>NC_056744.1:1672037996-1672162996 GCF_019279795.1 Protopterus annectens | reverse complement strand
CAGAGTAGCTACCCACACCTTTGCAGGCATAACATGGTCAACTGGATGGTTCATGGCACAGACGCTCTTGGGGTACCACCTGTGTCCTTGTTAGATGGGGACATCAGCTGCTGCCTTGAATATACATGGGCTTGGGGAATGTGTATGTGGCATGCCAGACCCTGTGGGCACAGTGATGGTTCCTGGGTATCTGGTACTGTATCCATTCCCTTACATTGTATGCTTAGTATGTACTCACTGCTGCTGACCCAGTGCCAGAATCCACCCAATACTACTACCTGTAACTTGCTGTCCTGCTGCAGGGCTCACAAGGTATGCTAGCCACAGATGTGAGGCAATCAGATACAGGTGTGGAGTATACACTCACCTAGGCAGAGTATGTCAGAAATGGTCAAGGAGACCTGGACAATCTGTGAAATAACCCTGTGACATTGTCAGACTGAGAGAGGCTCAATGATGGCTCGGGATGTGATATGCCATCTGTATCCACTAATACATACTGTCAGTGTGTCATCCCTGCACTGGTCCAAGTGGATGACATCTACCACAACAGAGATAATAATGCAGTCCTTGGCATTCAGTTTGAGGCAATGCTTCTGGTACCAAGGTTGTTGGCCTCCTGGTTCCTGGATGACATACCCTTATTTGTGAAGTGGGCCATATAGATGTCCTTCTGTACAATGGTACCAATGTATTGAGAAACTGTCAGGTTGCTATCAACCTTGGTGCACAAGTTGCCTCATGCCTGACTGCATGTTCAGTATATTGTTATTACTGTCATAAATAGTGTGGATAACATCTACCACAACAGGGATAATGATGCAGTCCTGGGCATTCAGTTTGAGGCAATGCTTCTGGCACCAGTCATTAATTTGAGTAAGAGCCTCCTGGAGGATCCACATCACTAGGGGGATGCAAGACAGTGACCAGCTTACAGTCATCTATAAACCTGGTCAGCCACAGACCACTGGTTTTGTCTTGCACCTCAGAACAGTATATCACAAACTGAAGAGGTCCCCAAACAGATCCTTGGGGTACACTGCTCTTTAACGTCTACTACTAGGGGTGGCTTCCAATACTTTGACTGAGTGGGCACAATCATTGAGCCCGTTAGCTATCCATCTGGTAACATACAGGTTGATGCCTAACTGTGTGGGCTTATGTATTATGGCTGACTGGGGATTACTGTCAAAGGCTTTGGTTAGGTGAAGGTAGGCAGTGTGCACAGTCTTCCCCTTGTCTATGTGTTTGTTGACTGCTTCAAAGTAGTCTACCAGATTTAACAGGCCTGATCTCACTTTGACAATACCAAACTGTGTAGGCTCAAGCATTTTGAGGTTGCCAATGTCCCTGTTTATAAGGTCCTTGATAATGCCTTCCATGATCTTGCAAATCAGGCTAGTTAGGCTGATGCACATGTGATTGGCTGGGTCAGTGGATGCTCCACCTTTGTGTAGAGGGGTGGCAGTGGCTATCCTCTGTGCAGATGGGATAGTACTGGTGCTCAGACTTTGGTTGACTACAGTGTGTAATGGAGCTGAGAGTGCATGCCTGACTTCATGAAGGATGCAACCAGGAATGTTATCAGGTCCCATGGAGACTTTAGTTTGTTGCCCTTGAGAGGGTATTATGGACCTGCTCCCTGATGATGAGGGGTGGGGGCAGGTGCTGTGCCTGTCCTCCTTTACTGATGGGAGGACAGGGGGCGAAGTTTTCACTTAACCTGTCTGCAGAAGGTTGGCTTTATCTATGGTATATGTGTATGTGGTGCTATTGACCACCAGTACAGAGCAGATATGGGTGTTGCCTCTGAGATTGTAGACATATGTGCAGAAGGCCTTGTGATTGGCCCAATTTGCATTCAAAGTTAGCCTTAGAGTAATTCACCTGTGACTTTATTTGCTTGTTCAGACAAAGGTGAGATTGCTTCCAATTTGGCACCTGCTCCTTCTTGGCCCTGTACATCCAATATTTCCATGTATTATGGGGTTTGTGTATTGCTGCTGTCCACTACAGAGGTTTAATCTACCTTGGGGGAGATGATTTTATCCAGTCTGGTATTGCTGAGTCCATACAGCTATGCCGGTGCTCATATAGATGTTTGGTGTAGGCTTGGACACAAAGTCATGACACAGTTAAACACTTTTCCAATTTCAAGCTAGTAATTATAAACAAACTAGTAATTATTTCTGTTTCAAGACAATATGGCAACCTGTTGCTGCAGACATTTAGGTATGTTTGATGCACTGAAACTCAGATTACACATTTGTAAAACAAGTACAGCATATTTACCTGAGATTTTTTCAACTCAAGTCTGTATGTTTGAGGCTTCCAGCTACTACTATTACTACATACATGTGCACAAGTAATACTTGATATACATTTCTGTTCTTTGTCAGTACAGCACTCTGTGTTTACACTCTTGCAGCTCAGCCATACCTCTCAACCTGTTAGAGCAAGACAGCTGGACAAAGGCACACATAAATGGGGGGGGGGGCAAATGCTCAAAATAGTGACACTTTAGAAAAATTACTATAACACACTTAGACAGTTGATAGCAAAGTAGGTTTTGCATTCACAGGAATACTCTGAAGGATATGATTGAGAAAATGACTAAAGATATTTGCAAACATGTGGTCAGTCTGCAAATTCCAGACAGTTGAAAGGTTTGAGCTCAGTATTTAACATGCAGTTCAGCACAAACTTCTGCGTCAGTTGTTTACTATGCACATATCCTATATGGTTCTGTTACATTTGTAAGACAAGCATATGTATCATAGTAGCATTCACAAGTGACATATGAATATTTACAACATCCCAGGTAGTTGCCTGGCAGTGTCACAGTCAGTATTGTACAACAGACACTCCAGTAGTAGTCATATGTGAGCTGACCTTTGTTGGGGTGACTCAAGGACCAGAGCTGTTCTCTATGTCACTGCAGCCAGCAGGGATGGCCGTAGGTGCTGGACAGCAACATGTCAGTCCAGCAAGTCTTATTGAGACCTATTGCTTAACTTCCTATTTCCCATTATTGCATCCCTCCTTCTGCTTTCCATTACATGCTTAATTCTTTGACGTACCTGTTATAGTGCTGCAGTGTTTTCTGTTTCAGAGTAATGCAGATGTGTAGGTTTTCATAGTAACAGTCTGTCTTTGCATAGAAAGGTTCAGACTTGTTTTGCGTAGACAGCAGCTTGCCTTTTGTAGGCAAACCATGAGCAAGTGAAAACACCAATTGGTGTCTCCCAGCAAGATTGTTCCAGAATAGCTTTATTCCATCACCAAATGGACATAAAATGTGCTATAGTTAAGTACTTCATGGCACCAAATTGCCCCTTTTTAAAGCCTTGCCTCAGTGAAACATTATAACTATGCCAACATTGCATAGAGCTAGGTGGATATACATCCTAATACATGATAGGTCCACCAATCATGGGGAGTTAATGGGACAAATTGTAAGTATTGCTAGTTAAAAGAAGAGCATTTTCCTGGACATGCATTTTCTGCATGATTTGACGTCATCACTGATATGTATACATACCAAAACTGTTGATTTCAGAAGAATGTCCAGAGGTTTGCAAGTGTGTGTGGGTCTGTTCAGACAGTCTTTTTTTTTGTGAAACACAAATAATATGAGATAAGATACTAAATAATGACAATGTTATGTTATGGGATTAATGATTCTTCAAAAAATATATGTTACAGCAGGAATAATAATTACTATAGCAACTATGATCATAAGACATCCACATAGGATCAAAATAAGTATTCTTGGCTCTGTCCCCAATCATATTATATTTGTGAATGCTATATCATGAAAAAAAAAATGGTATGGTATATACCTGTTTAATTACTTACAGCAATGATATATAACACTGTAATATATAAAAAAATATATAAAACATTGATACAATAACCACATTGTATAGTAATGGTTAAACTATATGGATATTGAAATACATCTGTGAGCCAATTTTTTGTGCTGAGTAGGGGGGAGGGCAGATGTAAATATCATAGATGATTTTCTATCTGACTCTGCATGCTGCTACAGTTGCTGGTGGCCTGTGTGTGCATGCTGCTACAGTTGCTGGTGGTCTATCAGCTGTATATGTTTATAGGAGCAGACTGAGACAAGTCCCTTAACACCTCACAATTCCAAGTACACTGTGACCTGTATATATATATATATATATATATATATATATATATATATATATATGTATATATATATATATATATATATATATATATATAATAGTGTGTGACTGGCAATCGGGATATGTTTGTTAAAACAGTCGTTATATGCTACAGGTCAGTTGGCTTACTGGTATGTTGCTGTGACTGTGGTGCAAATGGCTGTGGGTAGACAATTTCTCACCAATGTCTATTTTTCCCTACAGTTACATCTGTGTAGTGTATGATATATGTGTAAATGCATGATCAATTCCCCAGAGCTGATTTGGTGTAGTGTTGTGTTGGTCTGACTGTAGTTCAGAAGTAGCTGGGTGAACTGGTTTGCAGCTCTCAGTGTTTTCTCCGTTATGTTATATGACTGCACTCTTACATCTGAATTGTCCAGATTTTCATAGACTGTCCAGATGTGTGGCTCATATTGTTGGTTTGTTTACTATAGCTGTTGTGGATTTCTGACAAATCAATGGGATAATGTGAGCACTGATGTCACTAAATAATGACAATCATTTGTGTTTTAGACTTGAACTCTATCAGAAAATATATGTTAAAACAAACTGTGATACTCCAGCAACTTTCTAAGCTTATAAAATCCATATTTCAAATATTTCCTTTTTTGGCATTTGTCCCCCCACTTTGTTAGGCTTTGTCCAGATTTCCTGCACTAAGATATATATATATATATATATATATATATATATATATATATATATATATATAGATATATATCAAACATTACTAATTCCACAGGTTTTTCTCTAATGTTGGATGACAATCCTGCATGTTGTATTTACTGAAGCACTGCTAATTCGCACAGCGCATGTGGAGTATTGGTAGCTGTTGTGACTGGAGTGCACAGGGACCTAGTTTTAAGACTTGCCATGGATGTGTATTTGTCCTCTTATGTTAAATGACTGTAATGCATGCTATGTTTGTAAAAGCATTTTAAATTCCCACAGTTCATATGGCATAGTGGTACATCGTTCTGACTATAATGCACAGGGTCCTTGGTTTGGGACCTGCCAGGGCTGATTATTTTGTTGCTGATTGAGACAGAGTGATTAAAGCAATTTTTAAGCAATTGTAAGTGGGTTTGCATGATGCTAAGTGATGACAAAGGCACTTAGTCCTGCTTGGCTTTGCTTAGCGCTGCTTATTCCCACTTAAACCTGCGCTAATTTCAAAAAAAAAAGAAAAGAAAAAAGGGTGATAGGAAAGTGGTAAAATGAGGGCAAGCAGGGGGTAAAACATTAGGAAAAGCAGCTAGGGATGTACAGGATGGGTGTAGGAAAGGACCACAGCTCTACATTTCTTCTGCAGCAACAGCTGAGAATGATGTTGAAAATTTGGAATTTATAGCCTTACACTCCACAGGGAGGGGTGTTGGCAGCATACATTTGTAGAGCAGTTTAAGGGTAGATTGATTTACATCACTGTACATGGGGAAATGTAGAGCTATGCATGGGGCAAAAACTTTTTTGCAGGACAGATGCCCCTTTTTAAGTGAGAGTGGGTTGCTGGGGAAATGCTGTAGGTATGTATAGGTAGGTTGGGTAGGATAGGTTGCATTTTCAGACAGACAAGACACACAAGATGGCAGAGAGGGATGGTGTATGACACATGAGGGGGTAAACACCTTGGACGGGGAGGGTGCTTGGGAATTAGAGGCCCATGAGCCCCCAAATGCATACAGTGGGACTGAGATACCCACCCATGGGCAGTCACTAATGTACTTTCACAGCTCCAAAGGTGGCTGTGCTGTGGGCTGGACAACAGGAGCAAGCTGCCCCTCGAGGTGCTCCAGTCTGTCCTTGATCTGGCGCAGGTGTATGTCCAACTCTGAGTGGATGATGCTGCACACCATACCCCAGAAATTTCTGCGGGTAACCTGTTCCTGTCCGTGCTTATGCCCAGGGGGATGGGCCCCATCCCCTGAGGTGGTTCCACCCAAGGATGGTGCAAGACCAGCAGAGGGGGCAGTTCTGGGTTGGGTCCTAGATGTGTTGTGGCCCGGTGCTATGGCCAGATGAGGTGAGACAGGTGGATCCACCAGAATCAGCCTTCCTAAATGTGCTATGATGTTGAGGTTTTACAAAATTTATTGGTTAGGTATGAACAAAACATTTCAAAATTGGTTATAACAGCATGCATGGGTGTTCCAATTAACCCAGAACAGTGAACTTCACACAATTGCATAGCAAACAGTACACATGCATATAAGGGATAACAGTCAGAATTTTAACAGCATGCCAGTTAAATGTGTGGCAACAGGCCACCAACAATGGTATTTGAACAAGGTATGTTAATATGTAAACAATCAATATTATGAATAATAATAGAACACAAGTCCCAACATTAGATTTTGAGAACAACATACCCATAGTATATAGATAATAATTATTGATGCAGATAAGGGGGAGGGGGCAGTCCAGTAACAATTGTATATGCTTCTATTTTTCACAACAGTACTGCTCAATACTCTACAGGTCTGCCCTCACTTTACATCTACATTTGGCCCAAAGCTTCTGTAGCACATACATAATTGTTAAACTGTCAAACTGGAATGGTATGGGTCAAAGTATAAGTACTCTGGGTACATGACTGGAGGGGACTAGTACATGTCAGAGTTTACATATATGACTAATAAGGTGTAGCCTGCACTGATGTTGTGTGAGTGTGCTACTGGCATTCTTCAACTGGATTCATATCTGTGTCCAAGGTTAATGGCAACAGTGATCACTAGCCATGACACTTGAGAGACATGTATCAGGAAGAGTGCATGGTGTATGTACCTATCCTGCTGTCTTTTTCAGGCATGGGGTTGGACACTGGAACATTTGGACACAAAGTTTATTAGTATACCCATCATACAGCTGCTACAATCACTTCTTTACCTGTAAAACCTGTGGAGAAAATATCTTTTAACACTATCTGATTATTTGTACACATATTCAGGATTACTTGTCTCTAAATATTCATACATCTTAATTCCACTCCCTGGATTCAAACCGTGATCTGTGTTTGCAAAAATGAAAATCATCTCCATTTCTCAACACACTGAGCTACTGTGGAACCACTAGCTGTCGCTGGACTGATTTCTGTCTAATACTCACTTGGTTAGCCAGTCCACCTTGTAATCTAAGTGAAGTGTCACCAAAGACTGTAGAGACAGTTAAACATATATGCCTGACAGATAGTTCTTGTACTGTGTATTAATACTTTGAAAGCAGGTGTACACATTTAAACCCTAGTATATGTGAATATGTGTGATCTGTACAGAGTATAGCAGGATGCTGGGTTGCATACCCAAGCCGTATACATTTGGGCATCATATATTTGCAGTCCCCACCTATTACACTCTCATACTTGCCTGCATCAGCATACCCACATTCAGGACTACATTGATCTGAAATGCAAAGGTTAACTCAAGGCAATGCTGCAGGAAACACACTGTAATCCATTACGCATTACTAATCAAGGTTCAGCAGTTGGTGCAGGATATATTTCATATTTCATTTATATCTTGTTTTACACATTCTATTTCTTCAACAACAAACTAGATTAAACACACCAGTTTGTGATATAAATCTGTATTTGAGTAGCATGACACAGTGTTTTCTTACTGTTGATATTCTACATTCAGTACTACTGTTTATCTTGTAGATCCCTATTGGTCTGACAAACTTTTTTTATTTATTCAGTACACTCAGAACACACTATACCTACTGGCAGTAAATATGTACTCCTTCTTATTTATTACAATATATACTGCAAGACAAATCTGTACTCACCAGACTCTTGTTGTAACCTCACCAATTTGTCAGCATGGGCCTCAAGATTGCTAGCCCTCTCTTCTGCAGGTGTAGGGGAAAAAACACATTTTAAGCATACATGTATATCACATACTCAGGCTAGATTTTAGTACTTATATGAGTGAGATGCTTACTCACTACTGGGGCATCCCAGTCTCGAGCTTCTTGGATCCATTGGGCCAAGGGCACCCCCTTCCTATGCTTTAGGTCAGTATAATGATGCTGTACCTGCTCACTAGTTCGAGGGATTCCAGTAGCACTGGTAAAATCACATGCCATATGGTACCAGGCCTCTGCTTTGTATTGTGAGCTCTGGTACTGGCCCTGCAGCAGTCTATGGTCATGGTCTTTAACAAGGAGCCCAGCCATGACCCTGGACTCCAAGTTGCCCCAGCACTGTGTCCTAAGGCACGCTTCCTCTCCAACATCAGACATAGTTCCTGCAGAGATCAAATTACAACAGGTTCTGGCTGTATTCCCACCTTTGCAATTTAAATAAGGCCATATTTCTGTCCTTTGCCATCACTGGACCATTTTTGAAAATATTGAGGACAGCTTAGCTGAATTGAGCAATGGTTAAAGGGGGAAATACTGAGCAGTGCTTAGTGGTGTGCAAATCTGCTCAGCTAGGCTGAATACTGCTTAGAATGAGACTTCTAAGCAGTGCTCATACCGGCTAAGCAGAGCTTAGAAGTATTTTAGAAATATTTCAGAACTGCAAATTAATTAATCATTACTGACATATTATTAAATGTAAATAATTCAATTTACATGACACCCCCCTATGTGCTTTCATTACATTACCTTGGGGTCTGACTATACTGTATGGGGCACTTGTGTTTTCATGGTTGATTTCATATGTTATATCCACTGACATTTCAATTTTTGACCAGCTACACTACCCTGGTTAACAAATATCAATTACTACATCATTTCAGAAAAAAAAAAGAATTTCTACAATGCTTTCCATTGTACAAATGAAAGGCCTGTTTGGTACTCGAACCTTGCACTGCTGCATACAAAGCCAGAACTCTAACCACAACGCTATTTCAACATTGAGGATTTTAGCTATACATTTTTATTTAGCTCCTATCATATGTTTAAGCAATGCTGAGCAAACTGGCGTGACACGCAAATCTGCTCAGCTGCACTTAAACTTCACTTATAATGGAAAAAAAATTAATAAAGCCACTTTAATTACATATATTAATACTAATGCTGATTCATATTTGGTAATGCACTACCTGTCATTCTATCAACTTTCTAAGTCTGTATGTGCCCTATTTTGGGAACTTTGTCCCAAGTTTATTTCATGGCTTTATCCATATTTCTTGGTGGAAGAGGTTGATGTGTGTGCATACCTCTCAACTGTCCAGATTTTCGCAGACTGTCCAGATGATTGGCTCACATTTTTCTTTTATTCCTCATAATATTCATAGTTTTCTGCAAATCAGTGGGGTGATCTCAGGACTGAAGTCACTAAATAATGGCATACATTTAAGTTTTAGACTTCTAATCCTTCAGAAAATGTATGTTAATGCAAACCCTATTCCTCCATCAACTTTCTAAGTTTATGAGAGTTGTACTTAAACTTTGTCCCTATTTTTGGACCTTTGTTCCCCCTGTTTGGTTGTCCTCTGTCCTGAGTTTGGGCACTAAGAGGTTTACGGGTATGGCTGTGTCTCTGAGGACACACTTGTACTGTAAAGTGCTGTACGGCACTTTGACAATGCAGGGTGTGTGTTGCAGTTCCTGTCACAACTCCCCCTATATTGTTTCCCATTTACACTTCAGCTTTCAGTGTCTGTGGACACTGAGGGCATTGTAAAGTGCCATACGGCACTTTCACAATGCAGGAGGTGTGTGACAGTAAGCTGTCACACACCCTCTGCATTTATTTCAAGTCCAACTATTTCAGTGTCTGTGGACACTGTTTTGCTGTTATTAGTTGCTTTCAGTGTCCGTGGCCACAGAAAGCATTTAAAAAGTGCTGTATGGCACTTTCAGAGTGCAGGGGGTGTGTTGGATCTGTCAGCACTATTGTGACTTGCCCCTGCGCTCATTCAGTGTTCGTGTCCTCAGATCCATTCTCAATAGCGTGCCATCATTAACATGAAATACGCGCTACTGAAAAGGCAATGGGGATGCGAACACCATTCAATCCATAAGAAGTAACGAAAAGACAGACCAGCTCTCACAGTAGAAGCAAGCAGTATTTAATCCTTCAGCAAAACCAGGAGAGTGTATCCTCCAAATGACACACAATAGCTGTAAAATCTTAAAACTTTAAGTCATCTGAATTTCACTATTCAGAACACACACTTCCCATGACTGTTTAGTTATAACACAGCCTATGTACCCTTATGGATCATTTACACATGGATTTGTTACACAACCTTTGTTCAGTATTCAGGGCTCTGTCTTATGTAGATCGGGACCTTGTTCCATAGTAAGGGAAGTCTCTGTGAAGGGAATCTATCGCTCCAGCATGTTCTATTCATTGTTGTGTTGAGGTTTATATCCCTAGAGCGTGTAGCTCGAGTCGATTTGGTTTTGCTAAGATGGAGCATGTTCAACAATTCTGGGTTGGACATGGCTCTGTGCATTAGACGGAGATCGCCTCTGAGAAAGTGGTATGCAACAAAGAACAGTCTTAGCTTTTTCAATCATGCTGCATAGGGCAACTGTTTGAGGCCAGTAATCCTGTGGTTAGGTACCTTTGTGGTCTCTCCAGCTGCTGGAGATGTCTACTCAGGTACATTCCAATTGGTGCATTGCACTCAATAATGGGTCTGATGAGGGAAGAGTAGAGAGGCACCATTACAGCCTTAGATCTTGATGCGTACCCTTTTGTGATCAGATGGGTCATATAGACGGATTTTCTAACCACTTTGGCAACATGGTTATCAAAGGAAAGCTGACTATCTACTTGGGTCGCTAGATCCCTTATTTCTTCTTCAGATTTCAGGGGATTACCTCCTATGTTGTAGTTTGCTGGTACTCTGTTTTTTCCAAAGGGGATTACTACGCATTTTTTTGCATTTAGCTTCAGACCATGGCTTTGACACCATGCATCAGTCTCATTTAGGCCCTTCTGGAAGATCTCCATGTTGGCCGGAGACTCTATTATAGCACCCAGTTTGCAGTTGTTTACCCATAGGTAAATAGAGTTACATGTCTGCTGCTGTCCATGTTGCTTTACAAGATTCCCTGGCCAGCAATACTGTTGCTAGCCATGACACTGCATTTCTTTACATTTAAATGTGGTGTATGGGAAGAATATGCAGTTAGTGCTGCTGCTCACCCTGCAAACACATAAACTCTGAGTAGTTTTCTCACTAAGCCTAAATGGAGTTTATTGAATCCCCAAGAGAATGTATCTCTTTTATAATTTGACAAGCAAAATACAGACTTTTAACATAATTCATTGTCCAGAAATTGATTATAATACCCTTAAATTAAAATAATATAAAAATAGCAGTCCCTTATTCACTATAAATAGAATTCCTGCATATATAATCAAGCTAAAGGATTTTCAAAAAATGTGCTTAAATTAAGAACTACACACACACACACACACATGCACACATGCACACACACACACACACACACACACACACACACACACACACACACACACACACACACACACACACACACACACATTTATTTACCACAATAAACAGAACATGCTGGAGAGATAGATTCCTGCCCCAGAGACTTCCCCTACTCTGGAACAAACTGCCTATCTATATCAAACAAAACTCCTCATTAGCACTCTTCAAGAAAAATCTTGATTGGATGGAAAATAGGAAATTCACCCCGGGGATCATCTCTGTGGCTCTGCTCGACGGGGGCACAAGAATATAATTTTCTTGGGTGGCGAAAGGCAGGGTACCCTTTGGCTAGGCTTATATAGGCCCTAGGGCCAATAGCTTAGTACCTACCTATGAACCTATGAATCATCTGATCATTTCTTATTAGCTAGCATGGAGCATGGCAAACATATGCAAAACAAGCACTGTACTCAGATGAAGCTCCTTTGGTCATTCTGATACAAATTATCATAGCAGGATGAACTTGCATTCCAGTCTGGTAGATCCCCATACATTATCAATGCTCCCTCACAATCTGGTCCAAATGTCGATTGTCATGGAGTTCCTTGACCTGGCTCTCATCCAATGGTCCACTCCAGTGCAAACATTAAGCATCTTGGTAGTCTTCTCCTTGGTCTAATTGGGTGCACAGTCATGTTGAATTCTCTTGTATGTAGCCATCTTGATGATGTTGATATTACAATGGAAATGTAGTAAAATTGGAAAAATAGTCACTGTGATCCCACAGAATTTGCAGGTAGCAATGATCTGATCTGTAAATGCATTAAAATCAGTATTTAAAATTGGTGCTTATGTCATGTTATTAGATCATTAGAAGATAATGACCATGTGCTACACATGGTACCATTTATTGATACCTATTGGGTACTTACACAAAGCACCTTCTCAACACACTTAGCTATTGCTTAATGTGCCAGATTTTGAGAACTTGTATGGACATGTATAAACTGGATTCCAAAACATGGAATTTTAACAAACTTCATTAATTATGTATGGTACAAATGGCACTTAAAAGATGGGTGCACATTATGTGCTGTTACTTTCAGTTATACCCAAGTCATAGGTAGCTGATGAGGTAAATTAGAACCTGCTAGCATTTCTGTTTTGGGGAATATAACTCATTCTCAAATGTACCTGTTTAGAGTTATTTTTAAGGAAAATGTGTGCATTAAAACAAATACTTGTAACTTACTAGAGTGCAGTCTGATTTACCTGTATGCATATAAGTGTTGCCCTCTGCATTAAGCACGTGCATTAAAAGCACATGCATTAATTTCCCATATTCAATTGTACATACTGATTCATATAACAAAAGTGAACTGTACATACAGTCAGATTTATGAATTATCATATATCTTGTGGGTGACTTCATACACTCTGTGGTGTACATACAGAAATCTACATATTCTTACAGTATCCATATGTACTGTCATTTTGCTGTTACAGATATTTATTCATTGATGGTTCTTAGCACAAGTCTTATAATTACTGGTGCAATAGAAGAAGAGTTTGCACAGTCTGTGTCTGCTTATGGATACCAATGTTTTCTGACGCTTTCCATAAGTTGTTCAATTGATAATTTGTGTAGTATTTTAATGTGAAATGCATGCATACACCTGTGGCATGATATTGCTGTCTTTGGACTTCCATTCAATAGCCATGTACTATAAGGGGTTTGAATTCTATACAGGAAAATAATTTTCTTGGGTGGCAAAAGGCAGGGCACAGATATTACAAGTTATGTTGATTTTACAACTGCCATGTATGCAGATGTAAATGCTGTCAATCTCTATGTATGTATGCATTGTTGTAAGTTTTTATATGTCATATTACTGTATGTCTTAGTGAGTGTTTCATAAACTTTTGTATTGCACAGGAATGCATATTGTTTATGGTGATATAAGCTGTGCACATAATCATCTGCATAAATAATACACCCCCACATGAATATGTGCATCAGTATCACTGTCTTTCAGATGGCAAATGGACATAGGGGTCACAATTTCTCCTCACAAGAAAATTAGATTTTAATAGATCCTCTGTGGCAACATGAACATTGACTCCTTGGATGAGCAGGGAATGCAGTATGGAGGAATGAAGTGTGGGCTGACATAAGCAATGTAATTAATGTGGTTGGATGTCAGAATAGATCCCATGAGGCCTGTCACTGGCAGTGCTGTCACATGATTGATCCTCCATGCAGCCAACAGGTTAGAACAGTATGAGAGATCCAAGGATGCCACCGGTGTTGGCCCACCATTGATCCCCCCGATGAGATCACAATATTTCTTGCCTTCCTGCATATGGCGAGTATGGAGGGATGCATACCCGATTGGGGGGGTGGGGATAGAAGCAAGTGTTCCTGGCCAAACATGCATATCTTACTTTGCATGGCATGGATGACTATAGAGTAATTCATTTCATATTGCTCTTGCATGCATATTTATGTGTTGTCATTTCGGCTTTACAGCAATGGAATTAAATCATGCACAGAGATCCACACAGGGTTATGACACTGAATGTATTGTAAGTGTAATGGCATGTAATCATACAACTACAGTACAGACAGAACAGTGCCAACATGTGTAATGCTGTCTGCATTAATGTTCATAGATCCATCTACTTCTGCACATCACCAAGAATTGGCAAGTGACTGTCTTCATACAGTCTCACTTTGACCACTACCTGTTATTGCCTCAGCCTCATGCTGTTTATTGTCATATTGATATTTCCTAACATTGTACACTGCATATACATCCAGTGGGGGCCCGTGCCATGCAACTGCAGCTACAGACAGACAGACTGGATATGTTACCACAATAGGTTAATAGTTTTCAGCAATGTGTAGCAGGCCTGTGATACATCACATTACTGTCACTGTTTTTCATACAGGGACATCTGGAAAACAAGTGCAAGGTCTGTGGCATGATATCTGCAGCCACTGTTACTGTGTTGCAAATATCATGTTGTCAGTATTTTGTTGCCTGCATACTGTACATGACCGTGTTGTCTTTCATATTACTTTACCACTGCAGGATCCACAGTACAACACACAAACTCACAAGAGCAGGAGTCTTTCCATGGTGTGCTATTACTTGTCTTTCATACATGTCATTGCTGTTACTCCTGTTGTTGTTCTCCATTATTACTGTGTCCTTCTACCCAGCCATCATCAAGTGCATAAACAAGTGCTATGTCTATGTACAACCTACTGTATGTTGTAATACTATTCGAATAATTCATGCTGGCACTGATAGGATTAGTAATGCAGACTTTGCTATAGTTGAAGATCATCCCTCTTTTACTGTGTTGTTTTCCCATGAGGACTTGTCAGGTGTGTGCTATGTTTATATTCATCATATATGTCATGCATGTTAGATATGTAACTTTATCGTCAACTCTCTGTTATGTAGGTTCTGTAACCCATATACAGAAAATACCTAATAATAAGTCAGTATTATGTGTAACATTGCAGTGAGATATGTGTTGTATGTCTTTATGGTATCTAATATGTAATTTAAGCAAGTTGTTCTGCTCTATGTCCTCTGTCTCTTCTTTTATCACATCAACTACTCCTATCCTCCATTAGCATGTGATGACAATGTGGTATCTGATGTGTCTCAGTATGAGAGCATAGCCCCTGGCACACAAGGCAGTAACATGGTAATACAGTGCTGCCAAAACTGTGACAGTCATGTGTGGATTTTTGGGGGGGTTTTTAAAACCTCCCCGAAATTTGGTGGAAGGGGAAAAAATTTAGGGCCCGCCAATGTGTGCATTAAAACAAATACTTGTAACTTACTAGAGTGCAGTCTGATTTACCTGTATGCATATAAGTGTTGCCCTCTGCATTAAGCACGTGCATTAAAAGCACATGCATTAATTTCCCATATTCAATTGTACATACTGATTCATATAACAAAAGTGAACTGTACATACAGTCAGATTTATGAATTATCATATATCTTGTGGGTGACTTCATACACTCTGTGGTGTACATACAGAAATCTACATATTCTTACAGTATCCATATGTACTGTCATTTTGCTGTTACAGATATTTATTCATTGATGGTTCTTAGCACAAGTCTTATAATTACTGGTGCAATAGAAGAAGAGTTTGCACAGTCTGTGTCTGCTTATGGATACCAATGTTTTCTGACGCTTTCCATAAGTTGTTCAATTGATAATTTGTGTAGTATTTTAATGTGAAATGCATGCATACACCTGTGGCATGATATTGCTGTCTTTGGACTTCCATTCAATAGCCATGTACTATAAGGGGTTTGAATTCTATACAGGAAAATAATTTTCTTGGGTGGCAAAAGGCAGGGCACAGATATTACAAGTTATGTTGATTTTACAACTGCCATGTATGCAGATGTAAATGCTGTCAATCTCTATGTATGCATGCATTGTTGTAAGTTTTTATATGTCATATTACTGTATGTCTTAGTGAGTGTTTCATAAACTTTTGTATTGCACAGGAATGCATATTGTTTATGGTGATATAAGCTGTGCACATAATCATCTGCATAAATGCACCCCCACATGAATATGTGCATCAGTATCACTGTCTTTCAGATGGCAAATGGACATAGGGGTCACAATTTCTCCTCACAAGAAAATTAGATTTTAATAGATCCTCTGTGGCAACATGAACATTGACTCCTTGGATGAGCAGGGAATGCAGTATGGAGGAATGAAGTGTGGGCTGACATAAGCAATGTAATTAATGTGGTTGGATGTCAGAATAGATCCCATGAGGCCTGCCACTGGCAGTGCTGTCACATGATTGATCCTCCATGCAGCCAACAGGTTAGAACAGTATGAGAGATCCAAGGATGCCACCGGTGTTGGCCCACCATTGATCCCCCCGATGAGATCACAATATTTCTTGCCTTCCTGCATATGGCGAGTATGGAGGGATGCATACCCGATTGGGGGGGGTGGGGATAGAAGCAAGAGTTCCTGGCCAAACATGCATATCTTACTTTGCATGACATGGATGACTATAGAGTAATTCATTTCATATTGCTCTTGCATGCATATTTATGTGTTGTCATTTCGGCTTTACAGCAATGGAATTAAATCATGCACAGAGATCCACACAGGGTTATGACACTGAATGTATTGTAAGTGTAATGGCATGTAATCATACAACTACAGTACAGACAGAACAGTGCCAACATGTGTAATGCTGTCTGCATTAATGTTCATAGATCCATCTACTTCTGCACATCACCAAGAATTGGCAAGTGACTGTCTTCATACAGTCTCACTTTGACCACTACCTGTTATTGCCTCAGCCTCATGCTGTTTATTGTCATATTGATATTTCCCTAACATTGTACACTGCATATACATCCAGTGGGGGCCCGTGCCATGCAACTGCAGCTACAGACAGACAGACTGGATATGTTACCACAATAGGTTAATAGTTTTCAGCAATGTGTAGCAGACCTGTGATACATCACATTACTGTCACTGTTTTTCTATACAGGGACATCTGGAAAACAAGTGCAAGGTCTGTGGCATGATATCTGCAGCCACTGTTACTGTGTTGCAAATATCATGTTGTCAGTATTTTGTTGCCTGCATACTGTACATGACCGTGTTGTCTTTCATATTACTTTACCACTGCAGGATCCACAGTACAACACACAAACTCACAAGAGCAGGAGTCTTTCCATGGTGTGCTATTACTTGTCTTTCATACATGTCATTGCTGTTACTCCTGTTGTTGTTCTCCATTATTACTGTGTCCTTCTACCCAGCCATCATCAAGTGCATAAACAAGTGGTATGTCTATGTACAACCTACTGTATGTTGTAATACTATTCGAATAATTCATGCTGGCACTGATAGGATTAGTAATGCAGACTTTGCTATAGTTGAAGATCATCCCTCTTTTACTGTGTTGTTTTCCCATGAGGACTTGTCAGGTGTGTGCTATGTTTATATTCATCATATATGTCATGCATGTTAGATATGTAACTTTATCGTCAACTCTCTGTTATGTAGGTTCTGTAACCCATATACAGAAAATACCTAATAATAAGTCAGTATTATGTGTAACATTGCAGTGAGATATGTGTTGTATGTCTTTATGGTATCTAATATGTAATTTAAGCAAGTTGTTCTGCTCTATGTCCTCTGTCTCTTCTTTTATCACATCAACTACTCCTATCCTCCATTAGCGCATGTGATGACAATGTGGTATCTGATGTGTCTCAGTATGAGAGCATAGCCCCTGGCACACAAGGCAGTAACATGGTAATACAGTGCTGCCAAAACTGTGACAGTCATGTGGATGTGGCTGTAGCCTCAGATGTGGAGGGAAAATTAGCCAGCCATTCTGACAATGAGGGGACATTGGAAAGTGGACAAAATAAGACCTGCGAACAACAGACCCAATTTGAGACTGCTGCTAATGGGGGAAGTTCACCACAACACATTGATACTGGCCATCGCACTAGACATAGGCATGCAGATGGTGTGCATGGGCAGGTGTCAGACAGTGTCCACCTATGCCTACAAGCAAATGAATGTTCCTAGAGATGTCATGGATCTGATATCTGTGAACTTGCCTGTGTCACAGATCATGTTGTACACCAACTGGGTGTGCTGCATGAAGTAGTGCAGTGCAGACATGGTGAGGTAATGGTGTCACTGGCTGCTCGGAATGAAACTATATTATCTGTGGATGGTCAGTAGAATACCTGGCTTCTACCTTACTATAGCAGTGTCATAGTAGAAACAGAGTTCTGCATGTCCTGACTATACTTATCCATTTTCCACATGGGAAAGGCAGGTACCATCTTGCAGAACCAGCCTTGGCCATTGAGCATCATCGTCTGTGCTCCAACTTACGTACACTTCCACTGCTGGCCCATCTGCTGTGCACCCAGAAGTCACAACCAGACAGTCAAGCTGCAGTTGTGCTCCTTTACCACTACATGGTGGCATCATCCTATCAGTCTTCTCTGTGGAGCAACCTGGGCCAAGTGTTTCCATATGTGATAGGTCCAGACAAGACCATGATGTGAGCCATCAGCATGGGCACCATCGACTGCATTAGAGTAACACCGAATGCTGATCAATTCTGTCCAGTAGTATCATTCTCACTCCATGGTGATGATGGCTGCTGTGCAGAACACTGACGATGTCATCTGTCTGTGTTTGTTGACATGTCTGGTGTCATGGGAGTTTGACAGTTTTACTAAACATACCTAACTATTTTTCTTACATTATATTCTCCATAATTTACACTGATATATTTGGCCGGTGATCTCAACAACAGCCCTGCATTATGCCCTGAGCTGTTTAGCTGTTTGCAGCTTTTTATAATGGATAGATAGGAATGTGTTGCATTAATGTGTGTCCCTTATTGTGTGCCATACACAGATGCAGCAAAATGAGTCTGTATGCATACCTGCATCAGTTGTGCCCTGATTTGGTGACACCTGTTCTGATAGATTTGTATATGTTCATAATGGTATATGCTATGATTATGGTGTTATGTCTGATGCTCAGTATGTATGTATGTCTAGTGGGTACTTGCCATTAGATGCAATCTGTCCTGCTGTGGTAGGGCAACACCCAAACTTCAATGTTTTATCTGTATACTCATGTATGTGTGGCTTGTCATGACTCAAAGTTGTGGGTCAAATGCTGCTGTGTTGCCTAGGCCTGCACTTGTAGTCACACCCTACATTGCCTATGCCTGTGTCTTCTGCCCTCTATGTCTTCCTGTTCTTCCTTTTCCTCTGATACCTGTGGAATGTCACCTTCAGACATCTGGAATTCTTGGGACATTTCACCCACACCTGCAGCCGGAAGACTATGTGCTATATTCAGCATGTTGTGCAGCATGCATACACCATTATCATCTGTGCTGCCTTCTCAGGTATGTATTGCAGTGCACTGCCAGATACATCCAAACATCTGAATCTAGTTTTCAGTACACTGAACACATGCTCAGTGGTATTTATGATTGTTGCATGTATTGTAGGCTTCTTCTGCAAGCTTGAATGGTTCACGGTACAGGGTTATTAGTCACAGCTCAAGTGGATAACCACGGTTACCCTTTGTGGGGAGTAAACACATATGTTGTCAGCATGGAAATTATCAGGAGGGATAACCTTAACTGCATCCTAGCTGTGTTCCTGTACTTACCCAGTAGCAGTGCCTCAGGTATTTTATCTTGCTGTAATGCAGCCTTCAGACCACTTTCCCTCCATAAGGCAGCATCATGGATATTTCCAGATTGTGTTGCTATGAGATTTGTTAAGCTGCCATCTGCTGCACACATGAACTGGAAGCTCAGGGATGGCCACCCCTTTCTGTTTATATGTTGGTCTGCTTCAGGATGTGCTGTTGTCTTGATAGGTATGTGTGTGCAATTTATTTCACTTAGTACATGGGAGACATTTGCTATGTTATAGAACTGGTGCATTACAGTTCTCTGCTCCATTGGGTGGATGGAAAGTGTATGTAGTGAACAACGTTACTGCACATTGCTGCCTGGAAATTTGCCAGGATATTACTGGCAGCTGTCTGTGACACTCCCACAGCATCCTCATGCATCTTTAGAATGGCCCAGATGTGAGTATGCTCACGCTGAGACACAGTTTGATTTCAAGGAGGATGAGGCTTCCTTGCAAGGTCTGAACAGACATGTGTGGGGCACATATGTTGCAGACAGCCTGCACCAGCTGTCGGTCTAGACAGTACCTATTAAATATTTGTTGGTCTGACAACTGATTTACTTGCAGCCTTCCTCTCACTCTAGCTGATTGACTATTAGGGTGCAAAGCCACAGCCTCATTCAAGTCTTGTATTACTGCAGCCTGTTGTAGCTCATTAACTGCAGGCTGATTTTTTTTTTGTGTGGTATTCTTAAATAATTCAACAGAATCCATAGCAGTAGCTTCCATTTTTTCCTGAGGTAATATAGCATATGCCAAAGAATTCAGAAACAGAGTCACTTTTGGAGTTTGTCACATTTAAGTTGCATTGGGTGTGCACAACGTGTTTTGGAATCAGATGGGCATGCATGGAATCCATAATTTTCGTACTCTGAGTAGCTAAGCACTCAGACTGCTTTCAACATGTCTTCTGAAATCGCATACACAGCTGGTGCACTGCAGTCTTCTTTTGGTGTGCTGCTCTGTCTATAAGCCTATATCCCTCTTGAATGTATACTATAAAATGTTTACCACAATAATTGAAGTAAGAATGAAGAAAAATCAGAATTTATAAACTATGATTGGGCAAGCTTCATTCTGCATGTAGGTACAAAAGTTAGCATTAAGTGAAAGTTAGCATTAAGTGAGTTCTATCTTTAATATATGATTTCAATCCATTAAAACTTGAAAGGGAACTCATAAGCCAAGACACAGAAAAAAGCTTCTGACTTGGTAAGCAGGGAATATTTATTTACAGTTATAGTAGAATGTAATTTCCCTGTTCTAATTACGCAATTAATTAGAAATCTTTACTTAACACAACATGCATTGTCAGGCTGTTATTTATTAGTCTTTTGGTACTGAAAAAGGTACAAAAAAGGGACTCTGCTATCATCTTCAATATTTTCTCTTGCAATAGAACCTATAGCCTGAACAATAAGGCAAAACTATAACATTTCAGAAATTAAAGATGTAGAAAATTATGAATTCAAAATACTATTTACTAATGTTATATTGTTAATAGTAACATATATTACCATATGAGTTGATCATATAAATAGATTAGCAAAACAGTTTTAAGAAACCACAGGGCTATTATTCAGAAGACAAATTAATTGGAAACAAACACAAATTGCAGAATAGTTAAAACCAATATAATCTAAATGATACCAGTAAAGAATTATAATATTTAGATAATAATAAAAATACCAAAAATCTTAAGAGAAATCAGAACATGTAATTACAATAGAAATAATGCTAATAGTAGTACCTTGCTAACTAAATGGAATAAAATAATTCTAACATCTGAAAATAGTTTATGTGCCAGATTCTTCAAAGGTTATATGTTGCACTGCTGCCGTGTATGAGTTGCAGAATGCTGTGCACATGATCATGTGCTATTTTGTATTTATTAAACGGCTCTACACATCATTTCATGTAGAGCTGCAAAACAAAGGTAAATGTCAGACTATGCTAATGAAGGCATAACCAGCTGAATTACATGCTAATTAACCAACCCAAGATGGAGGACCCCTCAGGAAGCTAGAAAGTAATTGTGTGCACTTGGTGTAGCTCTTTGCCATGAACTCCAAAACCTACAGCTACCATCACACTTAGAAAAAAAATGTTAGGAGATACTGCTGGTCTCTTCCATGTGTATGTGCAACAGCCTCTAATCTATGCTGCTGCTGCCGATAGACCTTGGCCAAGGAGAATAAGGGTGCTCAGACCCTATTTAACATATCATGGACTGCATAATATTGAAATATTAAAGCAATATAGGGTTGACAGGGAAACACTACAGGAAGTCTGCAAGCTTTGCTGCCTCACCTCATACCCAGCAGATATCAAGTAGAGCTTATACCATTGGAAAATAAGATTTGTGTAGCATTAAGGATATTAGCTGCTGGTACATTCCAGAAACCAACAGGGGATATACTAGGACTGCCCTTGGTTTCAGCCTCCAGAATATTTCACCAATGTCTTATTGCTATGCTAGGAAATGCAAGGAAGTGCATTTATTTCCCCACACCCCAGAAGATAGAGCAAGAACAATACAGGAACTTTATGCAGTAGCACACTTCTCTGAAGTTTTGGGGACCACAGACTGCATTCATATAGAAATAAAAGACTCACCTGGTAAACAGGGAAGGACATATATCAACAAGAATAAGTTCCACTCAGTCAATTGCCAAGTTGTCTGTAATGTCCAACAGATCATCCTCAGTGTGTGTTCTGGCAACTCAGGCAGTTACCACAATTCTCACATATGGCATACCTCTTACCTTTACACAAGGTTTTCTAGCTATAATGTTCCACAATGCCATTTACTGGGAAATGCAGGTTATGATACCTATCAGAACTGTACACACACCCACTGAAAAAAGATACAATGATGCCCATGATGAAACTAGAAACATCATAGAGTGTGTGTCTGGTATGCTGAAGTCACGCTTCTATTCTCTAAACAAATCAGGGGATGCCCTGCAGTGCGACTCAGGCACCAGTGCAGAAATTTTCACTGTTTATGCCATGTTGCACAATATCATCTTGAGGAAACGCTGCAACAGGGATGGCAAGGACCAGGACCACACATTCCTACACCACAGTTAGGGCCAGCCCCTCCAGCACATAGCATTCTGAGGGAAAACTGCCAGGTGCAGAGGAAACCAGCAGATGTAGGCATGTAAAATATGCTCTTGCCCTAGCTAAGAGGTACAGGATATTGTACAAACTTGCCACCTAAGAGGCAAAGGATAGCGCACACACACACACACACACACACACACACACACACACACACACACACACACACACACACACACACACACACACACACACACACACACACACACACACACACACACACAATGTCCACAAACTTTACTTCCCCATGTAATAGCTGTGCACAAATAGCATTAGACATAGACAGCCGCAAGGATCACGATTCTTACCTGACGTAATGTCAAGGTAAGTGTGAACTCTGCAGTATATGAACAAATGTGAAGATGATAAAAGTAACTGCTATAAATACATACTGTTAGTTATAAAATGTACTGAAGCAGAATCTGTGTGAGGTGTCCACCAATGACATTATTGGCTTATAGAAATGATATCTGCAGTATACGGCTATGTATTGTACATAATAACTGGCATAAAAGCAATAAGTAGGAATGCAATATCAGTGATTTGAATGACTGATGTACAATAATTGAAAAAAATAATTCTGAAATGAACATGTACACAAGCATCCCAAATTTTCTTACGTGATACATATGCATAAAATCAACACAGTGAGAAAGACTCACTTAGCTATCTACTCTGAGCATCAGACATATATGCTACACTTAGTCAAAAGAAAATGAACAAAGGGCATGGCACAGTCATTGTCATTTGCACAGGGTGGGGGTGGGGGCAGAAGGCCAAGGCTGACATCAAAGTAGTGAATGTGTGTGAGTAAGAAACACAGAACATTCAGTAAAGTGGAAAATATTTTAGGGTCACTAACAGAAGATGTATTGTCATTAAAATTAAGGTTTGCTTTGCTTTCATGTGTATGAGTCAGTATGAGCATTCTTTATGAAATGTGTGTGTATGTATTTCTGCATGAACACACTCAAGCTCTGTGCTAGCACTACATCCTGCCATCTTGGACAGGTGCAATCCATGCATGGTAGATTTGCCAGTACAGTGTCATCACTCCCGACCATAAGAACTGCTTCTGCCAGGAGTTGCACTGCCCCTTCCATGTAAGTTGGGGTACTATCTGATTGTGAGTAATGTGAGCTCTTTACACCACTACATCTATGACCATGACTCTGTGGACTACCATGTCTTCATCTGGACACCTCAATCACTGATGGAGCTGTGGAAGTAGTACCATATAGGATTGGGATCTGGCATAGCCACATTGGCTAACACCAGAGGATGTTGCAACTCTACAGACATTCACTAGCAGATGTTCCATCACAGACAATGCCCTATCTGGTGTGTCAGTCATCCTATCGAAGGAGTCAGGCATATGGTTTAGGAAGTCACACATGCCAGAATGTGTCATGTTTAGTACTTGCACTGTCTCTTCTGAGGTCCTGGTGGAATGTGGCTGTGCCTCTGTGATGGCCCTATACATAAGTCTGGTGGCATGTAATGACACACCAGCATCAGGACGTGGGTGGACAATATGCCTCCTCTGAGCACCTGTAACAACTCTCGTGTGTGATACCAAGCCCTCACAATGGCTACAAGCAGACTCAACCACCTTTGCAAACTGGAGGAACTGCACTACCTCAATCAACTGTGTCACCCTCAACCTGATCTATATCTGAGGGCTCAGTGGAATGGATATGGATAGGCATACTGACTATGTCCAAACTAAGGCCAGGACATGTGTTAGGTACAACCTCAGTGTTAGAATGAATCTTTGTACCCCCTGACTGTGCCTCTATATTGGCACCATGATCATCAGAGCCTACCAGTACTCTGACATCAGGAGGTAAGAGTTCTACACTGCCGCTGTCAAAATCATCTGTGATAATAAGCAACTAAAACAAGAATGAGAGAAATAGGGACTAGAAATGATACAATTGTGTTCTAAACACTCATGTTAAACAATTTCAGATGCCAAAAGTATACATTAATTACTTTCTCCTCAGACTTACGTCTAATTAATGAGTATTACTAATATAAGATAGTTTGTGCTTACCATGTGCAGGTGGTCTTTCAGATGGTAATTCTAATGTCCCTGGATAAAGGGGAAAGCAATGGAAAGGAGGCTAATAAGCATCTCAATAAAAATGACAGAAGGACAAGAGTATAATGCTCTGCCTATCTTCTCCTATCGTTCCGTTAAGAAATATATGAGAATCAACCAGATTGACCATCCCCCCCAACACAATCTCTGTTAGACTGTGTCTCTTCTAGGCCACACATCTTGATGTTTTCAGATATATCAGAAATATGTATGTATTAAAACATAAAGATGTCTAGAATGTCAGTAAATACTTTATATATCGCATACCTGGAAATTGTTCTTGGGACATGCTTTGCCTTTGTCCACATCAGCACCAGCATCCAGGAGTCTGTTTGAACCCTCTGCTGAGGTGTTGGGATCTCTGACAGTAGACAAGAACTGCTGTATTTCAGTGAGTGGTGGTTTTGTTAGCAGGACAGCCCATCATAGCCATCTGTTCATATGTTACCCCATCTGTCCTCTCATGGGCCTATGCAATCATATCAGTGGCATGGTGTTGCTTCTGAATATAGTTTCTGGTCTGGCTGTCCACTGAGTTTATGTCAGCAAACGATTGCTGACATATGTTTTTTTGGCAGACATATCAGCTCTGCCTCTGTCAAGCTGGAAGGATATATGGCAGTGTGAGGCTCCAATGATGACCTCATCCTCTGCATCACTGAAAGGTGGCGTACATGAAACAGATGGGCTGGGTGCTAGAATCCTGTATGAAATGAAACAGAAAAAAAGACAAAATACATTTGTAGCACACAGAAAAATTATTCTCCTAAAAGAAAATCTGTGCACCCATCATCAACACAAAACAATTGAACACACAATGTTCATTTAGGACTATACACAAGCTAAGGGAATCACCCCCCTACCACCAAAAAAATTAATATATTATCATTTCATCCATTCTAATAACTTTTCTGTAATGAGGACAGCGGTTGTGTAACTGACTACTAAGTGGCAGTATAATCAATAAATAGAAACAAATTCAAAGTAAAAATGGCAAGCCAATTTTCTTGGTCTCTCCACTGTTGAGGTCACCATAGGACATCTGAGAAGCCTAACACCTCTGTTAGCTATACATGCACAACCCCCTAAAGGTGATAATAAACAAAATACACTTGTGTGCGGGAACTGGTGAAATTCCAAGAGCAATCAGTAACGCAATACTGTTATAAGAAGCTTTGAAAGCAAAGCAAGAAAAGAGTTTGCCCATACCTTACTTGGATAGGAAGAAGTTTCTCTGTTCACCTGTGAGGGAGAAGAGCTTTGAGCAGACTATCTGTCCCTGGACGAGTGCATTCAGTCCAGAAATTAGTAGTTTATTGGCCATTTTGGGCTAATTTCTATCTTTTCAATTTCCCTGCCATAAAAACTGCATTTGCCCAATTTTGTGCACCAGACAGCGCCAGTTAGCTAGGGTATAACTATTCCCAGCTCCACAAAGTCTCTTCTTCAATTTTTCCCTTGGAACTAGACAAACATTCAACTTAAGCACTCAAGCCATTAATTTCTCAGCCCCGCACTTGTTCAAAACTCATAGCAAGCACTTATAAACTCTAGCACTAGACCCCCTATACTGTACAGAAGGACAAGGCTCTCTATTCGACCTTACCATCCAATCAGTAAAACAGTTCATTGTACCTATCCAGGCATGTTCAAAGGGCAGTTTCAGGTGTACTCTCCAGTCCAACTGGTGAATCTGGGCATTATGAGACAATGTTACAACTGCCTCATGTACACAGACAACTCTCTCCTACCACCAAACACTAATACATGCGAGAGATGCAATTATACAGCCAAACTGCAGGCTAAGCTCTCTCAACCCAAGATTGGATCAGACAGTAAAGAGGAGAATGGAAATACTTGCATCACACTACCAGTCTCACATAGACCCATTAAACCAGCACTGGCAAAAAACACACATAAATACACAAAAACATACTCGGAGGATCTAAATAAAAATCTGCAAAAGCAACAGAGACGTCCAAAGCAATCATCCAAGTAACCTCCACCCCCCAACACAAACCATGAAACACATACTTCACAAAACCAGTGTGCCATGCAAACAGCCCTTAAGGCAAAATAACATATCCAGCACACTAGTAATAGATGACTCTATAGTCAGGCACACTGACGTCCCACTCACTAGGCTGAATAAAGAGAAGGGTACTGTTAGCTGCCTGTTGGGTGCCAGGATCCGCCATATAACACAAGCACTCAGGTCACCCCAGAATAAGTACAAATACAACTCTGTCATTGTTCATGTTGGTGTGAATGATCTGAGCTGTACCTCCCTGGACTACATGAAAAGAGACATAGAAGAGCTCTCTGATCACATAGCCCAGGCCGGTATGACCCTGACCCTGAGTAGCATCCTGCCCTCACCAAGAATGACACCACGGTATAAAGAAAAAATTATCACTTTCAACAAATGGCTAAGTTTCTGGTGTCATTCAAAGGGGATCCAGTGTCTGCCCACCTGGGATGACATGCTCAACAAGCCACGTTGCATTGCTAGAGATGGCTTGCACTTGTCACTCTTAGGCTTTCGAATACTGGCCAAGGCTCTTGCCCCCCCCCCCACATAGTGCCTTTTTTACGCAAGGCTGAAAAGATAAACCCACCGCTGTAAATAGCACCAGTAACAAAAAAATGAGGGTAATGCTACTCAATGCCAGATGTCTAAACCTCAAAATGCACGCACTCGAGGCACTCCTCAGTATGGAGAAAATTGATATATGTGCAGTAAAAGAAACCTGGTTTAAGGCTCCAGAGAGCACCCCAGCACTACCAGGCTACAACTCATACCATGCAATTTGGCCACAGAACCTGGACTGAAATGCAAAAGGTGGGGGCATATCCATATTCATTAATAATACCCACACCTCCAGGTTAGTGGCACAGCACGATACATCAGAGGTCATCCATGTGCAACTAACAACAGACAAAAATGAAATTCAAATTGTAGCTTGCTACAGATCACCCACCATGTCCCAGGACCCCCATTCAATGTTTCTGGTAACACTGGGAAAAATAAAGGCCCTACCAAACACCCTAATACTGGATGATTTCAATTACCCAAACATTAATTGGGAAAACTACTCAAGTACTAACTCCCTTGGCCAACATTTCCTAGAATTTATAAACTCAAATGCCCAAGATCAACTGGTCAACACTCCCACCAGAGGTGATAACATATTGGACCTGGTCATCACCAACATGGAAGACTGGTGTTCCACACTGGAGATCAACCCCTCGCTGGTTAGACCTGACCATAAACAAATCACTCTGGATATCCACATTCCGCCCCCACCCCCGGACAAGGAAACCACCGTGAAAAACTTTTCAAAAGCAAACTTCAAGTTACTTAAGAACGAGGTGGATAGTTTCAAAGCCCCCATGCGAAAGGATAACGCTATCCAAGCTGCAAAATCCTTTACTAATGCATTCTACAGGCACCTACAAGAATGCATGGATCGTGCTATTCCAAGCAAAACCGAGACTCACTCCTCCAAGAAAAGGAAACCTGTCTGGTGGACCCCTGCCATAAACAAACTATACAATTGAAGGAGGAAACTAGTACAGAAAAGAGTAAAATCCCAAGAAGGGAAGACATCCCAGATCAGTATCAGCAAGAAACTACGATCCCTCATAAAATAATCCAAGGCAAGCTTCGAAAGAAAAATTGCCAAGAACTCCAAAGATAACCACAAGGCATTCTTTAGCTATGTCAAGAGTCTAAGTGGCAATGCACAGATCTGCTCTGAGTTAGTGCAAAATGGCACAAAATACACTGAACCAACTGATATCGGCAACATCCTGGCAGACAGGTTCAGTGCAAACTTCACCCCCCCCTCACCACCAAAAAGGCCCATAACCATACCAGAAGAATGTAGATCCCCTGAAATCACAGACACTCAGGTTAAAACAGCTCTCTCCAAAGCCAAAAACACAGCATCAGTGTCCCAGGCTGCATCCTACATGAGGTCAAATACATACCAACCCCTCACCTAAACACATTGTTCAGACTCAGCCTCTCCACAGGCTATGTACCCATACAGTGGCACACAGCAACGGTTATTCCACTCCACAAAGGTGGAACCACAACAGACCCCGGGAACTATTGCCCTATAAGCCTGACTAGCTTGGTCTGCAAGGCTATGGAGTGCATCATCATGGAACTCATTAACAGAGGCATTAGGAACCTCCAAACATTGGACTGTATCCAGTTCTGCTTTGTTAAGGGCAGATCATGCCTCCTAAACCTGGTGGACTTCTTTGAGACAATTACCAAGGCTATAGATGAAGGAAAGGTGGTATACACAGCCTACCTAGACCTTGCAAATGCCTTCAAAGCCATTCCCCATTCTAGTAGTACAGACAAGCTCATTATCCTGAACATAAACCCCTACATCACAAGATGGGTTGCCAACTGGCTCATGGACAGAACTCACATTGTGAGAGTTGCGGGAGCTAGGTCCGACTCTAAACCGGTTATGAGTGGCATTCCCCAGGGCTCAGTTCTAGGACCCCTCCTGTTCAGCATATACTTCTGAGAGGTACAGGCAAGCACAGGAGGACTATAGCTGACCAAGTTTGCAGATGACTGCAAACTAGGGGCTATAACTGACTCTCCAGGTGACACAGACATCCTCCAAAAGGGTCTCACTGAGAAGGTTACCTGGTATGAAAATCATGGCCTCAAGCTAAATGCCAAAAAGTGCATAGTCACCCCTTTAGAAAAAACAAAGTACCCACAAACTACCACATAGTTGGTAGTCCCATAAATATGGAAGACATAATAAGGGATCTGGGGACCCAAGTAGATAGTAATCTCTCCTTTGATAATCACATTGCCAAAGTGGTAAATCCTTCTATGTTGCCCAACCTAATCATAAAAGGGTTTGCATCCAGATCAAAAGAGGTCATTGTGCCCCTCTACTTATCATTCATCAGACCCATCATAGAGTACAATGCCCCATTTGGGATGTACCTTACAAGACACCTGCAATAGCTGGAAAGACCACAGAAGTACCTCACCAAGAGGATCGCTGGCCTCAAACAGATGCCCTATGCAGCTCGACTGAAGAAACTCCTGCTGTACTTGGTTGCATACCGCCTACTCAGAGGTGATCTCTGCCTGACATACAAGGCCATGTAAAACCCAGAATTGCTGGACATGCTCCACCTAAAGAAAACCACATCCCCTTGAGCCACACACTCTAGGGATCTAAACCTCACCACAACAATAAATAGGATGTGCTGGAGGGATAGATTCCTGTCCCAGAGACTTCCCATGCTTTGGAACAAGATTCCAATCTACATTAGGCAGAGCTCCTCGCTAACATTCTTCAAGAGAAACCTTGACGAGTGGATGGGAAGCAGAAAGTTTACCCCGGGGATAACTTCAGTGGCTCTGCTGGACAGAGGCACAGGGAACTAATCTAAGGGGGTGGCAAAAGCCAACACATTCTGGCTAGGCTTATAAATGCCTTTGGGCATTAGCCTAGTACCTACCTATGGACCTATGAACCTATGACATACCTGCATTATGCCATCAGTGAATGAAAAAAATGCATACAGATAAATTTATTTTCTATTACATATTGAAATATATTAAAAATATGGAAATGTAAACAGTTTATGAAGAGGGGAAACATACCTTATGAAAAAAAATGCAGTAATTTGTAGAAAAAGCTCCTTCAAGTAACTACCAATACTAGTCTGTCTATATCAAATTAGGCTCATCCTTCCAATTCCATAGTTTCATCATTACCTTTGTACAATGCAGATTCACCTTTGTGAGCACTGTGAAGATGCAAATGAGGTGTTAAATCATTAGAATTCCTGTATACCAAAATTTTCACTCGGTGTAAGAGAGGTAAACATTGTGTAAGTAGCAACACAATTGCATGAACTTGCCTTAAGACTGCAGGCAGGAGCAATGACAATTGTTAGCTGCTAATGGCTTGCAAGTATTAATGATTACTCTGACTATAGCAAAAAGCAATACTGAAGAGAGTGTTCTCTCTGAAGTGAGTGTATCACTCAGACTAAACTTAAAAGAAAGGGTGAGAGTATCTTCAGAGCTATGAGAACAACCTTAACAACACTGGTATTCTTTTAATAATAGTACACTCTCCATTCTCTGCTTAATATTGTTCTGAAATGGTAATTAAAGATACAAAGAAATGCCTATGACACTACATTTAGAGAAGGGGAAAATGCTCAGTAAATTAACAGAAAAATAGCTTCATTGTTGGCATCCTTGCATTAATATGGTGTGGGCTATTATTAGCCTAAATATGTTGTCAATATCACATTCATCTGGACATATTGAAGCAAATGAGAAAGGAACACTTGTATTATCTTTATTACATGAAATGTGATGGTCTGCTAAGTCAAATCTGCATGGTATGTTCATTTCTGAGTAGAACTCTAAACCTGTGTTGGTGGCAAACAGAGAGGTAAGAAACACAAATGAGTATGTGTTGCTGCTGCACTGAATTGTGGGTTCAAATCCAAATAGTGTGCTCTTTGATAGAATTAAGTGCATATTTCCTGAGTATATCAGGTTATAAGGCACACAGATTAAGGAAACCTCACAGTCCTGCATTTTCATCATTATTCCCTAATATTTGCTACTCTTGACAATTTTTTTCTTTTACTGGGTTCATAATTTGTGCGTGTTTTGACAAAGTGGACTTTGGACTGACTTGGCTTTCTGGTGGATTATTTGGACTGCCAGTATTTCGTGGCACTGAATGAGAATCCATTGTCCAAGGTACAAACTGATAAACCTAATTTAGAATTCCATCATTACCACACTTTAGAGTAGCAGAGATGCACTTTGAGAAAGCAATCTGAACAGCAGCAGTAGGTGAACAAATCCTACAGCTCATTTAACTATCACTGTAGCAAATGGTGTAAATGCAGGATCGATGCAAGGTTTGAATCTAGCCTGCAAACATTTATATTTTTAAGTGAATATAGAATAACTATGTTGTACATGAAATGCATTTTACTATGTTCATATTCTTGTCGTGTAATCTTATCTGTTTTGAATTTTTTGTCTATTGTATCTCATATATGTATGTACAAAAAAATCATTTCGATTGTGATATTTCTATAACTGTCTATTAATGGAGCTTTTGTCCTTGGGTCTTTACTGAAAATGGGCCTCAAGTCCAGTTGGACTAACCCGGTAAAGAAATATCAGTAAATAAATAAAATAAATAAAGTGCTAAAGTACATAATAAATATTCCTTATCTTGCCTGTAGTTCATGTGAGTTGAGGTTGCAAAGGTGTTGCTGTTGTCTAGTCACATGTTGTTCTCATTAATAATAATATTAGCAAGGGATGCTGTATCAGATGACAAGTTGTAGAATATTAGAATACAAAAGGGTTAACATGAGTACTGTGGACAGATTTGTTATATGCTGTAGATACTCTAAGAATCATAAGTCATCACAGTAGGAAGTACTTTGTGATGGCATACTTTGTGTCTTCATTAATTATATGTAGTCTACTAAGCATGATCTGCTGTCATTGTCTGTATGACCTCTTTCTGAGCCATTGACAGTACATGACATGCTGGTGATGTATAGGCCACATGCTGCTTGTAAGGTTTGCAGCAGATATGAAAATGCATCATGTGTCTTTTAATTGTTGATGAACGGAAAAACAAGTCATGCTGGTCCTTGTGTTTTGTGGTTTTGAATATACTTATGTTTTTATTTATTTATTTTTTTTGCCTTAGCAATTTGTGCACTGCTTGGTAGAAAAAGGGAAAACTTCCATTTCCATAGTATTCATTAGCACAAACACTCCTTGCATTATTGCTCAATATTTGTACTGAGTGACTGATATGCAACTGATGTATATCTCTCTCTGTGCCACAAGCTAGCTATAAATACCATGACTTTGGACCAATAGCATAGTTGGTCTGTGATTCAAATCCATAGTGTGTGAAGGGAACACTAAAATAATTACTCAAAATTTATGGCTTAATTTCATCTCAACTTCATTTGCTTTTTTTAATTTCTTGCCTTCTGCACTTGCTCACTACTGAGCAGTACACAATCATGTTTAACTTCTTAGGAAAAAAGGAGAACATACACCTGCTGTGTAACTGTTGCTGTTGCACAAAGTGTAACTGCAGTGACTTTAGAGACATCACACCATTGATCCAGGGTTCAAATCAAGATAGTGCTTATTTTTTATAGAGTATTAGAATGCCATTTCTCACAACACTTTGATTAGGAAGGTAACACTACATACAAATAGCTATCATAAGTATGGTGACTGCAAGAAATGTATCAGTAATGCTTTGATAACTATACTGATCTAGATATCGTATCACATTAATGACTCACTTATAAAACACAGTTGATTTGTGTGTATAATTGTTTAAGATAATTAATGAAAAATGTACTTGCATATGTATGATGGGCACAGTAATTTAGTTAAAATTATATTGACTACTCACATTGCCCAGCTATGTGTTATGGGCAGTATGTGTTGTGAAGTATGTATGTATATATGTGTGCATTATACTCCATCCTTTGTTATTCTGGTGATGGAAGCTTATCTATTTGAAATATATTTGCAAACAGTAAACCTTCCTCTTACATGGGAATGCAGTTTCCAGGACTTCTTTAAGTCACACACATACAAATCTCTCTGAAGTACATCTCCCTTCATACTGAATGTAATATGTCTGTAATGACCGTAGGTGAAAGGGAGTTCTTGTGTAGCACTGAGAATTAATAACATGGCTTGAAATTTATACATTCTTTTATTCCGTATGTTCATCACCCTTTACAATATGCAACTACCAACAAATTATGTCCCAGGTTATCCTATGTAGCCTTACAAAGACCAAGGCTTAATAGCAAAGCCATTAAGCATGTCAGTGTTGACCATTTAAAAACATGAGAATAGGATGAACATCACACATGGCAGTTCTCACTGCCATGTTCATACCTTCATTACTCTTTGTTGAAATCCCTGCCTCATTGACTGACAAAGGTTCTCTCCACTTTCCATCACCGAAATGCAGTTGTGCATCTTTGTCCACTGGCTGTGAAATGCAAACTTGGAATGTAGCACCAATTCAGACATACCATTGTTTCTTGACATCTGCAGACAGGGCTGGTATGGGAGATGATGGTGCTGAATTTAGAGCACAAAAATTGAGTGTTGAGGAGTTCAGGATATTTATTGCACTTCTCATGAAGTCCTACAGTCACAGGCTGCTGCAGGGGGATAAGGCTGAGGCTTGGAACAGCACAGCCAAGCTTGTCTCCAGTGTAACTGGCATCACACTCACTGGAGATAATTGTCACCACAATAATGACATGAAACAGCACAAGAAGGACTTCTTTAGCCAATGGGAAGATGAGTTTAAAACTGTTGACACCCCTCGGTCACTTATATATAATAAAGTAGACAGCTAAGACTGTTATTCATCATGGTTTCATGTCTCTTTTTCTCTACTTTACAGCTGCTGAAGACATTACAGAAAACAGGGAGCTGAACGAAGAAAGGTTAAATCACCTCAGAGAGGCACAGGGTATGTATGCATTAGAACTTGCTGAAAGCTTTAAAACTGTTGTAAATGAACACAGTAGGGCAATAGTGAAATAAATAGTTGTATTTATGATATCATAGCAGTGCAATTGAATAATGGTACAACAGAGCAAGACCTTCCCATCATATCTGGCTGTGGCAAAGGTGTATAGACTGGATGATGATACATATGTATGTAGTGAAATTACACAGTCATTTGACATGTCATGTAGCTAATTCTCTCTCCTTTTTCTGTCATCACACCCCTTCTCTCTCTCATTATTTTCCTATGGATTAAAAATGTTCTGTTGTTGCACAATTCTGCTTACAAAAAGTGACTTCCAGCACAGAGGGGTAAACTGACCTCTGTGGATTAATCCATCATCCCTCCACAGGTTGTCATACTGAAACCCAGCACTTCAGGGTCCCAACCTGTCATCACTTCCTTCACAACTCCTGCACTACTTGCCCCATCTTCATTAGGTAGCTCTGCCCCAGCAGCTGGTGCTCTGGTACTTTCCAGGAGTAGCAGGAGTGTAGGTGGTGATTTTGTCACCCAGCAAGAGCTGACAAGGTTGGTGGATGGTATCATGGAATGGGACCTCAGTCCACAAATCATCCAGGCTTTTGACACCATCCCCATCTCTGGAATTATAGATAAACTCACTAAACTAGGCATAAATCCCTATGTCACAAGATGGGTTGCCAACTGGCTCACTGACAGAACTCACACTATGAAAGTAGCAGACCCTAAATCCAACTTCAGACCAGTGACAAGTGGAGTACCACATGGTTCGATCCTACGTCCTCTCCCATTTTGGTATCTACTTCTCTGAAGTACAGGCTAACACAGAAGGTCTTTGGCTAACAAAGTTCACAGATGACTGCAAACTAGGAGCCATAATCAAAACTCCTAATGATGTGGACATCCTACAAAAGGGCCTCACTGAGACAGATGGCTGGTGTCAAAGCCATGGCCTCAAGCTCAATGCCAAAATATGCATTCTCATCCCTTTTGGTAAAAACTCTGTACCCATGAACTACCACATAGGTGGTAGTCTACTTAACACTGAAAGTGTGATAAGACACCTTGGGACACAGGTGGACAGTAGTCTCTACTTTGATAATCACATCGCCACAGTAGTCAGGAAATCCTTCTATGTGGCACACCTCATCACAAAATGTTTTTCATCCAGGAAAAAAGAGGTCATTGTTCCCCTCTACTCATCACTCATTAGACCCATTATATACAATGCCCCTTTTGGTATGTACCTCACAACACATCTACAACAACTGGAAAGGCCACAGAAAGAGGATTACTGGCCTCAAACCAATGCCCTATGCAGACCGTCTCAAAAAACTCCAGCTTTACTCTGTCGCATTTCGCCTACTCAGAGGTGATCTCTGCCTAACATACAAAGCTATGTCAAACCCAGAGCTGTTGGACATGCTCCACTTAAAGAAATCCCAATCCCTCCGAGCTCTATGCTCTAGGGATCTAGACCTTGTCACCACAACAAACAGAGCATGCTGGAGGGATAGATTCCTGTCCCAGAGACTTCCCATACTCTGGAACAAACTACTTATCTATATCAAACAAAGCTCCTCATTAGCACTCTTCAAGAAAAATCTTAATGATTGGATAGGAGCTAGGAAATTCACCATGGGGATCACTTCTGTGGCTCTGCTTGACAGGGGCACAGGAAAATAATTTTCTTGGGTGGCAAATGCCAGGGTACCATTTGGCTAGGCTTATATAGGCCCTAGGGCCAATAGCCTAGTACCTACCTATGAACCTATGTATAAAAGGTGCTTTGTCATATTGAAAAGATGATGCCACATTGAGCACTGACACAAGAAACTGAGACAGGAGACAGTGAGGATAGTTCTGAGAGTGAGGGCTAGATTTTCACTGCTCTTGGCTTGATGTAGGTCCTTCTCTGATGTCCCCTATAGGTTCATAGGTTCGTAGGTTGGTACTAGGCTATCAGCCCTAGGGCCTATACAAGCCTAGCCATAACAATTCCCTGGCTATTTCTTTCCACACTATTTACTTCCCTGGAGCCCTGTCTAGCAGGGTGACTGACGTTATCCCTGGGGTGAATTTCCTTTCTCCCATCCAATTGTCAAGGTTCCTTTTGAAGATGGCCAAAGAGGCACTCTGCTTGACAAGTATGGGCAATCTTTTCCAGAGTCTGGGGAGTCTCTGGGTCAGGAACCTATCCCTCCAGCATGTTTTGTTTATTGTGATGACAAGGTTTCGATCCCTGGAGTGTGTGGCTCTGAGGGATTGGGATTTCTTTAAGTGTAGCATGTCCATCAGCTCTGGGATTGACATGGCCTTTTATGTTAAGCAGAGATTGCCTCTGAGTAGACGATATGCAACACAGTATAGCTGGAGTTTTTTAAGGCGGTCAGTGTAGGGCATCTGCTTTAGGCCTGTGATTATTATATATCATCTATCATGGTGTCCTCCAACCATTTGTGTCCATCACCCTCCCTGTCTGTTTCTATGTCTTGTATGTCTATGCTTGCTTCTTCACCTATCCTACCTATCTAAACCTCACATTTCTAAGCCCCTTCTCCAACATTCCTCTATCTTTGAAAGTAAAAGAAAAAGATGGGTACCTGTCCCACAATAATTAAAGACCCATGCATAGTTCTTCACTTCACCTATGTGTCTTTCTGAAGCACTGAATTTGGTACAATTTGCTCTACAACATTATTCTGTTTCTGTCACCTACCCTTAGTGTGGTGACAGTCCAAATTTAGAAAATTCTGACTATAGTTCTACATTTATGTTGTGAAGTAGTGGATAGCTATGTTTCTCTCCCAATACCTTCCTGCAATTTCCTTTATTATTTCCCTTGTGCCCCCCCCCCGCCTGCTCCCCCATTTCACCACTTTCTATCAACCCCTTTTTCACACATAAAATCTAGTTAAAAAATAGACTCACACACAGCACACATGGTCAGAAATGGCTCATAAGAAAGCCTTCACTTTTTGTTCTCAGCATTTGCACAAGGTGTGACAACAAGCTAGTGTATTATGAGATGCTAAATGGCATTTCAAGTGTTATTGCAAAATGTGTTTAGTTTTTGACTTAGAATGCATTGCCATTGTTAACTTAGCACAAATAGCAATAAGTTCGCTTAGATATAGTAAAGCAGACTTAGGGTAATAAACTGTGATACAGCTACACTTCCATGTATATCAGGCTGTTGAATGTCATGTAAAGTATAAGGGAGGTTACAACTGATACACGTGTATGAAGAGTGCTACCTACCTAATGCTTTTGTTGAACATGTTGTGAGTGTCTCCTACAATGTGTGAATGAAAGTTAATACAACGTAAGCTCCTCTGTTGTGAGCTAAGATAATCAACCTGTCTGTAAAGTTTTATTTCTTATGCAGAAATTTTGAATCCTGACATATGTTATACAGTAATGCAATTTTTATCATATTAATGTTACTTGTGTAAGTCTGTTCTGCATCTATTATCAACAAAACAACATCCTTATGTCACCATAATGCTTCCAATTTTCTACATCTTCTTCAAACAGATGTGTGGAAATTTGTTGGTTATTGTTACTCCTTCACCTTCTCTATTTCTATATCAATCACTTAGTGGTACAGAGCAGGATGCATTCTGAATGAATAAAACAGTAATACATGCACACATTAACAATGATCATAAATGTGCCATAAGACACACTCTTATATGAGTCTGTCCATCTCTGTGTCCCTCATCACCTCTTCTGGCTCATCACATTATACTGTAACATATGTATTAGGTGGATGTATGAAATGCTCATCTTATATCAGTTGGCTACTGTCCTTACTATGAGGAAGCATAATGCCAACACTTTACAAGACATCCTGCCCTACACACATAGTTTGGATATGTGCTGAGTCGTAATAATAATTATTTCAAATTACATACCATCCTTGTAAATTTTAACAAATTGCACACCCAATTAACTTTTGATTTCCCCTAAAGCATGGTTGATATATAGTATGTATAGAGGTACTGACACAGTTTGGCCAATCAACATATTTAGGATAGTCATTTTTATATAGTCTTACAGTCATGATCAACATTACTTATAATGATCACATTTTGACACTCTTTGTAAGATTATCTGCATACTAGATTCAAACCCTGTTTCATATTTGTTTTTGTTAGCTCACTGAGCTTACATCTTGTGCTACTGAGAAAGATAGGCAACAGGTGGATTTTCTCCTCTCAGTACCGACTAGAGTGCTGATGTCCGCACATCACCGCTAAGCCTGTTTGTGCTTACCAAATTCAAGTTTAACTTTTTTCCTTCGGGATTGAATCCTACTTGTTCACCACCTAATGTCAAGCAAATGGGAAGACAAGCACGACAATTAATTTTTGAATTAAGCTTTAGCCCTAACCTGTCAAAGGTAGTGTCCGACATGCACAGTGTATATCTGCAAGGCATTGAGGAAGTACTGCCATGACAAAAGTTAACATCATGACACATTAAACAGAGCTGTTCTAGATTTGAGCACATTCAGCTCATTTTCTCTCTTCTCCTTATTTATACAAAGGTTGGCAGGGAGCACCACTGAACACTGCTATTTCACATTCCAAGTGCAACACCTCAAAACAGAATATGGCACGTGCTAATACTTTGCCAACATTTGCACAAAAGCTTTCTCTGCATTGCACTTTAGAAGGAGATTTTGAACACAGCTATGAATTTTCCTGTGTGTTATTACTTCATTACATAGAAATGACTTAATGTACACAAGTGAACTGCATCACTTCATTCTGGACAGTTAGTTCTGCACTGCCAGCACTGACACCTGGAAATTAATACATCTACATAGAGCCTTGGTACGCATACTTCATTATTACAAAGCCCTACTGCATGGGAACATTAAGGATTGTTTTGGAGTGACAGTGCACATTGTCAACGCATGAGCAGATATCATTGCTAATAACAGTAGCATTCATTAATGTTTACATACTATCATTCTAACCTGATGAGCCATTAATGCTTCATTGTCCAGCCTATATTTCCCAAGGGTGTATGTCTCAACTAATGTAATATACATTAATGACAGCATAGCTGACATAAGTCTGCAGTAAGTATTTATTATTGATCTTAACACTGCACGTGCTACTTCATAATAACAAATATGGATTTGCATAAAACCTTCAACACCACAATATCTTCTCTGACACAGAATGAGAAAATAATCCTATCTACAGTGCACTGTCACACTGTAGAAGTCAGAATTCTGTGGTGGCACTTGTATTAAGTATTCTGTCCTCTAGATTGTGTAATTAGAGAGATAGGGGGTTTTAAGCTCAGAGCAGTCAACTTGTGTGTATGCTGGTTGTATGTAGAGGTGTGTAAATATGACCTTTCATACTTCTGGCCTCACTGAACTAGCAATCTGGAGAAACGTTTACACTGCAGGGTGAGTCCACATCTATGTCAGACACTTCTCCCATCATCATGCTCTCTGCTACTCAATGCTGATGTCAATCTCTATAAATTGATATATCACACTGCATAAGTCAGACTTCTGTGGTGGCCCTTGCATAAAGTATTGTGCCCTTTAGATAGATAAGGGCTTCTAATTTAACAACAGTCAACTTGTATGTATGTGATTGTGAGATGGTGGGGTAATAGAATCACTGGAGGATTAATTTAACAGCTGAGCTCATTTTACTCCAGCTCATTAGAAACATTTACATAGTCAGATGAATCTCACATCATCTTCTCTCTCAAGCCACAGACACATACTTTCGCAACATACTGATGAGGTCATCCTTTCAAAAATGAACTTTCACACCACTAAAGTCATACCTCTCCCATGGCACTTGCATGCCGATTATGTCAGTAGATAAGTAGGAAGCTCAAATACAGCAGTGAAAATGTCATGACTGTGTGTGTGTGTGTGTGTGTGTGTGTGTGTGTGTGTGTGTGTGTGTGTGTGTGTGTGTGTGTGTGTTTGAATGTAATGTGTGTGTGTTTGTATGTAAATGCATGAGTGCCTTACATCTCTCAGTATTGATAATATTTCAAATCCCACATGGCTGTAGAAGTCTTTTTGCACACACACCTCATTTGACACAGTTGATGTCATCCCTTCAAAGATGCAGTGTGGCTCACTAACAGTCAGACTTCTTCTAAGACACGTGCCTATTAATACACCTGCCTGCACATAAATTGTATCAATACATAAGTAATGAATTCACATACAGCTGTGACAATTTCATGATTATTTGTGTGTGTGTGTGTGTGTGTGTGTGTGTGTGTGTGTGTGTGTGTGTGTGTGTGTGTGTGTGTGTGTGTGTGTGTGTGTGTGTGACTTTAAATGGATGCAGGACTGTCTTACACCTCTTAGCATTTGACAACATTTGGAATCCTACATACCTGTGGAAGTAATTTTTGGACATTTCCTTAGCCATGACACAGCCAATTTCATCCCTTGAAAGATGCAGTGTGGCTTACATGCAGTCTGACTTCTTCTGTGGAGTGTGCCTATAATACACTTTAGTGTAGATTGTATCAGGGACTGACTGTTTTTTATAAGTGCATGTTTCCTCCTCTTACTGTGCAGAACAGGATGCAAAAATACAATATGATGTGCATATGTGTGTGTATGTGTGTGTGTGTGTGTGTGTGTGTGTGTGTGTGTGTGTGTGTGTGTGTGTGTGTGTGTGTGTGTGTGTGTGTGTGTGTGTGTGTGTGTGTGTGTGTGTGTGTGTGTGTGTGTGTGTGTGTATGTGTGTGTGCATGTATCTACATACATGCATACATATATATATTTATATATATATATATATATATATATATATATATATATATATATATATATATGTAAACACACACACACACACACACACACACATATCTATCTATATGTATATCTATCTAGTTATATGTATATACTACGTATGGGTACATACCCATTAGAATATTAAACTGCATAATTCACTTCAATGGATATCTTCCTTGTACATGTGTTATGTCTATTTCTGTGGCATACACAGTTAATACACAGCTCAGTGGTAACATTGATGGCATGGGTTAGAATTTTGCAAAAGGAGATTTTGCCTACTGAGCCATTTGTATTTTCCAACATGTTATATTGACAAAATGCACACTATGCAAATATCCCATAATGTATGTACTGTCCTTGCTAACTGTACCCTCATCTCAGCATGTTAATGACATTTATAGTGTGTGTGTGTGTGTGTGTGTGTGTGTGTGTGTGTGTGTGTGTGTGTGTGTGTGTGTGTGTGTGTGTGTGTGTGTGTGTTGTCCTGTTAATCTGAACAAATTATAATAAAATAATGCAGGTACACAGAGCAAAGCAAATACATATCATCCTTGTGCAAATGATCAATTGTAGGGTAGAAGACATACATTGCAATAGTTTGTAAAAGTTACCTTCCTAGTTATGGAAAAAAAATTGAAATGAGTTAGGTTCAGCAGCATTTGGAGAAGAAATCAATATTCAGTTTGACAATGGAAGAGACCTAATCTATGTTGTGCTTATACTGTGTAGATAACCCCCTGTGGACAAGTTAAATATTATAATCAGCTCTCAACAGATTACACTTTCTGAATGACTCAGTTTGCATTATGAGCATTGGAGGTAAACACCATGTTGGTATTGACACAATGCTGTGCACATGCTTGAGCAGCACTGTAATGAAGATTAAGACTTTGACAAGATTATGCCTTCCAAGTGTGCCTCATTTTTAGCAGTAATGGTCATTCAGTGATGCATTAAGGATCCAAATGTGTCAAAATCATACTTCAAAGAGGTGTATCAAACCAGTAACTCTTGAAAATATGTTTAAGTTATACTCACTGGGAAAGATGAATTAATTTTAATCCATGTATTATCCATGTTATCTAAAATGTATTTGAGGTGGTTATGCATACAACTCAGACATGGGGTAGAGATGCCTGTGAATAAAATCCCCAAGATTGTGAATTAAATGTTGAGCATATATACACATTAAAAAAATAAAGTACAGTTCCTTATGCTTTAAGACATTCCATGAACAAAGGCAATAAAATTAGTACTTTATAAAAATACCAGGAATAAGTCTGCCCTGGAGAACATGGGTGTGCCCTTATCATTTTCATTCTCATATCTGTCCTATGTTCCCATTATCACAGTTGTACTATGTAAACTGTTAGTCTGACAGCAGAAATATAGTGCAACCTAACTGCCTGTTTGCAGAAATATAGTGAATTGAACTTGTAACTGACATTTTGCTCTTTTCAAGAGTAGTGCAACATATTCACAATGTTAATATTCCATTGCAGTGCTGTTGGTGCAGTGTTCAAATCCTGTGAGGATGTTCTTTACCTCAAATTCTAATAATATGCACTAATTTTAATATTTGAAAGCCCAAGCTTGACAATTACCTAAGATTTATTTTATCCATGTCATGTTCATATTTCTGTGGCATACACAGTTAATACACAGCTCAGTGGTAACATTGATGGCATGGGTTAGAATTTTGCAAAAGGAGATTTTGGCTACTGAGCCATTTGTATTTTCCAACATGTTATATTGACAAAATGCACACTATGCAAATATCCCATAATGTATGTACTGTCCTTGCTAACTGTAACCTCATCTCACCATGTTAATGACATTTATTGTGTGTGTATGTGTGTGTGTGTGTGTGTGTGTGTGTGTGTGTGTGTGTGTGTGTGTGTGTGTGTGTGTGTGTGTGTGTGTGTGTGTGTGAGAGATGCCATTGCACATCGGTGCTAGTCATCTGTATTCCTCAGGGAATGATATTTCCAGGCCCATGGCAAAAATTCAAAATAATGCTGCACATGTTACTGTTTCATTGCATTGCTGTTGGTGTAGTGTACAAATCCTGTTTGGGTGTTCTTTACCTCAAATTCTGATAATGTGCACTAATTTTAATAGTTGAAACCCCAAGCTTGACAATTCCCTAAGATTTATTTTATCCATGTCAGGTTCATATGTTGTGTGATGTTTACCATTGTACATTGTTGCAAGTCATCTATATTCCTTAGGGAATTATAGTTCCAGTATCTTGGAAAATTTCAAAATAATATTACACATCAGAGACTTAACCATTGATCATGAAAACATGAATGTTGTTGATGTGTATCACTTAGCATATTGGACATTAGTGAAGTCAGGAAATTATGGTATTTGCAACTTTTTTAATGGCTCAATGTGTTAATGATATCTACACTCGATTACAGTGAAATAGGTGCAGGACTTGAAGCCACATAAGCTGTAATAAAGCTGCATTCTGTTTTGTGGCATCAGGCATGTGGCCATGTCAGATTTACATTATGATGTATCCACCTAATAAACAGATGTCTTCCAGAAAAGATAAATTCGAAGTGTTCAGCTATTGTGAATAACCTGCATGACTTATTGTTAATGATTTATGGGTTTGCACCATATTACTACAGTATTACTTTGTACTGTTGTGCTGTGTCATACTTACACAACCAAACTTTCATCACATCACATTAGATCCATCCAGACTACCATGATATAGGTGACTCGCTTGCATTACAAGTACATACACTAGTCAAGACATTGATTTTGCCTTTCAGAGGTTGGAGCCTAACTTGCAGTATGGAATCCACTAGTAATATGGATTTTGTCTATAAACAATGATTAATGTAGGAGCACTTCATTATGGAAGAGGAGGACAATTGTTGTAAAAATAAAGAAAAGTGTTGTGTTGTGATAAAATACAATTGATGCATATCAATAGAGGGATGTTATTCTATAATGTATAATTCCAACTACATAATGTTACACCTTATCCTCTCACATTCAGTGACTATCATGAAATTCTGATTTATTAATGTGGGTATTATCCCTGATAATGTTACATATGTGTCTCACAAAGTGGTCACTTCATTAATAACAATACCACACATCCGTGTGCATGCTGTGGCTTCAAAAATAATATATATATATATATATATATATATATATATATATATATATATATATATATATATATATATATATATATATATATATATATATATATATATATATATATATAGAATATATATATATATATATATATATATATATATATATATATATTATATATATATATATATATATATATATATATATATAAAACTGTTAAGTACAAAAATAGGAAGCATGTACTCAGAGAGCTTCAGTGGCATATATGGCTAATGATCATGTCAAAATATGCCTAAGATGCTTGTGGTTTCACCTCCACTCACATACAGTTTGTATGACTCTGTCTTCTGTATTTGCCTTTCCTTAAAATAATAATGATTTCTGTTAAAGCACAAGCACATCACACACATGTAGAACAAGGGCTTTGTAAACTACAGCTGCCATTTTTGTGGTTATTCTTTGTGAGACCACTAGCAGAGAGCAACATCACTGGTTAATAATGTCTGTAGACAAATGGCAGCTGCTCTTCCATTTCACTGTTGCAGTATTCTTAACATGAGGGTTCCCATTCCAAGGGCAACCTAACATCCAGACAGTATAACGAAATATTTAGGGTGTTAATGGTACGCAATATGTCATGCGTATGCTCCTCATACAAGGCATAGAGCATAAAGGTGATGTCTGAATGTATCATCCTCAGAACTTCTTTGCTGCCAGTCAGAATGCTATCTTTGATAATCAGTCTGATCTTGAGTCATTGCTAGTTACCTAGCCATTCAGATAAGTGCCTCATTGGGGGATTTCCTTATCCTTTTTTGATTTTAGCATTTGTGTTGTTGTGGAATTTCATGTCATTCAGAAAGGGTAAATGGCCAGTGCAGGATACAGATTCCCAATAAAGACCATCACGAGCAGTGCTTGTTTTGTTTAGGAGCTTCTCACAACCACACATCCTGAACTATTTGTCAGTTTTTTGTTCAAAAGACCTTATGTAGTCATCTTTCACCCCTTGCCATCTATCTTGAAAACCATTGTCTAAAGCTTTTAGCAAAATATGTTATGGAAGGTACTCCCCAGCCTGTTGGTCAGCCATCTTCAAAGAGGAAGACCAAAAAATTCAGGCTAGATTCTTCATCTCTGCCTCCTCCACTGGATGTCTCTCTTGAGGCTGATGAAAGCCTGGAAGATCATCTGTTTTCTGGGCTGGATTCCTCTGCCACACCCATTTCAGAGAATATCATAGATTTGGCTTCTCGCATGTCCTCGAAGACACTGCAAACATCCTCTTCCAATGCTCAGGGGGAACCATGGCTGATTCCTACCAAAGAGCTTAGAGGTGTTCCTCAAATAGTGTTAGGGAGGAAGTCCTGACTACAGTTATAGAGTAGTAGGCCAAGGTTGGAGCCTGCTACATTTCATAAGGTGGATGTCCCTTTAAAAAAGAAGCAAATGACAAAACATATTTCTTCTGTTCTTAAAGACCCATAAAGTGAATGGCAGAATTTTACACAGTATTTGTTCAGTGCTCTTATGGCTTTGAAGCCTCCTCAGGGGATCTCTGTCCCAGCTCCTCCTTGGTCTTCTTCCCCCCTCAAGAGATATAGGGAGTAAGATTCCTCTGAGGAAGAAGAGGTTTCTGATGAGGAATGTTTGGCCTATTCTACCCAGATTCCTTCACCTCTGAATTATGGCTATGAAGAAGAGGAATCTGCTAGTCCTGAGTATCCATTTGAGGAGATTTCCTTTGGGGATATAATTTCCAGGATGATGGAATTCTTTAAATGGGATTGTTTTCAAGTGTCTGAAGTACAGACAAGATATTATGAGCTCCTTCAAATGGAGTCTTGTAGACCCTCTGCTGTTCCTACAGTTTTGGCTGCTTTATTGGATGCCTTTTCTTCTGCACCTCAGGCTCCAGACTCTCGGCCTCCTGCTCCTGAAAAAAAAGGATCCATTTTATAAAGTGCCTGATGACTGCAAATTCCTTTATAAGTGCCCATATGCTGACTCTTTGGTGGTCTCTGCAGCATTCGATAAGCATTTTACATTACTGCTTTCTACCAAGCTTCTTTCTTCAAAGGACAGTAGAACTATGGAAAGGCAGGATAAAAAGGTTTATATTTCTGCTACTCTAGCCTTTCAGGCTGTTAATTATCAGACTTATATGACTAGATATGTTTTGGGTCTCCTTTCTCAGGCTTTCTAGGCTATTTATGGCCTTCCTTATTCTAAGGGAAAGACTGCTCTTAGGGGCTTCTTCCCAGGTAGATCACCATTTCAATAAATGTAGTTATGATGCAGTAGATGCTTTTCTAGGGTTGCTGCTTCTGGCTGTGTGTTGAGGAGATATTCCTGGCTTTGACTTCAACCTCTGCCTGAAGATATTAAGGGTAAGTTGATGGATGCTCCTCTGGACCAAATGTTAGTTTGGTGTTGTTGTAGATGATTTATTCAAGTCCCTGCAGGAAAAAGGGCAAGGAGTTACAGGAACTGAAACATATTTTTGTCATCCCTGTGCCAAAGTTCCAGATAAACTATCCCAATAAACTGGCCTTTATTAGAAGACAGTCTCAACCTCCTCCTAAAGGCAGGAAGAATGGTAGGAGGGACCCCCTGGCTAAGTCTACCCATACCCTTCCTGCTCAGAAGCCTTTCTTTCCTGATAAACCTTTTGTTGTCTGACTACCCAATTCTTCCCAGCCACATTCCTCTTTCACATCATCTTTCTCTGTACCTTCCTGTATCATTAAGCATAATCCAGGATTCCTGGTTGCTTTCCATTATTCACCAAGGGTATTTCATGGTTTGGAAATCTCTTCCTACTTTCTTGGGCATTCCTCAGCCATCTCAAGACCAGATGAATTTTTCCAGTGATGCGTCAGGGTCATTTGATTTAGGGAACTATTCAAGAGGTTCCAACTGCTCAAATGGGGAAGGAGTTTCATTTCAGAATGTTTTTGGTCCCCAGGAAAGAGGACACTTGGAGACCCATTCTGGATATTTTTCTCCTGAATACTTTTCTGAAGATCAATACCTTCTGAATGTTATCCCTTCATATTGTGTTTCCTCTGCTGGTTCCTCAGGCTTTAATTGTCTCCTGAACTTCAAGGATGCTTACCTCCATAGCCATATTCAGCCCCTTTTCAGGAAGTTTTTTTATGTTTCTCTGTTGCTTCCTGTGATTTTCAGTGCTTTGCTTTGCTCTTTGGCCTTTCTACTACCCAAGGGGTATTCACCAAATGCTTTGCTCCTGTGACTCCTTTTTGCAAACTCAAGGGCGTTCATTTCTTTCCTTATTTAGATGACCTGCTTATTCAAGCTTCTTCTCCAGAGATTCTTTTACAGAACCTTCAGTGGGTCATCGTTCTGTTGCAAAGCCTGGAGTTCAATGTAAATTTTCAAAAGTCCTTCCTGTCCCCATCACAGGATCATGTGTTTTTGGGATGCAGGATCCAGAATGTTCAAATGCTAAAATCCCTGCCTCCTCCAAAGGCTTTGCCTCCAATTTCCTTTTTTCAATCCATTCTTCTTCTGGTCTTGATTTCAGCCAGGGAATTTCCGAGGGGTCTGGGATTCATGGCATCCACCATCCCTATGCTTCCTGTCATGAGAATACACACGTGAACACTTCAGTTGTAACTAAAATCATTTTGGCTTCAGCATTCACACTGTCTAGAGTTTCTAATTCCTCTTCTTACATGTCTTAGATTGGAATTTCAGCAGTGGCTTCACCAACTGACTTTGAATCCAGGGCTTCCCTTTCAACCCCTGCTTCTCTCTCAGGAGCTGTTCATAGATGCTTCAAATGGGGGTTGGGGCTTCCTTTGGAAACCTAAAGATGCAAGGCCTTTCATCTTCTCAGCAACAGAATGAGTACATCAATATCAAGAAGATGAGATTTCTTCTGTTGGCTCTAACTGCTTTCCATCTTTTGTTTTCTCCAAGGCCCCTAAAAGTCATTATGAGCAATGCCCCAGTGATGTGGTACTTCAGAAAACAAGGGGGCAAGATTCTATCTTCTTTGCAAATTGGCACTACAGGTTTGGGAGCTATCAATTCAGTAACAAGGTGTACATTCCTACAAGTCAGAATTTTGTGACGGACTCCCTGAGGAGGTCCATAATACAATCTCATGAGTGGATGCTTCAAAGGGATGTGCTTCTGGAAATTATCTACCAGTGGGGTATTCCTCAGGTAGATCTCTTTGTCTCTCCTCTGAACAGGCAGCTTCCTCAATTTTGTGCCAGGACTCCATGTCCTCTGGCCTGGAAGGTGGCTGCCCTATCTTTTGCATGTAAGGGGATGCTTCTTTATTCTTTTCCTCCCCTTCCTCTCACTCAAAAAGTTCTGTGAAAGATAAAACAGGATGCTCCCAAAATCATTTGGCCCAGACAGCATTGATTCCCTCTTCTTCTGCAATTAGCCAAGGGCAGTCATCACAAGTTACTTCACAGGGTGGATCTACCCACAAAAGACAAGGAATATCTCATCTATCTCCACCTGTCCACTCTTCAAGTAGCACTGTGGGTGATAAGACTTTGATTGCCTATAGGCAACTTTTTTTTTCTGAGGATGTGCTTCAGGTTCTGCAGGAGGCAAGGAAACTCACTACTAGGAAATCCTAGTTGTCCAAAAGGAAGAAGTTTTCTGTTTGGTGTCTTTCCTGCAACCTGGACCCCCTTACTGTGGATGTTCCTTTGCTTCTCTCTTATTTGAGTGAATTGCTCAATGCTGGGTTGTCATAGTCTTCTATTAAAGCTCACCTGTCAGCTATTTCTGCTTGCCTGACTTTAGCTCCTCCTTTGGCATCTAGATTCAAGGCCAAACTGTTTCCTAAAGGCATCCTTCATCTTAGACATCCCAGAAAGCCTGTTCCTCCTTTCTGGTATCTTAATTTTGTTTTAGAGAAATTGACATGGGCTCCTTTTGAGCCTGCAGCTTCAACTTCCTTATACTGTTCTTTTGCTAGCCCTTTCTTCTGCCAGATGGGTGTCAGATTCAAGCCCTTATGGCTGTTCTTCCTTTTTTAGTTTTTCACAAGGATAGAGTGTTTCTTCATACCAGTCCTTCATTTATGCCCAAGGTGGTGAATGGGTTGTCTCTTAATGTATTAATTTGCCCACTTTTTTCCCTTCTTCACAGTCTGCTAGAGAGAAGGAGTTACACCCTTTGGATGTGCATAGACAACTCAAATTTTAGTTGGATGAAATTAAAATGTTTCAAAAATCTGATCAGCATTTTGTTTCTTTTCATCCTAGATCATTAGGTCTGGCAATTTTCAAGCAGACCATTTTCTCTTGGATTTCTAAAGCAATTTCTTTTTGTTATTCTTATCATGGTATTAGCCTTCCTTCTGTGGTCAAGGCTCATTGTAATAGGGCTGTGGCTTCTTCTGGTGCTTTTTCAAGGACTTAGATACTAATTCTACCTGGTCTAAAAGTGCTTACCTTTACCAAGCACTACAAGTTGGATGTCATTTCCAGGGTTAGAGCTGGTTTTGTTACGGCCATTTTTCATGGGTTTCCTACAGGGCTGTGTGGGCCCTCCCTCCATCCTATCTTCTTCCTAAGCTTTTGCACTTTCCCTCATGTTGAGAATTTTGCAACAGTGAAATGGAAGAACATAGCACAATCCTGTAAAATCTTACCATAACAGCAGATGTCATTCTCTTCACTGTTGCAGTATTCACACCCTCCCTCCTCACCCTGGTCTTTTGTCCCTCTGTATGTGTATGTTACCCTCTGATATTCTAGGGCTGGCGTTCCTCCTGTGCTGTCAGTTCTGAGGATGGTACATCTGCATGTTACCTTTATGCCCTATGCCTTGCACAGGGAGCATACGTGTGATGTTCGATGGATGATTAACAACCTAAAGGCTTTGGTATACTGGCCAGATGTTGGGCTACCCTTGGCAGGGCATCCCTCATGTTAAGAATACTGCAACAGTGACGAGAAGGACATCTACAGTTATGGTAAGACTTTACACAACTGTACTTTCTTGTCCTATTGCAAAAACTCAATAAAATAATTATGCAAGTGCTAGAACAATGCCATTGGCTGATCACCAGAGCTTGGTGTTGGAGTGCATCATTTAACATTTAAAATATAAATGCAATTTATGCAAGGAGAAAGTATTCCACGTAAAAGCATTTATGCCTCAAATTATTAATGCAATGAAGGAACACAGTATAGTGCAACATTTACAGAGTTTTAGCACACTGACACATCTTCATTTATTGATGAGAAGATAAAATATGAAAGTATGATAAGACATAATGCCATATCCACATTATTATAATATATATTGTGTATTTCCAGATGCACATAAAGATGTAGGCGATGTTATATACATATATTCCCTGTCGCATACATATTTGCAGTTCTCAGTTTATACACTTGCAATAGCAGTTCCTCTGTGGCATTACTAGCTAATCCACATAATTTAGTAGCCTATGTCTTACTTTACCATGGGTTTGAGTCAGATGTGCTATAAGTAATCAATTACAAAATAATTTTTGTCACAGTAATGCAGCCTGTAATACAGTTACAAAATGTACATAAGGACAATGCAGAAGAATGCCAATGTCATGCATGTGAATATATATTTGCGTGTAAGACTGTTAATCTTGTGAGTGTTACAGATCATCCCTGACCACATGCTCTGAAAGGGGAGAATGTCAGTTGAAATGTAACTGAGATATTAACAGTGACCAGCATGAGACTGACTTGCTGTGGAGCATACATGGCCAAGTACAACTGCCATATTTTGCACCTAAAATGGACAGTGTAGAAACAATATAGTCTGTATAGGTCAGTTTTTTGCCATATCTTGGGCAAATGTGTTGCTCCATGGTGGCCATCATTATGCACAGGTTGGTGCATGTGAGATCTGCTTTGGATACCAATTCCCTGCCAATTTTCCCTGGTACCTTTAAAGGAATATGTGATAAGCAGTGGTGATGGTAGTGTTCCATTTAGAGCACAGAGGTGGTGTGAGGAGGAGGAGTCATGGATGTTTGTTCACCTCCTTGTAAACAAGTAAAGCTTGAGGCTAGAAGAGGGGAACTATACCAGGTTTCAGTACAAGGCTCAGACTTAGAATGGCTTGGCCAGGGCTTTTACCCATATCACACATGGATGAACAGTGTCGTTATCATTATAGTGATATGAAACTCAGAAAAGCTGACCTCTTTTGCTGAAGGGAGGAATGTTATAAAATTAAGCCACCATTTTAGTACTGTATGTATATCCCCAGTAACTATGCAAAACACTACCATGACATGGAAACATGCATACAATTCTTCACTACTGCCTTTCCTTATGTGTATCCCCTTCATAGATTGAAGGAAAATAGGATGCACATCAGAAGGAACTGCAATGCCTCAGAAAGGCATGGGGTGGGCATGGATTCAGGTATTATTGATTGTTATGTGTGAATAGCACTGATTTTACCAATAGATAATCAAGTATGCGGACTTCAGGGTAGAAGTTGTTGTAAAATAAATAACTTGAGTATGCATATTCTATATGTGCTAACTCTATATACATGGATGCTTAGCTCTTGTAGCTCTGAACTTGCTAACCATTAGCTAAGGCCTGATAGATATGGGTTCAATCCCACCCAACAGAAAATATGCATAATATGCATTTTTTTTAATTTCAGTAATGACTACCTCTATTCATACCTTATAACACGAAGTAATTAGGCCAGATAAACCATTAATTACATTTCTATCCATAAATATAATTTAACATAGTTACAGTATTTGTAGAATATTTGTTAAATGTGAGATCCAAGGATATCATAGCATTACTAAAACAGTAATTTATAGCCTCACACTTTTATATCTGGATGTAAATAATCTTAACAATACATGTGGAATCTGTAATGACGGCTTTACTAACATTAAATAAATATTTACATATATATTTTTTGTTATGTCTCCTTTCCACCCTCCTTCTCACTAAACTTTCTAATATTTTGTTATTTTTATATCTCATTGCATTGCTGCATTCATTACTATTTCATCATGATCACCAGCACAGAGAGCTACACTGCCCACAGTAGCTTGGGCTGCCATCTATCCGCAAGTAGCTGGGGTGGAGTCCCCACCACAGGCAGCAACGGCACCCAGCATTTCTGGTTCACAAAGTGCCAGCATTGCCTCCTCAACTCTTGCACTTCCCAAGTCATCTGCTGTAGATAATTCTGTTCCTGGGGTTGGTGCAGTGATATCCACCTACAATATTGAGTGTGAAGGTGGCAATTAAGTCACCTGACAGGAGCTGGCAGGCCTGGTGGAGGAGATTATGGAGAGGAGCCTTGGTGCCCCCATCAGGGGTATGGAAACAATCCTGCAATGGATTGCAGAATCACTGCCCATACCACAATGCCCAAGGTGTTTACAACAGGAAACAGTAGTGACAGTTCTGAGAGTGATGAATAAGTTCCTGCTGTGTTTACACCAGATGGGATGTACCTCTGAAAACCCATATCTAATCCCAATCATGATGTTTCTCCTTCTTGTGTCCATCATCATCTCTGTCAGTCATGTATGTCCTGTATGTCTGCCCCTGCTAACTAACCTGCTTTACAAACCTAACCCTGATATTCCTAACTAGCTTCCCCAACATTCCTCTCTCTCTTAAAAAAGGGAGTGGGGGCTCCTGTTCACCAAGAAAAATTACACCCAATACATAACTCTCCAATTTACCTGTGTGTGTGTGTGTGTGTGTGTGTGTGTGTGTGTGTGTGTGTGTGTGTGTGTGCGTGTGTGTGTGTGTGTGTGTGTGTGTGTGTGTGTGTGTGTGTGTGTGTGTGTGTCCATATTAAACACCTGATTTGGTGAAATTGATCATACAACATTAAGTTGCTCTCACACATCATTTATGAAGTCAGTATACAAACATCCAAATTATTTTATTCATATAATTCTTACCTTGTAAGGATGTAGACTTATATAGTTATGTAACTGGCAAAGGGATTATCTCATATTTTCTTTCCCAATGTCACTGTGTGCCATTGAACTTGTTTAATTACAAAAATATTTCCAGATTGATATTGATGAGTACAATTTTAATATTAGTTGCATGTATGCCTTGGTATTACCGTGCACATTGTGTGCACATAACAATGAACTGTCACTGATGCACACATAAACATAAGCTTAATAGCAACAATGCATAATGCAGTGATCTGGAGGACAGCACTCAGGAATGCATTGGTAGCACTTTACAGTGTAACAGCTGTTACTATCAGCCAGCACAATCCTGTTGAATCTGCTATGATCAACTTTGAGATTTACATTCTGCATACTTCCTTCAGCTGTGACTTGTCAGACACATGACAGTCCAAATCCCTTTGTGACTTCACTTGTTAATGGAGCATATCAGTTAAGCACATCATGACTTCAATTCCAGTAATGTGTAGTTAGCATCACTCTTACATACCACACACACACACACACACACACACACACACACACACACACACACACACATCATTCCCTGCCATGACAATTCATGTGAAATGACCCATGTATCACATCACAGAAGTGGAAGTAAGAAATTTAAAATACTACCACAAATTACTCATTCTACTATCACCATTATGAGATGCTTGGATTTGAACAACACTGCTTTCCATACTTAAGTGACATTACCTGATAATTTACATTCAGTTGCAAAAAATTATCAGAATTTGCCTTTACTCATATTCACATGGTGCTTCTTGCACAAATATGCCTAGCAAGTTTGTGCAACAGATACTACTAGTAGACAATAACAGTGATATTATGCTATCTTCTCTGTAAAACAATGAAAGATACAGAGGAAATGCAGTGCAGGCTCCAGATAAACAATATTTATTGCAAAACAACTCACTAAAAAAAAGTTATTTTTTAAAAATGGTTCCAGACCAATACATCAATGTGTGTACATCCAAAATAAAACCTCAAAGTTGGACAAAAAGTTAAGCGCTTTCCCCTACATAATGTAGGCTTCCTTTTTTCTATTCAATAACAGTGATATTGCCATATGGAAACTATTATTATTATTATTATTATTATTGATTTTTTAATATGCTCCTGATGTGATGTTGGAATTATTAGTACATTATTTTGCAGAATCTGATTCACAAATTGTCAGTGCCTATTTCACAAAGAACATTGTTCTTGTGCAAGTTATGTAGTATTAACAGCTAGTGCACAAGTCTAGAGAATGTGACTTAAATAGACAGATGTTCAAATTCAGAAGTATGTACTTTGTAAGAGTGTGTTAAAAAAGTGGTGACATGCAGGCATGGCTTGCTCAACAGATATCATGTGCAATGTTTTAATAGTTTTTGATGAGTTTTATTTATTTTATTTTATTTATTTATTTATTTATTTACATTTGTTGACCGGGAGTGTCTGACTGGATGTAGGTCCATTTTCAGCGGAGGCCCGGGGATAAAAGCTCCACAGTTAAAATATACAGACAGTAGTTACATTGGATTTAAATTTCGATTAACAATTTGATTAACATAGCAATTAATTACAAATATAGTTACAGATGAAGAACATAGTACATCAGTAGACAACTAGAATCTTTATCTGCGAAGTACATATCAGACATTAAAAATTGTTACAATAAGAAGTTCCTGCTGTATAATAAGTTGTAGGCTTATGAGCATCCGAGCTTGCTATAATCAAGGTAGTTAGTGGGGTGGAAAGAAAGGTAGTGGTTGGATGGTGTGGGTGATATTAGAGTGGGAGTTGCAAGGGCATAGCCAGCATGTTTTTAGGTGTGCTTTTAGTAAAGTTTTGAAGTGGGTGCATGAAGTAATTGTGGGTGGGAGGGAGTTCCATAATTTGGCTATAGTGCAAAAGAATAGTGCTTCACCAGCAGAGTTATTGAATTTAGTGATCTGCAAGTGATTTTTGTTGCTGAATCTTAGTGGTCTTGTGGTGTAAAGGGTTGGAGTGGTTTCTGGAGGGATGGGACATTTAGTGGATGGTTTACTAGTTTGTGGGTGAGTGTGAGTTGAAACCATTGAAGGAAGTGAGGGAGTTCAAGCCAGCCCAGTTCAGCAAGTGAGAGACAGTGGTGACTATGGTAGGATGCCCCTGTGGTGAATTTGGCAATTTTGTTGTAGCAGGTCTCTAGCTTGTTTAGATTGCATTGCCTTAGGTTGGTATATATTGGAGAGGCATAACATAGGGTGGAGATAAGGTGGGAATTTGCTACTGAAATCTTTGCTGCTTTGGTGAGAAGTTGCTTATTTCTGTATAATGCTCCTAGTTTTTGTAGACTTTTTTTATGGTCATAGATATGTGAATGTCAAATTTTAGTTTATTGTCTATTTCCACTCCTAGCAATTTGGTGTGTTCTGTTGGGTGTATAGTGGTGTCTTTTGCTGTGATGTTAAAGTGAGAGTTGTTTTGAGTATATTTGGTGGGTTGGAAGATGAGTAGTTTAGTTTTGTTTGGGTTGAGTATTACTTGGGCATCGGATAACCAAGTTTCAACAGAGGAAAAGGTTTCCTGTGTGACTTTTTGCAGTTTGGGTAGGGACTGGGCTGAGCGGATGATGGCTGAGTCATCTGCATATTCTTTGAGTGTGCCATGTTTGGTGGCAGAGGCTAGATTATTGGTGAAAATAGAGAAGAGTAGGGGTCCAAGGATGGATACTTGGGGAAACCCTATAGAGACAGGAAGTTGGGGAGATGTGTCATTCTGCCATACAACAAATTGTTGGCAGTCAGACAGGTAATTCTGAAACCAGTTGGTGACTGATTGAGAGAAGGATAGGTTATTGAGGACAGAGATGAGTTGTTTGTATGGGACCATGTAAAATCCCTTAGATAGGTCTAGGAAAGTAGCAGAGGAGAGATAGCCATTTTTTATGCTGAAGGATAGTGTTAGTAAAGGAGAGTAAGGCAGTGGTGGTGGTGCTATGGTTTGGTAGGAAACCATGCTGAGTACTGGAAAGGAGGTTGTTAGTAAGGAGGTAGTCTGAGACCTGAGAGTGAATGCATCTCTCTAGTATTTTGGAGAGTGGAGAAAGAATAACTATGGGGCTGTAATTGGTTAGTTCTGTGGAGGGGCCACCTTTGTGGAGGGGAATTATATGTGATACTTTCCATACTGTGGGAATGTAACTTTCTGACAGAGATCGGTTAATCAAGATGGATACTGGGTAGGCTAGAGCATCAGCTGCGATTTGTAGGTATTCACTTGGAAGGTTGTCTGCTGTGAATTTGGTGGGCTTAAGATTAGTTACAAGTTTTTTTTATGTTGGAGGTAGGTACAGGAGGAAAAAGAGAAGGCAGTGGGGAGATTACTAGTTGAAGGTGTGGGTTGGATGGGAGGGGGGTTGTGTTGTTTAGCTAGTGATAGTATGGTTTGTGTGAAGTGTGTGTTGAATGAGGTAGAAATATTTTCGGAGGAGTGAGGGATATTAGGAGGAGGGGTACTGATTTTACTTGGGTGGAGGATGGAGTTTATGGAGGACCAGAATTGTTTGGGGCTGTGTTGGGAGGAGTCTAGGGCAGACTGGTAGTATTGGAATTTGCCCTGTTTTATTAGCTTTTTGACTCTATTGTGTAGTTCTAGGAATTTCTGTCTAGTTGAGGGGGTTTTGGTTTTGTGCCAGTGCTCCCAGGCTTTATCCCTATTTTTCATTTCTGACTTAGTGGTTTTCTGTAGCCATGGGGAGGGTTGTGCTTTGGTTCTGGAAAGTCTTATGAGGGCATGGTAATTAAGGATGCTCAGGAAGGTAGTATTAAAAAAATTCAACTGCGTCAGCAAGACTCAGGTACTTTAGAGGATGCCAGTTACATTCTTTGAGGGATGAGATGAATGTGAGTGGGTTAAAGTTTTGTTCTATATGTATTTGACGGTAGATGACAGGTTTAGCTTGTTTTGTTTTTTGATCAACTAAGTGTTGTTCTTCCTTGTAAGCATTCCCAAAATAACAATATATATTTTGTGTCTTCTGTTGTACAATTATCATAAAGCAGCATTGATATTCAGTGTTGGAAATACTAAGTCTCATTTCTCGTTCTATGGGGAAAAAAAACTAATGAGACTTTGTCTTCAGCCACATGGCTCTGCAGACCATTGTGCAATGGAGCTTAGATTCACTCGGCAGAGAAAAACAATATTGATATAGGCATGTGTAGAGAAGTATTATGCCAATTGTCACAGCTTCCACTGTTCACTGTAACAATGATGTGATGCTGAAATACTCCATAGGGTATGTTGAGGATTGTGATCTACCAATTACTATTGTCTCTTGCACAATGCTTATTTAAGTTGTCAGTCTTCCATAATGTTGTCACACTCCCATCAAATGTGTTGTTTATCACACCTGTTGTACAAATAAATCTGAAGAGTCAGTAGCTAATACTGTGACATAAATAAAATATGTTGGAGGGACAGGTATTTGTCTCAGAGATTACACCTTCTCTGGAACAGACTCCCCATTCATGTGAAACAGAGCTCTGCCCCTAAATTTGCTGAAATGCAGTTTGGACCAATGTATGGAAATCACAAATTCACCCCCTAGTTTGTTACCTGTGGCCCTTATAACAGGGGCGTTTTTTAGATGTCCTAAATCACAGGCATATACCCAAGCCATTATAGCCCATGAGCACTGATAATTGGGAAAATTGAGGCATGAATGGCTAGGCTTAAAAGGGCTGTGGAGTCGTTAGCCTAGCAACCTCCTATGATCCTATGATAATACACATCATGCAATCATGCTTTAGGTAGGCAGGAGTTTGACTCTTGTTTGGTATACATTGTATCAGAGTATAAAGCAATTATTGATAGGCAATACTGACGGACTCATGGCAGTCAGACTCCAGTGTAATTATAGAGCAGTATTAATAATCTCAGCCTATGCCCCACAGCAGGGTTGTGATAGTGAGGAAAAGAGTGCATTCAGACAGCAGTTGCAGGACCTACTAGATAAAACAGGACAACATGAATTGGTGTTGCTAATGGGTGACTTGAATGCACATATCGGGACAGACGGAACAGGATATGAGGACTGCCTGGGTCCACATCGATGGGGCAACAGGAATAAAGAAGGAGAAGCCATCCTGGACTTCTTTCTGTCAAATGGCTTGATAGTAGCCAACACATGGTTCAGAAAGAGAGACAGTCAAAAGATCACATACAAGAGTAGTCAACATGCAACTCAGGTAGACTTCCTCCTAGTAAGGAAAAGGCACTGGGGTAGAATCTACGATTCCCCAGTGAAACAGCCATCATCTAGTCATCAACAGTGAAACAGTCAGCCCACAGCATAAACCACTAGTTACCACAATCAACTGCAAGCAGTGGTCAGAGAAGGCTCTAAGGTCAACAGAGACCAGACTGAAGACCTGGAAGTTGACTGGAGAGAAAGTACAACAGTTTAAGGAATTACTCAGGGCTCTAGCATCCCAAGAAGAGGAGGAAATAGGTGGAGTTGAAGAAGAATGGCAGCGCCTAAAACAGCATGTGTTAGGACTACAGAAAATATGTGACCGAGCCAGGTATAGAAATAAGGTACATAAGTAAAGCTGGTGGTGGAATGCAGAAGTCCAGGAAGTCATCAAAAGAAAGAAGGAGTGCAGGAAGAAGTGGGAGAAAGGAAAGACTGACCAGGCTAGGAAAGACTACTAGTTGGCTAACAAAAAAATCTAAGAAAGAAGTTTCAATAGCAAAGAATGGGGCATCGGAGGCACTGTACCAACTTCTGGAAAGTGACTCAGTAAGGGACACAAAGAAACTATATCAGGTTGCAAGGCAAAGACAGAAAGATAAAAAAGATAGTCAGATACCCTTCATAAGGGATGCCAGCAACAACCTGTTCACCAGTGCAAAGAGCATCAAAGGCAGATGGAAGAACTATTTCCAGCAGCTTCTGAATGAAGAAAACCCCACAGAAGCTGTACTGCCCCAGAAACAGCCTACAATGAGAGAAAAAGAGGAGCCCACCCTAGAAGAAGTAAGAACAGCACTAAGGAAGATGAAGTCAGGGAAAGCAGCAGGCTCAGATGAGGTCACAGCAGATATGATAAGGATGCTTGGTGAGATAGGGGAGAAATGGCTCCTGAGGGTACTAATAGCAGTGTGGAGAGAAAGGCATATCCCAGATGACTGGAGAATAATCATACTTGTGCCAGTGTACAAGAATAAAGGGGACATCCACAACTGTGGGCAGTACAAAGGCATCAAACTCCTATCACATTACATGAAAGTTTTGGAGAGGGTGACTGATAAATGGATACGATCAGTAGTAGAATGTGAGATGGGAGATGAGCAGTTTGGATTCAGATCAGGATGCAGCACAATTGACTTGATGTTTGCATTGAGACAGATACTTAAGAAGAAGCTAGAGATGAGGAGATAGTCCAACTGGGCATTGCTAGACTTGTAGAAAGCATATGACAGTGTTCCAAGAAAGCTGATCTGGGCAGTACTGCGGTGGTTTGAAGTCTCAGAAACATTGGTAGAATTAGTGAAAGCTATGTACAAGGACTCAATGACTCAAGTATGAACAGTGTTCGGCATCAAAGAGGGGTTACCAGTGGGAGAGGGTGTACATCAGGGTTCAGCTCTGAGCCCACTACTGTTCATACTGGTGATGGACTACATTAGCAAACAGGTTGAAGGGGAGGGGTCAACAAAGCTGCTGTATGCAGATGATGTGGCAGTACAGGCAGACTCTGAACTAGAACTTCACCAAAGGATAGGTGTATGGAATGCAAATCAGAAGGCACATGGGATGAAACTAAGCACAGCTAATATGGTGGTAATGGCAGAACATTGGGGAAATCAGAATAAGCTGAGAATAGAGATAGAAGGGAAGATAGTGGAACAAGTAAACAGCTTTAAGTATCTGGAAGAGGTGGTTTAGGAGAAGGGTAGTCTGAATGAAAAGGTCAAAGCTAAAGTCAGAGGGGCTGCAGCCAATTGGCATAGAGTATCAGGTGTAGTCTATGACACAAGAATTCCAAAGAAGCTGAAAAGTAAGGTGTACAAGACAGTGGTGCAATCAGTACTACTGTATGGTACAGAAACCTGGGCAGTAAAGGCAGAACAGTTGAAGAAGCTAGAGGTGATGGAACTTAAGTGCCTGAGAATGGTGGTAGGATGCACACTGTGGGACAGACAAAGAAATGAGGACATAAGAGCAGAAGCCAAAGTAGCTCCAATTGCAGAAAAGATCAAAGAGAACATATTACGATCATTTGGGCACATGTATAGAAAAGCAGAAGACAATCTGGTGAAGAAGATTTGGAACAGACAGGAAGAAGGTAAGAGGAAGCAAGGATGTCCAGCAATGAGGTGGATGAATTGTGTGAAAGAAGATCTGCGACAGTCAGGCATGAGTGTTGAAGAAGGCAGGAGGAGTGTGGCACTGAATCGAGAGAACTGGTGACAGTTAACACGATACCCCGACCCCATGTAAAAAAAATGGGAAAAAGGGGGGACTGGTGATGATGATGACTGATATACTGCACAGATGTGTTGTGCTAAAATCTTGCATAAGATACGTTCAATACGTTCAAAGGGTGTGATATTTGCTCACCTAACTATTGTGCTCACTTTTAACCATGGCCATTAAACATCAGAATTCAAATCTATGCTAATCTCACCTGTGGACTACTGACAATTGCTATTATCATATGGTGATGATGCCATGTAAGCATAAAACTATGATAGCATAATAATCCCATCTGACAGATTTCAAGCCTCACTGACATCATTCCTTGATGCATATATTTTTTATTGGATTTCAATCCACACTTTATACACATTTTAATGTGTATTTTACATTCTGCAGAATTATATCTATATCTATATGTACACGTGAATGTGTATTCATACCTTTCCAGAACACCTTTTGTTGTGGTATATTATAGCTGTGTCAATTAACTTCCATTATCAATGTCAAACCCAGCCACTGGGGATGCACAAGCCAGTGCATTTCTTTGTGCCGGTCCCAAGCCCGGATAAATGGGGAGGGTTGCGTCAGGAAGGGCATCCGATGTCAAATTTTGCCAAATCATACATGCGGACAACAGTACAGATATACATACCGGATCAGTCGAGGCATGGGTTAACAACGGCCGGCACCAGTACTGTTGGCCAACAGGATGCTGGCGGAAACTGGGCTACTGTTGGCTGGAGGAGAAGAGGGGGAAGGCATGCCCGAAGGCAGGTAAAGGCTAGGATTGTGATAGTGAGGGTAGGAACTTTGAATGTTGGAATTATGACTGGTATAGGGAGAGAGCTAGCTGGTATGATGGACCAAAGGAAGGTTGGTATATTGTGTGTGCAAGAGACCAGATGGAAGGGGAGCAAGGCTAGCTGTATCGGAGGTGGGTTCAAATTGTTTTATCATGGTGTGGATGGGAGGAGAAATGGCGTAGGGGTTATCCTGAAGGAACAGTATGCTAAGAGTGTTTTGGAGGTGAAAAGAGTGTCAGATAGAGTGATGTTTATGAAGCTGGAAATTGATGGTGTAATGATGAATGTTGTTAGTGCACATGCTCCACAAGTTGGGTGTGTGATGGATGAGAAAGAAAAATTTTGGAGTGAGCTGGATGAAGTGGTGATGACTGTACCCAAGGGTGAGAGACTGGAGATTGGAGCAGATTTCAATGGACATGTTGGTGAAGGGAACAGAGGGGATGAGGAAGTGATGGGTAGGTATGGTTTTAAGCTAAGGAATGCAGAAGGTCAGATGGTAGTGGATTTTGCGAAAAGGATGGACATGGCTGTGGTGAATACATAATAACAAGAGGGAGAAGTATAGGATGACATACAAGAGTGGAGGAAGATGCACGCAGGTGGATTATATCTTATGTAGAAGGGCCAGTCTGAAGGAGATTGGAGACTGTAAAGTGGTGGCAGGGGAAAGTGTAGATAGGCAGCATAGGATGGTGGTTTGTAGGATGACATTGGTGATCAAGAAGAGTAGGATGAGTGTGAGGGCAGCACCAAGGATCAAATGGTGGAAATTGAAAAAGGGTAATTGTGAGGAGACAGGCACTGGGTGGCAGTGAAGAGTTATCAAATAGCTGGGTAACTACAGCAGAGCTAGTAAGAGAGATGGCTAGAAAGGTGCTTGGTGTGACATCTGGAAAGAGGAAGGAGGACAAGGAGACCTGGTGGAGGAATGAAGAAGTACAGGAGAATATACAGAAAAAGAGGTTGGTGAAGAAGAAGTGGGACTGTCAAAGAGATGAAGAAGTAGACAAGAGTATAAGGAGATGAGGTGCATGGCAAAGAGAGAGGTGGCGAAGGCTGAGGATAAGGCGTATGAAGAGTTGTATAAAAGGTTGGACACTAAGGAGGGAGAAAAGGACCTGTATCTATTGGCTAGACAGAGGGACTGAGCTAGTAAAGATATGCAGCAGGTAAGGGTGATAAAGGATAATGAGGGAAACATACTCACAAGGGAGGAGAGTGTGTTGAGCAGATGGAAAGAGTACTTTGAGGGAGTGATGAATGAAGAGAATGAGAGGGAAAAAAGGTTGGATGATGTGCGGATAGTGAATCATGAAGTGCAGTGGATTAGCAAGGAGGAAGTAAGGATAGCTATGAAGAGGATGAAGAATGGAAAGGCTGTTGGTCCAGATGACATACCTGTGGAAGCATGGAGGTGTTTAGGTGAAATGGCAGTGGAGTTTTTAACTAGATTGTTTAATGAAATCTTGGAAAGTGAGAGGATGCCTGAGGAACGGAGAAAAAGTGTTTTGGTACCGATTTTTAAGAATAAGGGTGATGTGCAGAGCTGTAATAACTAAAGAGGGAATACATTGATCAGTCACAGCATGAAGTTATGGGAATGAGTAGTGGAAGCTAGGCTAAGATGGGAGGTGATGAGTAGTGATCAGCAGTATGCTTTTATGCCAGGAAAGAGCACTACAGATGTGATATTTGCTCTGACAGTGTTGATGGAGAAGTACAGAGAAGGTCAGAAGGAGTTGCATTGTGCCTTTGTGGACTTAGAGAAAGCATATGACAGGGTGCCTGGAGAGGAGTTGTGGTACTGTATGATGAAGTCAGGAGTGTCAGAGAAGTATGTAAGAGTGGTGCAGGATATGTATGAGGGTAGTGTGACAGTGGTGAGGTCTGCAGTAGGAGTGATGGATGCATTTAAGGTGGTGGTGGGATTACATCAAGGATCAGCTCTGAGCCCTTTCTTATTTGCAATGTGATGGACAGGTTGACAGATGAGATCAGACAGGAGTCCCTGTGGACTATGATGTTTGCAGATGACATTGTGATCTGTAGTGAGAGTAGGGAACAGGTGGAGGAAACCCTGGAGAGGTGGAGATATGCTCTAGAGAGAAGAGGAATGAAGGTCAGCAGGACTAAGACAGAATATATGTGTGTGAATGACAGGGAGGATAGATGAATGGTGAGGATGCAGGGAGTAGAGGTGACAAAGGTGGATGACTTTAAATACTTGGGATCAACAGTTCAGAGTAATGGTGAGTGTAGAAGAGAGGTGAAGAAGAGAGTACAGGCAGGAAGGAGTGGGTGGAGAAGAGTGTCAGGAGTGATTTGTGACAGACGAGTACCAGTAAGAGTGAAAGGAAAGGTCGACAAGAGGGTAGTGAGACCAGTTATGTTATATGGGTTAGAGACAGTGGCATTGAGAAAAAGGCAGGAGTCAGAGCTTGATGTGGCAGAGTTGAATATGTAAGATTTGCACTGGGTGTGACGAGGATGGACAGGATTAGGAATCAGTATATTAGAGGGTCAGCCCAGGTTGGAAGGTTTGGAGACAAAGCCAGAGAGGCAAGATTATGTTGGTTTGGACATGTGCTGAGGAGGGATGCAGAATATATTGGGAAAAAGATGCTAAGGATGAAGCTGCCAGGTAACAGGAAAAGGGGAAGGCCTAAGATAAGGTTTATGGATGTGGTGAGAGAGGACATGCAGGTGGTTGGTGTGACAGAGCAAGATGCAGAGGACAGGAAGAAATGGAAACAGTTGATCCACTGTGGTGACCCCTAACGGGAGCAGCCGAAAGAAGAAGAAGAAGATCAATGTCAAGCATAATTATTTACCACTCATGTGTGCATTTTGTTTACCTGGTATCGCCTAGTCTTTTCCCCTGAACGGTATCTGGCAGCCATCTCTTTCCTATGTACTCTGTTAGCATACCTTGCTAATACCCTCTCAAGGTGACTGTAGCCTTGCAGAGAGTCACGGGATCAACATGAAGTACGTGCACTTTGTTTGCCTGATATCAAGCTTTATATTTCACTGGCTTATATTTTGCAGTAACCTCTGTCTTGGTTACCATATTAGAATGCCTTGCTAATAATTTGTTCTTTTTTAATTATTTAACAAAGTCAAAGGTTCAAACACAGGTACTTGCATTTTGTTTGCCTGATAACAAATGTTTCATATCCAAGACATGTGTTATTCTACTCACCTTAGCTGCCAGTGTTTCTTGAGCATGGCACAGTCTATTGTTGTGGGCTATATACATGTTGTTGCATCACAGTATCATTTTTCTGACATATCCACACCTCTCTTTTCATATTTCTCACCTGGCCTGCTTTTCACAGCTTTTCCACTTTTTACAACTTTCTTCCTAACATTTGTGGTTGTTGTCTTGCATATCCTAGGGGATTTTAGATACTAATGATAGTGCTTTGAGTTACAGACTTCGTACTCTTCAGAAAATGCCTGCTACATCCATATATGTTATTTTATCCACTTTCACAATATATAAGTTCTGTATTTACCAGTTGTCCCTAATTTTGAGCCTTTTCTCCCACATTTTTTGAGTGTTTGTCCACTATTTTTGCTTTGGATAGTTGAGACATGTATCTGTCAGCATTTTAAAATATTTTGCATGGCTGTATTGTCTTACATATTTTTAATGCTGCCCATTTCCATGACTGTTTGGTTATACAAATCACATTACAAGTAACATTCAACATCTTCTTCATTCAGTCAATTAACTCCACAACATCCTTCATTGTCTGTCTGTTGCAAGGCTTTCATATGCTCATTGTTTCTAGTTTTACTTAACTGTTGCTGTTAATTGCATCCTCACAACCAACCTGTGCACATGCACTCACTTTGGATAATGTGGTTTGTTATGCACAGGCATTTGTTTAGATTGCCTACACTATCAATGTCAAATGTAATTATTTAACACCCAAGTATGTAGATTTTATTTAGCTGAGAGCAAATGTCGAGCACGTGGCCATGCAGTTGTTTACCATGATCCAGCCATAAACCTATGCCATGGGTTCAGAAAGAGGATCCTCAACTTGATGTGTCTTGGATGTCTGCACATTTGATTAGGAATGTTGCTCATCATACTAATATTATAAAATGTGTTAGAGTGGCTTATAAATAGCCATAATATTAATGAATCCCTGGGAGAATCTTCATACATTTTAATTTCTATAATATAGGGGTGATTTAAATTAGGATTGCCACCTATTCATTTTTTCCTACATTAACCCCATATATCAGTGCAGAGATCAGTTATGTTTGTCATATATGTATAATTGGTTTCACACAAAACATCAATCAAAAATTTGAAACATTGGTCTATTTAACCCCTTCATTCAACTGTGTCACCTGCTTTCCTCCGAGCAGTACAGATTGTGGTCAGCACAAAGCGCAATAACAGCACTTTGGTCCCTAGTTGATGAGGGTGAGAGGATGGCATAATGGTTAAGTTGTTTACCTTACAGATGCAGGGTTTGATTCTTACATGGGGTAATTGGCTAGGCTTGAAATGGCTCACAAGGGCAGTTAGCCTAGTTCTAACCTATGACATTCAACAAAACACTGATAAAGAACTCTTTACAGGTATCCTGTTTAAAAACCTGACAATATCATTTGATCTCAATGACAATTATCTTCTCCTAGAAAAGCTAAATTAAATTGATATCCGCCCAGACAGAACTCACTGGTTTAAAAATTTCTGCACTGAGAGACATTTCTATAGCAGGGTGTTAACATTCAGGTAATAACCCCTGAAAAACAAGTCCAGCACTTCATGGCAGCATATTAAGCTGCTATGCAGCTCGGACTGAAAAAAAAAAAAAACAACTTCCACCATTCTTTTACCCTCACTAAATGGTACTTTGCTGTAGTGTGTGCGCACAATAATGTGTACATGTGTATTTGTATATGTGTGAGAGAGAGAGAGAGAGAGAGAGAGAGAGAGACAACATAAATGAGAAAGACAGATAGGGACATAGTAACAAACAGGCAGTCCATCAGCAGGTATTTCCCTTACAATACGAAGTAAGATTCTGTAATTTCTATCATTATTGCCCAGTTTTAATCTTCTGTGTTTCATCATTAACTAGGCAGCACTATGTGGCAAAATTAAATACTTTAAGAAGGCATGGGGTCAGTTAAAATGGCTTGCATTTGAAGATTTTCCCATTCATTTTCTGACAATGAGAAATCTGAGATGTACTTACTTAAATTGGCTGTAACTGCTATAGTGTGTGTGTGTGTGTGTGTGTGTGTGTGTGTGTGTGTGTGTGTGTGTGTGTGTGTGTGTGTGTGTGTGTGTGTGTGTGTGTGTGTGCCCATGAGTGAGGTATGCGATAGATTTATTTCTCATAATGCATGGTCATCATAGAGCTCATTTCAATAAATGTACTGTGCAGATATGTTTCACTTTCAGACCCATTGTATTACACACGCATACATATGCATCTATGCATATACATACAATCCCAACAATTACAGGAATCCTTATGCATCGCTGTATCTGCAGTGCCCACAATGTCAAATGCATAATAAAAATCAACTGAATATAAGTTTTGATCTGTACTGTTTTGATGTTGTAAAGCACTAATGTAAAGGAATGAGGTGAGGCCAGCAATCCAAAACCCTGTTTTGCTGCCTCTAGCTAATAGGTACTAAAGAAAATTCAGAGAACATTGCTCATAAATTTCACTTTTCCAAATGTCTTCTATTACCAGCAGCCTGATGTGTACATTCCCAATTTATTGTCCTGTCTTGCAAATTAATAAAGCAACAGCTACTAAATAAAGTAAAACACACATGACTGCATTCATTACAATGAATAAAAACTTAAAAGTGCAAGAAATCAACAGTTATAATGTAATTATTCAAATCCGTTTACATGTTCAACTCATATTATGAATCATATCTCATCTCTTTGATCATGTCCATTTATCACGTACTTTAAATGAGACTCCTCTCTGTCATTATAGGTTAATAGGTTTATAAGTTATTACTAGGTAATCAATTAGTTAGATCATTTATAACTTAGCCACTGCAATCTCCATTACTCGCTATCCCTTTCCATGATAGAGTTTAGGGTGATTAATCCCTTTCAGAACAAGAATGATAACAGACAGTACTGTTGTTGTAGTACACAGTGTAAACATCGCTGTTAAAAATGTATAGCTGTATCACCATTTTATACATTTCAAAGCCATAATTTATGCACATTTGTTTCACTGTACTAAATAACACCATGCAAAGATGGCTTTATGCATATTTGTATGCTCCATTGGTGATGCATTATTCTTTATGACTATTATATTTGAAAAATGCCATGGTGGTACGGTGGTAGCATTGTTACCTCACAGCAAGAGGTTCTCCCGTTCGATTCTTGGCTTGGCTTGGGAGTGCCTTCTGTGTGGAGTCTGCATGTCCTCCCTGTGGTTGGGTAGCATTCTAAAGACATGCGTGCATAAATGGGCGTGCCTTCGTTGAAGGTTGGACATTGAGCTGGCACCTCGGCATTTCGTAAAAAGCTACTGCCAATCATTAGCGGACCGGAGTTCCGCTGTGGTGACCCCTTACTGGGAAAAAGCCGAAAGACAAACAACAGAAATAGAATACATACACACACTTCTTTGTTATAATGCTTTTTTTCCCACTTCCTTTCACCAACTTGTAGAGGTTTACATTATATATTATTGTACAGTTGACACTGTTTCAAATGTCTACATGACACATTTTTTAATATGAGATTTTGTAGTACAAAACACACCAAGAACAATCATAAAGGACTCGGTTTCACTTTTATGCCATAATCAAAGCTCATTCTTATATAATTTGAGTTGTTTATGTTGTTTTGTATAACAATTAGGTGTTTCAGGCACAAAAATATGTTATATAATTATTAAGGGAAGCTTAATTTTTTTGTTCTAAAATCTCAGGACATCTGCCATTTTTCATGTTTTTTTTCTTGAAGGAAAAACTGACTATCCTGTTTAAAAGAGAGGCAGATGGTAACTGCTTCTGAACACATTGTCTTTTATTCTAGAATATCCATTTTCTGTTTGTTTCTCCTGAACTATGGATGCATACTTTTTGCGAGCTAAACTGATAACCTAAATTGAAAAAAAAAATAAAAAGTATTTTTATTACAAAATGTTATTATAAAGATTTTAAGAAATACTTTAGATGTGTAGAAGGAATCTTAAAAGATTAAAAATATGCAGGGATGCCCTTTAAATATTGACTCCTTTAGTAACCTTTTACTTGAGAATCTTTCATTGCCATACAGCTCCTTTTACTAATCTAATCAAGGAAATGCAATACAGCCAGCAACAGAAATGAATTTTAAAAGTTTAGTTTTTAGGCTTATATTTGCAAATGTTACAAGAAGTACTGAAAAGAAGCAAGTTGGAATCCAATAGCAGATTGATACCAAGTATGTTATAGACCATTGCTACATAATACCAGAATAATAAGCTAACAGTTAAACTCATCCTTTGCCTCAGAATTACGTCTGGAAAAAAATCAAAACTGCTCACAGTTGAAAACATGTAAGACTTATTGTATTCATAGAACATTTACTTAAGAACATCCATAAATACTGTGCTGCATTATTTTGCTGAATTAAAAGAGAAATAACATACTGATTAGCGCACACGTTATAAAGAATGTACACTTCAGATAGAAAATGCACTACAGTTAAAATGTGATAATATTCCCTGTTCTCCTAGGACCGGTGATCTTGGAGTAGGTAGGTTTGCTCTTGTTTGCTACATAAGCAAATACAATCTTTGCGCTGATCTCTACAAAACTTAAATAGAATTTTTCACTGTATATTGCACTTTTGAATTGCATTTTCCATATCACTGCTTATTTGAATTGTTTTTTTTTCTGAAATGTTTACACATTGTTTGATGTAATATAGACTAGATTCAGACCTGCTGAATCTAGTTCTGTCTGTATAACTTTAGCACTAAACCAGGCGATCTTTTGTTGAAGAGGGTGCATCTCATTGTAGGTTGCTAGAACAGGCCTCAGAGATGAACTTTTTTATAGGTTAATTTGTTTAGATCACTGTAGCAAACGAGTGCAGAGTTGAACTTTTTTATAGGTTAATTTTTTTAGATCACTTTGCACTCGTTTACTACATAATCACTGTGCTGCGCATCGTTGGTGGTTATAGATGCAAGCAATTTTGCCTGCAAATTTTTGTTTAGTACTCTGCTGGTGCTCCATCAGTGTGGTCTCATGATTGTCTCTCACTGACAAGTGATGCATTCAGTGAAGTTCCTGAGGTACCAATACAGATCCTACCCTCTAGCCCTTCGTATTTTTTGTCCACTTCTCCTGCCCTCTCACTCTTTTTTTACCTCATCAACTTACCTAACATTATGGATGGACAATTTTCCACAGTTTCTCCATCGAGCCTGGTCAACATGGGCATCCAGAGGCAATGTAGCAATTGCCTCATGTACACTGACAACCCACATCTTCTAGTCCACACAATTTCATTGTGTGAGGGATGCATCTATATCAAGAACCTAGAAACTAGGCTCTCTCACTCATCAGTCATTTCATCTGATACCAAGCAGGTTATCAGCATGCACACCTCACCTCCTGCATCTACCAAATCAACAACACATAAACCTACATATGCTGAGGTTCTTCCAAGAAGCTTACCTAAACATCAGAGACTTCCCAAACACATACACAAACACTCTTCACATAATACATCCTCTGCAGAACATAGTGCACATAATATAACACACATTAGTATCTCACCAGTCAAGCCCCTAAGGCATAACACAAAACAAACATCTTAAACACAGACAACTCAATTGTGAGACACACAGATGTCCCTCTCACCAGGCTGGATAAGAATAAGGTCACAGCTAGCTGTCTGTCAGGTGCCACAATTGGCCACATCACACACACACTCTAGTCTCTCAATAAGATGCACTGTTATGACTCTGTTATAGTTCATGTGGGTGTGAACAACTTGCAATGTATCTCACTGCACTATATGAAGAGAAACATGACTGAGCTCTCTAATTATGTGTCTCAGGTAGGTTTGTCCCTAGCCATAAGCAGCATTTTACCTTCGCCTAGGATGATACCTCGATACAAACAAAAAATGATTGGCTTCAACATTTGGCTTACTTTCTGGTGTCGTTCAAAGGGAATCCAGTATCTGTCAGCCTGGGATGACATGATCGACCGACTTCGATGCTTTGCCAGAGATGGTCTTCATCTGTCATCCCTGGGATTTCGTTTACTGGCTAAGGCTCTTGCCATCCCTATAGTGCCTTTTTTTAGGCAATGTCACAAGAATCAAATTCCCAACATAAAAACACCCTCTGAAATCATCCTCAAGATTATGCTGTTAAACGCTAGGAGACTAAACCAGAAACTGCACTCACTAGAAGCAGTCTTCACCTTGGAAGATGCTGACATTTGTAGAGTCAATGAGACCTGGTTTAAGGCTGCAGGGAGCACCCCAGCTATAACAGGTTACATTTCCTTCCACACATTCAGACCACAAATTGAAGACATGAGAACTAAAGGAGGTAGTGTATCGATATTCATTAAAGATAAATACACCTCTAGCAATGATGATTTACTTCAGGTGCAACTGACTGTAGGTAAGACCCCTGTTTGGGTCATTACCAGCTACAGGATCCCCTCCATGAATCAAAAAATCCACTCGGCCTACTTGGATCTACTTGACTCAAGATACTACCAAACACCCTGATTTTGGGTGACTTTAATTATCTGTTCATAGACTGAGTAAATTATATGTATTCTAACTCACTTGACCAAAGGTTTCTGGACTTTATTAACTCCAGTGCCCTGAACCAGCTGATTGACACACCCACAAGGGGCTCAAACATCCTGGACCTGGTACTCACCAACATGGGGGACCACTGCACCACCCCCAGTGTGTGGCCATCCCTGGTGAAATCTGACCACAAATCAGTCTCGTTAGAAGTAACTATAACATAAGACCATCCTTAGCAACATCTAGACTAAAAATCTTATCCAAGGCCAGTTACAACCTCTTATGTGATGGCATAAACAGCCCCGCCCCCCACTGATGCAAGAGCCACCTATGCTGAATTACACACCAATGCTTTATATAAGCACCTGTACAATTGTATTGACTCTGCCATACATGATAGCACAAAAGCAAAATCTTCAAGGAAAAACAAACCTGACTACTGGACAACTGCCATTAATAGTCTATACAATAGGAGAAATAAATTACTGTCTAAAAGTAGGAAGGAATGGTCTCAAAACTGGAAACACTCCCTCCTTAACTTAAGAAAGCAAATAACACTCCCAGTGAAATCCTCCAAAGCTAACTATGAATCCAAATTAGCTTCCCTAACTAAGGATAACCACAAGGCATTCTTTAGGTACACCTGCAACCTCAAAGGTAAGGCACAGATTTGCACTGAACTCATAGTTAATGGTATTACATATATAGAACCTGTGGCTATAGTAGCAAACCTGCTGGCTAACAGGTTCACTGGGAACTTCACTCCCCTGCCCTCGCCACATATACCACAAAGCATCTCTAACACCTGTCCCCCACCTAGTATCTCCAAGGAGCAGGTCTTAAATGCCCTCTCTAAGGCCAAAAACAGAGCCTCTATGGTACCAAGCACCATCCCGGGCTGTGTTCTAAATGGATTAAAACAGGAATCAGCATCACCAATGGGCATGCTTTTCACTCACAGCCTAAGCACTAGCTTTGTCCCAGTGGAATGGAAAACAGCTACCATCATCCCTTTGCACAAAGGGGGTGCATCAATAGACCCTGGAAACTATAGATCCATTAGCCTGACCAGTCTTATTTGCAAGGCCATGGAATGAATCATCATGGAGCTTATTAACAAAGATATAGGAAATCTCCAAACAGTCAACTGCACCCAGTTTGGCCTTGTAAAGGGGACATTGTGTCTGCTAAACTTGGTGGACTTCTTTGAGACAGTCACCAAAGCCCTAGATGAGGGCAAATCTGTGCAAACAACCTACTGAGACTTAGCCAAGGCCTTTGACACAACATCCCACACAGGCATCATTGATAAACTCACCCATCTGGGTATCAACCCATATATTGTCAGGTGGGTTTCAAATTGGCTCACTGATAGAACTTATATAGTCAAAACAGGGGACTCCACCAGCAGACCTGTAACCAGTGGTCTTCCACAGGGATCAGTTTTGGGATCCCTACTGTTTTCTGATGTACATGCTAAAACTAAAGGACTGTGGCTGACAAAGTTTTCTGATGGCTGCAAACTGAGAGCAATCATTAAAACCCCTAGCAATATCAACATCCTGCAAGAAGGTCTTACGTAGAATAATGACTGGTGCCAAAGTCATGGTCCTGAACTTAATGCAAAAAAAATGCATTATCATCCCCTTTGGCAAGGGTGATGTCCCTGCAAACTACCACATTAATAGCAATACCCTAAGCACACAGTCAGTGATGAAAGATCTGGGCACACAGTTGACAGCAACCTTAACGCTGATCACCATGAATCCACAGTGGTAAGAATGGCATTTTATATTGCTTATCTCATAAGTAAAGACATTGCCTCCAGAAAAAAAGAGGTTATAACCCCCCTTTACTCTTCCCTCATTAAGCCAATAATAGAGAACACCACTCCCTTTGGTTGTTCCTTTCCAAACAGCTACAGCAATTGGAGAGACCATAAAGGTTCCTTACAAAGAAAATTCAGGGTGTTCAAGATCTGTCTTAAGTGAACAGATTGAAATCATTGTCACTTTATTCTGTGTTGTACAGACTGCTCAGAGGTGACCTGTGCCTTGTAGGCAGAGCAAACTCTGACCCAGCTTTAATGAAATTGCTGCACATTTGCAAATCAAATGGCACATGGGTCACTCGCTCAAAGGACGTTAACCTGGTATATGATATCAAAAGAACTTGTTGGAGAGACAGATTTGTCTCACAGAGGTTGCCCCACTTTTGAAACAAGCTTCCTATTTATGTTAAACAAAGCCCCATGCTGGCTCTATTTAAGCATAATTTGGATGATTGGATGGGTAACTGGAAAGTCTCCCCAGGGGTTCCAACCTTATCCCTCTTGGACATGGGCAATAGGTGCTGATTTTTGTGTCTGCTTGAACCAGACACCCTTGGGAACATGGGTTGAACTTCGTTAGGCTTGTAAAGGTCCTAGGGCTGTTAGCCTAGTAACGTCCTATGAACCTATGATCCTATGTAACAACATAATATAGAGAAGCTATGATAAACCATAAGTCTCTGATAGAGTAAGGTCATAAACGTATAAAATAAACTGACACACAGTATAAATGAAGACATATTTAAAGCACAAGAAAAGGCTGTGAAGAAAAAACTGAAAAAATACATAAAGAAGAATAGTGCATACAAAAAAAAAACAGTTGACAATGCTGCATATTTGAGTTGTTCTGCATATATATAGCTATGCCCCATGCAAGTAGGTATACAAATACATGGTCATTATAACAAGCAGCCTTTAAAAGGTTTTGTATGAATGTTGAATCCAAGTAATTGAGTGACAGGACATAATTCCAGAATCAAGTAAATTGAACCCCACCACTTTGAAGAGAATATGCCTGTGCATGCATTTATGCCATAGCCTCCACACCGATATATATATATAGTTACACTGGATAAAAGGCAATAGTGCATTAACAGATAAGCATGAGAAGGGAAAACTTGTCACTTGTATGCAACAACAATGCAATTGTGTGAGCAATTAAAATGAAGTGAGTTTTATGCACACTTAAATAGCATGATCTGCACTTGAGAACAATCAGTAACACTGTGTAGCCATGCAGAGGCATGCACTTATGAATATCCACTGCAGCAAGACATCTTAAAAGTTAATAGAATAGTGCAGCTCAGACAGGTTCAGCTGATGAGAATTTATAATCACAAGAGAACTTAATGTATACTATGGCTTGGCAGTTGATCTAAAAATGCAAATGAAACCAATGAACAATTCAGTTATATTATCCACGTATACTATATGCCAGCAGATAGGATGACCTACCAGAAATCAGAAGGAACTGAGTGTTCTGCAAGCAGAAAAATGGATACAACACAATACCACATACAGAAATACTCAGTAGCACCTAAGCAGAGAAGTACTCTGTCTTAAGAGGTTTCATGGATTCTTCATTTTGGGCTTTTCTGAAAAAATATAAACTTCACGTTATATCAATACATATTCAGTTAAAAGTCTCTGGTGTCTCAACTCCATGGCCTTCTAGGGTGGTAGAATCTGTAATAACATTTTCATTTAAATAACATGCTAATTAATCCCCCACATCAAATTATTTATATGTGTACATTTAAAAACACTTCTTTTATAAACACATGCCAATAGATTTCTGTATAAAGTCCTAATCACTGAAAAGTTTGATATTTTAAAATAAAAATAAAATTCTTTCCTTAACACCTACTGTCCCATTTCTACTAATTTACAAAATCTTTATAACAATGTCACACTAAATTTCTTCCTGTCATATTTAATTTCCTATAAATCCGTTTGTGTGTGTGTGTGTGTGTGTGTGTGTGTGTGTGTGTGTGTGTGTGTGTATATATATATTTATACACACACACACACACACACACACATATATATATATATATATATATATATATATATATATATATATATATATATATATATATATATATGCACCTATATTCGCTTGAATATTGCATAAATCACTTTTTCTGTTTGACAAGTCACAGGTTAGTATAGTTCACGTTTTCTTTCATTTATAGTACAATAATTCAATAAAGGTGTCTGAAAAAATATTTAATGTCTTAACATACAAACATATTGAGCAATATGTGCATTTAGAATGACTCTGTGTCATTTATTTTGTGTGTAAATGTAATTTGCCTTGTAAACTTGTTTATTCCTGAACTCCTCCCAGGAAGAGGGCTGAGCTGGCAGCCACATTAAAAGTGTTTCAAGTCAGCTAGAGAAAGAGGAAGCATGTCTATATTTATTTATTTTTTTATTTTACATTTGTTGACTGGGAGTAGTCTGACTGAGCTGCAATTAGCCCTTTTTCAGCTGAGGCCCGGGGAGAAAAGCTCCAGAAAAACAATTCTAAACTACTGTAATATATTCATAAAACAGTACAGTACAACAAATACAGAGGGGGAAAATCACAAAAGAGGTATTACAGAGATGTTTTGGTGGTATTTACAACATTTGGACAATTATCAAATATTACAAGTCAATAGAAATGCAACCAAAGAGTGAGGAAGGACAGTGATAATAAGGCAGGAAGCGGAGGAACTGAGTGGCTGATAGGATATGGGACAGGAAGTGTGGTATATTAGTAAAATAGAGGATAGGTATATATTTCTAGGGCCTGGTAATCTCAGCCTGTTTTGCACTGGAGATTGATTAAGAGAGCAATGACTGGGTCATAATGTTTGCAGGGAATGTGTCACCTGGACAAATGCAGTTTTGGTGAGCTCAAAAAGAGCAAGCACGGTTCACTGAAACTAATTATGCCAACAGTTACATTTGCTTTTTTTCCCCACTGTTCTGCAGCTTCAGAGTTGTTTTATATATATAAGTCTGGGAATAACTTCCCACTTTGGGGGAGTTCAGGTGTGCTTGCCCCCCACAGAAACAAATTTGTTATGTTGTTTGCTGAAGGTACTTTCTTGAGAATGTTTTTTTATTTTTTTTTCATTTGCCAAAATTACCTTTGCCAGCTTGACATGAATCCATGTTTACTTCCCATATGCAGGTTTGTATGGGTGTAGTCAGACTATGGTGAGCATGCTCATTACTGAGCTGCAGGTCATGTGTGCAGTTGCAGGAAGCATGCTTCATGGCTCACTGTGGAGAAGCGATGCAGATGTAAGATAACAGAAGGTCTAGATTTTGAATCACATTTTGGTCTGTTCCTTTGGAAAATCATTGATTAGTGGAGTCATCTAATAATGACAAACGTGTTCTTCAGACATCATATCTTTCAGTAAATATAAGCTAATGCCAAACCTGTTGTTCTAACAACTTTTTAAGGTTATGAGAGCAATATTTAAAATCAGTCACTGAGTTTAGGCCTTTGTAGGGAGGGCAGAGGCATGGATGCCATATATTATCAAATTTAGAACAAATGCTGCCTGCAAGTTTGCTACCTGGAGTCATAGCCAGTACTTGCAGGTGTTCCATGATACCCACTGTTTCACATTAACAGAAGTAGTATTCCATGTGGCAGACAGAGAATTGAGAGCCAGGAGCAGTGCAAATGTAAGAAGATAAGGTATCAAGAGGTAATTGATTCTTACATCTCAATGGTCCTGAATCTTGCAGAACATCTAGTATGTGGCAACAGCTGAACTGTTCCTGATGGCTTAGGTATTCCTCAGGTGGATAACTAAGGACTGACTTCACATCATACTTCAATCTACAGAGCACTAGAGATGGCAGGTTAACACAAACTTTGTTATCCTTCTAACTTTCTAAACTTATAGAGCAATATTTAAAGCCAGTTCTGTTTGGACCATTGTTTCTCTTTGCCTATAGGTATTTATGAATGGAATGACAGTTATAAGTATTGCAGTCAGAAAATAAATTGAATGCAGGCAAGAGGAATGGAGGATGCAGTGTCCATAGAAAGAGGCTGGGGAGTGGTTATCCTTTACTGGCAGACCCGCTGTAGGATGAGAGTTGGAAGTGTGGGCACAGACTCAAGTAAGGCTCAGGCAGAGTGAGGTTCTGTGTCTTAGGACACAGTAAAGGAATTGCATAATGATCACAGTTTTGAAAAGGGGAGTGGGAGAGGGGCTCTCTCCCCCCTTCTGTAAGAGGTTAAAGTGGATTTTAAAAAGGGGAAGTTTTAGCACTAGTTTGGGTGCTTATGGTCTTTCTTTAATGTTTTCTTTTAGGATGGCAGGTGTGGTGGAGTTAAGGCAGCAATAACAGCAAAGTGTTTCCCAAGCAGAGTTGCTTTTCCAGCTAGTGGAAGGTCAACCACAGCCTTCAAAGTAGGTTGTCCTGGAAGTACCCCCTGAGAAGGAAAAGGAAGAAGAGGTAGGGGTACAGATGAGTGCTTACCCACAGAGACCTCTGGGTAGAGGGAAAGTAGGAATAGGTCAAGTGAGCACAATATGGTGACATTGCTGAAGCCTGAGCTAATCCTAATTAACAATATTATTGCTCTTTTTCAGAAGGCAGCAGGGTAGACTCATGTGACAGCTAAGCTACTGTCAGGTTTTGTGCAGGAACTCAAGTACAAGACAGGGCTAGGCTGCAGGATTTACTGAGACCTGAGCAGGACAGCAAGCCTGCCCTTAGGCCTGTGGATGAGGATCCCAGGAATAACCTTGAAGACAACAAGGCACTGGGGGAATAAGATCTTCCTCTCCGACTGGGTGTGTTACTTGAACCTACAGGTCCATGGAAACTAGGTTAGGAAGCATTAGGAGGAGGCTTGCAAGGGTTGCAAGCATTTTTGCTAAGGGATACAGTATTTTTATCCCACTATATATCCCATTCACTGTGAAAGAACATATTTGGAAGGGAGAATTTATGGAAGTCTTTGACCTTGTAGATACGTATAAAGTGAAGAGGACTGCAGAAGCTGTGGCCCTAGGGGTTAAGAACCTGGCAGTCACTTTGGCAGCATTGGTGAAAGTGGTAGGGGAATTTCATCCTTTTGGTGGGACTGGCATCCAGCCCTGGCAGTCTCCTATTAAATATAGGTTTTGATACTGCTCTTGCATGATTACCTGTTTAGTAAGGTAGCTTGAGATTTCCTACAGGGGCTTACTGTAGGTCTTGCAATTAAAATTCTGGTGGAGACCTGCATGAGGGTGTGTGGTAATCTGAAATCAGTCAAGGATAGAAAGGCAGTGGCCCAGGTATTCATAGACAAGAAAGTGGCCAATAGAGTTTTGGGACCATTTGAGTTTCCTCCTTTGATTCTTTTAGGATTTCTCCCTTAAGTATTGTCCCAAAAAAGAGGCCATGTGTATTTCACCTGTTCATCATTTCTTTTTTTTTTCAGAAAGCAGCTCATTCAGTGGCTGCATCAATAAGCATGATGTCAATGCACGGTATGCTTCACTGGATGAGTGTGGCTGATTTGTGGTTTTGCTGGCTTGTGGTTGGCAAAACCCAGCACTGAGTTGCTTATTACCTGCTCCCCATTTGTTATCAAGATTAACTATTTCTGGGAATGCACTTGCTGAGGAAGTTTTATTTTGACAAGGCTATGCCTTTGGGCTGTGCAGTGGCTTGTGTCATGTTTGAGAAATTTAGCACTTTGTTGCATCAGCTTTGTAAGTCTTGGGCAGCAGGCCTGAGGGTGATATATTACTTAGATCATTTTTGAGTACTGGTCAAGGGGGAAGAGGAAGTGCAGAAGGAGATCCACCTTTGCTTGCCGCTGTGCAATGAAGGAGGGGTGCCCCTGGCAGAGAATAAGTCAGAAGGGCCTACTAAGCTTCCATCTTTCCTGGATTTAAAAGTGGATGCCAAGTCACAGTTGTTTCACCTCTTTGATGAGAAGTTATTCAAGTTGAGTGACAAGACTGCAGGCATGATTAGCAAACTGAAGGATAGGGCCAAGGAGGTGATGGAGGTGTTGGAATTACTGAATTCTGCATCTCTAGCAGTAGGTCTAGGGATAGCCTTCAACAGGTCTCTGGTGAATTTGTTGAGAGGAGCTAGCTGAAAGCAAGATAGGGATGGGGTATCTAAATTAGTCAAGGATGACTTGTCTATTTTGGGGGATTCCTCCACCATTTTAATACAATGTACTTTTGGCAAGGAGATTGGGTATCTGATGAGGAGATATAGCTTTACATGGATTCAGCTGCGATGCTAGGCATGGGGCGTGTTACTTTAAAACCTATGCTTAAGACATGTCCACTTTTACACTAATCATTGTGCTTCTTTATAAGCTATACTATAGATAGACATTTAGGTTCATAGGTAGGTACTAGGCTATCGGCCCAAGGGCCTATGTAAGCCTAGCCAGCAAAGTTCCATTGCTTACACCACCCAAGAAAGTTATTTTCCTTTGCCACTGTCCAGCAGAGACACAGATGTGATCCCCGGGGTGTATTTCCTATTTCCCATCCACTCATCAAAAATTTTCTTGAAGAGTGCTAATGAAGAACTTTGCTTGACATAGATGGGTAGTTTGTTCCAGAGTATAGGAAGTCTCTGGGACAGGAATCTATCCCTCCAGCCGGTCCTGTTTATTGTGGTGACAAGGTTTAGGTACCTAGAGTGTGTAGCTCAGAGGGATTGGCTATAACTTTAAGGGAAGGACACATTTTTACTATGCAATTGATTAACTGATGTTAGGTGTGTATATAATTAATTTAGTGCACTATGGTAGTAGGTCTGAAGAAGCAGCCAGTAGACTGCAAAAGTGCTCACTTTCTTGTTTTTTTTTATCTTTGTGTGTGTTTTATTTATTAAAGTGTTGCGTGTCCCCAGCATTAGAGTTCGCTCTGGATTTTGTATGTATTATTTGAAGTGCTTTATCTGCTTGAGTGTACATTGCTTATCTGCTGGCTTTTTTGTTGGTTTAAGCACATATCTGGCATGGTAAGCATATCTCTGGACATGCTAAGGATATCTTGGGGCATGCTAAGCATACCTCTGTGCATATCTCAACAACCAAGTAGCATAGACAGAACTCCTTACCCTCACATGAAAGCTCTCAGCTAGATGAATAACATGCTGCTGATAGTATGTGTGTAACTTGAGTGGTTGCTGAGATATTGCAAGTTGTTTACAAAATATTACAAATGTAATAGTTACGGTGTTTACAGTGACTTATAAAAGTCAGTTTAAGATTTCGAACCTAAAGACTACTACCACTATAACAATAGCTTGGGCTGAAAGGTTAGTCATTTATACTTCTTTCATAACCCCTATGGTTCCAGATATATGAACATTTGTTTGAAATGTGAGAACATAATTTGATTCTGTCAAACGGCTTAGGCTCTGCCCACTGGAAGTTATTATACAACCTTCTTAAGCTCTATTGGAGTGCGTGAGTTAATTTCTGGGTGTAGTACTGAACTGGAATAACATCATTTATTTATTTATTTATTTATTTCACATTTGTTAACCGGGTTGGTCTAACTGAGCACATGCCCATTTTCAGTAGAGACCCAAGGAGAAAAGCTCTGAAAGTAAATTCTTTACATAAGCAAACACAGATCAGAGTATTAATTAGTTAACAAACATTGTAGTAACAATTACATCATGAATGTAAACATATACAAAGATATCATAGGAATGTATTGAAATACATATAATTTTAGGACAAATACAAGGAGAAGTATATCATATGCAGTTAAGAATTTTTGAGATTAAGTAGATTTAGCAAAGTTCTTTTTTGAAGCTGTTTGTGTGATGTTTCTCAAGTTAGAGGGGAGGTTGTTTTGGATGATCTATATAGGAGAATGCCTGTGTTGATTTTGGGTGTATATGTCTCTAGAAGAAGTTTCTCTGAACTGTGGAGGGGGCGAGGAGTGGATAGTAGTTAACTAGTTTGGTGAGAGAGGGACAAGCAGTGAGTTTATTTAGTATGATGTGGATTAAATGTAGTTGGGATAGTTTAAGATGGTGGAAGAATTCAAGCCCTTGTAGCTTGTGAAGAGCTATACAGTGGTGGGTAGGATTAGAAATGTTGGCTGCAAATTTGGCAATTTTATTATACGTTTGTTCTAGCTTAGAAAGTAGACAGGACTGAAGGTTGGTGAGGACTGGTAAACCATAGTAGAGGGTTGGAAGGAGATAGCATTGGGCCAGGGTGTGTCCAGAATCACCAGAGAGGAATTTTGAGTTGCGGTAAAGCATGCCAAGTTTTTGGTTAGTTTTCTTAATTGTCTGGTGAATATGCAAGTCAAATTTTAGTTGGTCATCAACAATCATTCCTAGTAATTTTCTGTGAGTGTCTACATTTATGATGATTTTATTTAGTGAAGTGATAGAGAAGGTAGTCTTAAGATGGTCATTGTTTTGGCGAGAAAGAGAAGCAGCTTTGTCTTTTTGGGGTTTAAGATAAGCCGATTATCATTTAGCCAGCTCTCAACAAGAAGGAAAGATTGTTGAGTGTATGTGAAGTTGTGAGACAGAATGTGAGGATGCAATAAGAGTGGAGTCGTCAGCATACTATATGAGGCTAGAGAGGAGGTTGGAGGAGTGGAGGTCATTAATAATGATGTTGAAGAAAAGGAGTCCAAGAATAGAACTGTGGGTACATCATTTCTAGGTTGCTTTGAAAATCTATTAGTTTTAAGGCAGTTGAGGTAGCATGGTGATTTGCTTTTCACAGATTGGCCAAGGTAGGTCCTGTGTTATGTTTTTTAGTGTGTGACCACTGGGATTTTGCAGGGAGGGACCCAGTGGGGTTTGGAAGTGATGATATACATGTAATTGATATTGGGTTGAATCTGTTTAATGTGCATCTATCTTCGTTTTGACAGATGTGGTAGCACAACGTATTATTAGTTGAGTTTTATAATTAGTTAGTGAGTTAAGAAGGATGGAGAGAACAGGCAGACTTTGCCAGCCCGGTGGGAAAGAGGAAGGATTGTTTCCTTTCTTGAATAGAAGGGAAGCCCTTGTTTTCCCTCTTTCCCTTCCACCTTGTTTATTTAGGTGAGAGTTGGCTTATGCTGCTCAGGGAGGGGTGTGTGCAGTTGTTTAGTGAGCAGTGTTGTAACACTGATAGCTTAGCTATGATATTAAAGTGAACTTTCTGACACACTGCAAAAGGCTGGTGGCTCTGAATATTACCAATATTTAATTTTGTTTCTACTTTGCTAGTACATTGAGGTGAGCATTCAGTCATGCATCTTGTATTTGGTTTGGATGTATGGCTATATTGTCTTCCCTATTCGGCTTGAGTGAAGTTCTTACTGTTATCATTTTGGTTTACAGTAAAATGCTGGTTGCACTGTCTATGTTATTGTCTTTCTTTTGTTGGACATGGGGTTTGGGGACAAATGCAGTTTGTCTTGCAGACAAGGGAGAGCTAATCAGGGCCAAATCTCAACAGAATCAGGGACAAATCCAGAATTAATCAGGGTCAATCAGGGACACTTTCAAAATATTAGTACTGTTAACTTGAGACATTGAGAGAATAAGAGAATATGAATTAACATACACTTTCTGAAGTAAAGGAAGTGTGTAACACTAATTGCTGTCATTATTTAGTAAGTGTAATTCACCAACTTGTCTCCAAAAGTCACCAATTTTTGGAGGCATTAGAAGGGACAAATCTAAAAGTGAGTCAAAATCAGGGACCTCCCTGAAAATTAGGGAGAGTTGAGAGGTACGAAGGGGATGCTGAGCTGATAGCCACATTATTGGTAGTTTCATGTCAGCTAGAGAGCTAAGTGCAGACAATTAAACTGAGTAGATTATAGGATACTAGGATGGAGTGAAGTATATGAGTAAAAGGGAGGGCTAGGTATATACTGACAGAGCTACGTAACCTCTGCCTCTTTGCCACTGGAGTAAAGAACTCACACTCCCATCTGCCCTTGGTACAGTGAATTTAATCTTATGGGAGTGGTGAGGGGAAAAGGTATCTTCCCATCTTTGGAAGAAGAGAAGTCCTTTTTTCCATCCATCCCTCCCTCTCTCCCTCGCTCCCTTCCTTTCTGCATGTTTATTTGATGGAGTAATGGTTTATTCTGCTGTTACAGAATGGGCTTACTATACATAATGTACCTTGATATGAGAACAAGCATTGTCCAGCAGGACATTAATGCACAATTAATGCCCTCAGAAAAACGAGTCCACCACCTCATGGCAGCATATCAAGCTGCCATGGAGCTCTGGCAGAAAAAAACTAATGGCCACCATTATGTTATGTGCATTAAGCAGCACTTCTGTTGTTTGGTGAGTGTAAAATGTAAAAAAAAGTAAAGTAAAATAAAAAGAAATGCATGTGCATGTGTTTATGTCTGTCTGTGAGATTGTATGCATGTATGAGTGTGAGAGAGACTGGTTGAGCTATTATTTTACACTCGCTAAACAGTGCTTCTGCTGTTTAGGGAGTGTAAAATAAAAAGCATATGTGTGTGTGTGTGTGTGTGTGTGTGTGTGTGTGTGTGTGTGTGTGTGTGTGTGTGTGTGTGTGTGTGTGTGTGTGTGTGTGTGTGTGTGTCTGAGAGTGTGTATGTATGTATAAAGGTAAGAGAGAGATGATTAAAAATGAATCAGAAAAAAGTGTGTGCGTGTTTGTCTGTGTATTTATGTTGCTATCTGCGTGTGTGAGTGAATGCATGCATGCAAACAGCAGAGAGAGAGAGAGAGAGAGAGAGAGAAAGTGAAGAGTGGGAGCTATCAAGAGATCCCTGGAAGCATCACATAAGAGCTTTGCATACCTCTCGTCTATACCTATCGGCATAAGAAATCTGGAAAGAGCCACAAATAATGAGGAAACAAAGGTCCTCCACCTGTGGCATCAGGCTTCATAACACCCCTGGGCGGGCATTAATTACACAATAACACACATCCTGTTGGGCATTATTGCTTGCTTAGAGAGGGTCTTGTAGTTGTTTAGTGAAAGGTGTTGTAATGCTGCTAGTCTGCCTATGATATGTTGATGAGCATTTTGACACACTGCCCATACTTCGTGGTCCTGAATGCAACTAATATTTAGAGTTTGTTTCTAGTTTGCTACTACAGGGTTTCAGGACAAAGATTTACGAACAAAGGTGCTGTGCAGTATTTTATCTGATAAACATTATCCCTTTTTGTAAACAAAATCATGGTTGTAAAATTACAGGAATTTTTGTTCAACCTGCATCACTTAATGATATTATTATTCCAGTTTTTCTTTATGATCTGTATCATTCTTTCTCCCTCTCTCTTTTATTTAAAACCTATTACTTATACAACAATCAGAAAAAGTCCTGAAATTAAGAATGAAAGAAAGAAAGGAAAAAGAATTCTTGCAATGACTACAATCATATTTCTAACTACAAAATCAATGGATCATCTCTTTATTTAATTATATTTACATTATTTTTATGAGACTGTAATAATTCATAATTTAGATTCTACCATTCTTGTGAACTAAAATCAGGCTTAGGACAAGCTTTCCAGGCTCTTAATATCATTTGCTTAGTTACTATTGATGTTAACATTTTTAGTTTGCTTATTTTTGAGTATGCATCTAATGTATCTAACAGAAAAGATTCAAGTGTAAAAAATATTTTCTCTTTCAAATAGTTCTCCAATAGCTTATGGGCCAGATTCGATAAAGTTCACAGAATCTATAGCATTCTGCCTATATCAGACCAAAAGTTGTGGATAAGCCTGTAATATGTAAATATGCCTCAGTTTGTTTGTGCCTTTCAGCTTTTCCCAGTTAGGGTTCGCCACAGCGGAACTCCAGTCCGCTAATTATTGGCAGTAGATTTTTACATGCTGGCTTGCCGGGCCTAATGCACAACCTTCAATGAAGGAACACCCATTCATCCATGCCACCACACAGAAGACGCTCTAACCGAAAATGAAACGGGCAATGTCTAACTGTAAGGTGACAATGCTACCGCAGCACCACCACCACAGTAAACTTAGATTATCTCTGCATGTAAGAGAGTATGTTCTTCATATTGATCACTGCCATAGCAGCCTTAGCTATATGTGTTATAACCTGCCAGGGATATAACAGTTAGCCTGCTGTCAAGCAGCTTGAGGTAAGCTGATGAAAAGATAAGTTTGGGTGTGAAGCCCTTTCAAAATTTTACTGCTGTCAAAGAGTTTGCTCCTCTGAGGATTTTGAGGATGAATGGTTGACTTGTGATTTCCTTAGCTGGGCAGATAACTCCTTTGGGGAAAAAAATTCCATTGTCTTACTTATTACTGGAGTTTTATTATTTTCCTCTTCAGAAAAGTTATTTTAAAGCTAGGAATGTTGTGTTTTAATGGATTGTCTTGAGACTGCAACGTACTTTCAAACACAGTACTTGTTCCTGTCAGTTAAGTAGTGTTATCTAACTGATAATCTATTTTCTGTTGAGAAAATGTGTATTTCAGTGTTGTGGGGCTGCCACAGTTGTTTTTGTTTTTGTCAAAAAAAGTAACTTTTGTGGACTGGTAATTTTACTGGCACTGTTGCTTGTTTTCCCCAAGATAGTCTACATTTTTGGCTTGAGCATGGAACAGATTGTCACTCCCATGGTTGGTCCTTCTTCCAGCCACAAAAAGAAAAAGTTAAACAGCCCTTGCCATGACAGCAGGCTAGTATTTTGCCTCAGCCACATTTGAGTGACTTTGCTGTGGCCATTTGTTATACCACAGACAACTCATCTTTTATCCTGGGTCTGCCTGGTGTAACACCTACAGCCACTATGGAACAGGGGTTAGCCATGTCCTCTGTGGCTGCTGGGGTCACCTCAGTGGGCAAGGGTGAACCATTGTTGTCAGTCCTGGGAAGATTTCCCTGTTGTATCAGAATGCTATGCTCATCTCTGGTGATGCAGCAGGTGCCATTCTCAACATGGGTGGCCCCATTTTTCTGTCAAAAAGATAGAAAACCAAGCATGAATCTACTCATTCTCAATTTATTTATTTTTTTTGGATAGGAGAAGTTTACCTGAACTGGCTCAGGGTTTGATTGAATCTATTGATCCTTCTTGTATAGTAGTTTCTTGTAAAAGAAAGACAGATGTCTCTTTTCCTGAAGAGATTCAAGATTCTGAATCTGATCTGGAAGATGCAGGGATGGATTCAGGGTTTGTCCTCAGATTTCTGATTTAGATTCACAGGAGAGCTCACATTCTGATTCTCCCTGTGCAGTTTCTCTTTCTCTGAGGCTATTTTCAGAATGGCCCAGTGTTTCAGTGGGAGAGCACTGAGGTTACTCCATCCCTCAAAAAATACTATGAGTTGCTGCAGAATGATTTTCCAGAACTTACACCCATTTCTCCCATCCTGTCTGTTTTACATGATGTGTGTTTTACTGACTGCACTTTTATTGATAGCCAGCTGTCCCTAAAAAGGAAGATAGGACGCATAAAGTTTGTTAATATTTTAAATTTTTATACACTATTCCCAAAATTGACCAAGTAGCTATATCCTTCATTGACTCCTCTACTGCTGAGCACTTAAATTCCAATCCGACTCCTTCTAATGAAGATGAGGAAATTATTGATAGGTATGGGGAAAAGTGTATATTTCTGTAACTCTGAATTTCAGAATTTTAATTTGTCAGGCTCATATGGTAAGTTTATTCTGACATATTGTGAAAGTATGAGGAATGTTTTATCTGTGTTTTTTTTTTTTTTTGTGAAAAAAATCTGCTTTAAATAATAGTTTCTTCTGTTGCACAGGTCTACTCACTTTTTGCAGTGTGTATATGACACTGTTGAAACTTCAAGTGCTATGGCCAGTGGTATGGTTTTAAGGAGGTTTGCTTGGCTGCATTTTCAGAATCTTCTGGATGATGTTAAAAAGAGATTTTAAATTCTCCCTTGGGTAGAGATTTAGAATTTGAGGCCTCTACTGCAGATTGATCAAAAAATGTGTGAAAGAGGCAAGCTGATCCAGCAAATCTCTAAGCTTTTTCAACCCTCCTTTTCCAAATTGTCTAAGGAATTTTCATCCTCTTCACCCAATTTCACTAAAAATATAGAATGAACAGAATTCAGGTAAACAGACCTTTAAGGAGAAATGGCAAGGAGGTTCCAAAATGAAGTCTCAAACTTCCCAAAACCAAGGATACTCCAAGAGGTCTGAATGAATACTTAAGAGACCTTGTGACCCATTTCCACCCTGGCCCTCTTTCTTTCCAGAAAGTCTGAATCTCCATTTTTCTCTTTGACAGTGGATTATTTCAGACAAATGGGTTCAGAAAATCATTCATCAGTGTTAAAGATAGCAGTGATAGGAAATTCCGCCTTTTGGGGGGTAGGGTCATTCCTCATCCTGCAGACCAGATTGTTTTGTTCCCACCTGTTCTTCATCACATGCTGTCACAGGACACGATAGGACCAGTTCCTCCCTCCCTGGTGGGAAGGAGTTTTATTCGAGGATGTTCCTAGTCCCAAAGAAAGAAAATACTTGGAGAATATTTCTGGATCTTTCTTTCCTAAATCTGTTTATGAATGTTTTTTGAATTTCTTTAAAGATTTCTTGTCCAGGTTCTTTCTGTTACCTAAAGTAAGAAGTTCATTTCCAGAGTGTTTTATCATTTCACACTGAGCTTGATCAAAGGACACTGAGGGAGGCTGAGCTATAATATATAACATAATAATCCTGTTTTTGTTTATTTTGTTCTTTATTTCTTTGTTATTTATAACACTTTGTGTACTGTGTATTTTTTCTGCTAGGTTCACTGTGTGTGTGAATTATTAATTGGAAATTGTCCACTTTTTAAGCATCTGTTGTTTGTTGTTTTGTTTTGTAATAACTTGTTGCAGTTAAACTTTTTTTCTAGAGGCTCCTTTAGTTTAAAAGGCTTTCATTTAAGAACACTCTGCTGCTTTTCAGGTGTGTAGAAACATTTCTGCAGTTTGTTTCACCCTCCTCCCCTGTTGGTATAGTGTTTTTATATGTTTGTAGTTTTGTAGTTCCCGCCCCTGTAAATTTGTATGGGGTCCTGGGACCCTCCTCCCAGTCTAGTGTCATTACCTCACCCAGATTCAGAATGTGGTCACTTCACAGCCTGTTGCCTCTTCTTTCTCTTTCAAATTTCCTGGTAAAACTAGACTTAAGATAGGCTTTTCATCACATTCTTATTCTTCCCGACTTCAGTTGTTTCTTAAGGCTCGGTATGTCTGGATCATATTTTCAGTTCTCTGCCTTACCCGTTGGACTACCCTCTGCACCAAGAGTATTCACAAAGGGGCTAGCTCCACTTTTGGCTTATTATAGGCTACAGTGTATCCACATTTTTCTGTGTTAAGATGGCTTGCTTATCTTTGCAGTCTTTTTCAAAATGTCAGGAATCTGTCTCTAGGGAGAAAGATCTCTTGAACAAGCTGGAATTCCAAGAGAACATTCAAAAGTCTTTCTTGACTCCCTCACACAGGATTATGTTCCTAGTATGTCAACTAAACACCTCAGTTCAAAGATCTTTTTTTTCCACAGGAAAAAAATAGATCTTTATTTAGGTCTATTTCTAAGGTTTTCCACTCAGACTTCAGCCACTGTGAGAGAATACCTCATGATTTTGGGTCTCATGGCATCTATGATTCTCTTAATACCCCTGGTAAGACTCCACATGAGAAAGACACAGCGGTATCTGAAATCTCTTTGGTCCCAAATTAGCACTCTTTATCTTTTCAGATCCCAGTACTGGGGACTGTCAGAAGAGAAATCACTTGGTGGAAACAACAGATATCATTAAATCAATTAAATCTTCTTTCTCCCTGCTCCAAAGCAGAGAGCCACCCCAGAGGCTTCAGACTTTGCTTTGGGGGCAGTTTCAGGAGATATAAAAGTGCATCAATAAGCAAGGGGGAACCAAGTCATACCCCTTTGTAGACTAGCCATGTTAGCTATATTTCATAGCACAGTCTCACTGTACAGGTATCCTACATTCTATCAGAGCAAAACTGTGTGGCAGACAAACTGAGCAGAACCAGATCAAGCCCTCGTGAATGGAAACTAAATTGGGAGTCTTCCAAGATTTGATCCATCTGTGGGGAGTTCCAAAAGTAGACCTCTTTGTCTCCTATATGAAAAGTCTACTAGCAAAATTCAGTTCCAGGACTCCATGCAAGTAGGCCTGAAGATATTTGCCTTTTATTCTTTTCTTTGGACAGGAATGTTCCTGTATGCCTTTCCACCCTTCCCACTAATATACAGGGTGATTCTGAAGATTCAGAAGGAATCCCACAATAACATTGTGAGGACTCCCTGCTGGTCCAGGCAACTGTGGCTTTCCCTTCTTTTTGAAATGGCTAGGGCAATTGCCTTAAGCTTCCTCACAGAATGGATCTACTCACACAAGAGCAGGGGTGTTGGATACACCTCAACATCAATCATCTTTGGTTGACCGCCTGGATGATCGACCTTAGTTCTTTTTAGGTACCTGGTACCTGGTACGTGAGGATGTGCAGCAGGTGCTAATGGAGGCAAGAAAGCCAGCAAAAGGAAAAGGTTTTCTAGTTGGTGCCAACAATATAACCAGCATCCATTCAGGGTTTGCTGTTCTCTGATTTTACAATATGTGTGTGAGATACTATCCTATGGCCTTTCTTATTCCTCTATCAAGGTTCATTAATCAGCCATTTCAACATGTCTGTCATTGGATCCTCCTTTTTCAAGGCAGTCACATTTAAAATTTTTCTTGAAAAGGGATTTTCTTAAGAGGCCTCCTAGTAAACCAGTGGCCCCTCCTTGGGATCTTAATTTTGTGTTAGAGGCACTAATACTTCCTGCATATGAGACAGCTAACCTGACTGACTTGAGGTTCTTAGCATGGAAAACAGTTTAAGTGATTGCTCTGACCTCTGCAAGAAGGGTATATGCATTGGATGCTCTTACAGTGAGTCAGTCCTACCTTATTTTCCACAAGGACAGGGTTTCTTTGAGAACTAATCTTTCTTTTATGCAGTAAAGTGGTATCCAAGTTTAATTTAAGCCAGACTATCCATCTATCTGTTTTCTTTCCAGAAACTATTTTATTTATTTATTTTATTTTACATTTGTTGACCGGGCTAGTCTAGCTGGATATATATATCCATTTTCAGTAGAGGCCCGGGGAGAAAATCTCCACACAGATATACAAAAGTATAAAAAGTATAAAAAAATATATATTGTTGCATGGTAAATATAGGATTAATAAACCAAATAAAACAGGTAGTTATTACATTTCAGAGATCAAAGCACTTAAGAAAAGTAACAGTGAACATAATATTGCTTAAGAAAGCTAAAACAGATATAATACAGTAAGTGTTATGTACAATAGTTCACATCAGGTTGAAGGATTTAAGCAATACGTTGATTAGAGTTTAAATAGTGTCAGTCTTAACTACAAGACTAAGTATTTAAATGTTTGGAAGTTTGGTTAGAAGAGGAAGAAACAGGGGTGAAGATGGTTGTTAGTCAGGGTTACTACAAGGGCATAGCCAGTGTATTTGGAGGTGTTTTTTAAGTTTTTGTTTAAAGAGTGGCAAGGATGTAATTAGTGTTAGTTCATTGGGTAACAGGTTCCAGTTTTTTCCTGCTGTGTTAGTAAACAGAGAGTCACCAGCTGTATTATTAGACTTTGTTAAGCTAGCAAGGAGTTTGCTAGAAGAACGTAAAGAGTTCAGATTATTATATAGGATTAAGAGTTTTGAGAGTATAGGGGTATTATTGGGTTGGTGAAATATTTTGTGGGCAATTGTGAGTTGGGGGATTATCAGATGGTTTTGGAATTCCAGCCAGTCTAGTTGCCTAAGATGAGAGCAGTGGTGAGTTCTGAAGGGATTGCCAGTAGTGAATCTGGCAATATTATTGTAGGAAGTTGCTAATTTGTTGAGGTTAGTTTTCTTAAGGTTGGTAAATATAGGTGAGGCATACAGAAGGGTTGAGATTAGATGGGAGTGAGTGATCTTGGCTCAGGCTGTTGAGGTTAAAAAAGGTTTTATTCTATATAAGGATCCTATTTTTCTGTTGACTATTTTAATGGTGTTGTTTATATGGTGATCAAATGAGAGATTATTGTCAATGGTTATTCCTAAAAGTTTGGTGGTAGAGTCAGGGAAAATGACAGTGCCATTATTTGAAGAGATTGAGAAGTCTAGGGGGGTGGACCTAGTAGTGGGTGTGAAGAGAAGGAGTCTTGTTTTTTTTGGCATTAAGAAGGAGGCAACATTTGGCAAACCATGTTTCTACAGTATTAAAAACATTTTGAGTAAGAGAATATAGTTCAGTTGGAGAGGTTGCTGAGCATATTAGTGTGGAGTCATCTGCATATTGAATACAGGTGGCTTGAGGAATTGCTACATGGAGATCATTAATAAATAAAGAGAAAAGAAGTGGTCCAAGAATGGAGCCCTGAGGGGACCCCAATGGTGACAGGTAAAAAGGAAGAAATTTGATTTTCCCAGAGAACTGCCTGTTGCCTATTGCTGAGGTATGATCTAAACCCTTTAACGGCCAGAGAATCAAAGGAAAGAGATTCAAGAATATTGATTAGGAGGGTATGGTTAACCATGTCGAAAGCTTTAGAGAGGTCGATGAAGAGTGCAGATGAGAGTATGTTTTTGTTACGGTTTCTATTGATGGTATCTGTAAAGGATAGGAGGGCAGTAGTGGTACTATGTGATGGCCTAAAACCAAACTAAAAATGAGGGAGAAAGGATAGGCTATACCTTACATATTATCTTGACTAAACTAAATCATTCAGATTAATGGATCAATTGTTCTTTTCTTGTGAAGGCAAGAAGAAGGGAGAACTGGTATTAAATAAGACTATTTTCAAATGGTTGTTTAAGGCTATTACCTTTTGTCATACTCACCATGACAAATCTATTCCAGGCAGGATCAAGGCCCAATCTACAAGGACCTTGTCTTCTTCTATGGATTTTTGGAAATAGTTGGATTCTAGAACTATTCTAGAAGCTGCTACTGATACATTTACAAAGCACTATAAGCTAGAGTCCTTATCTAGGTCTAGATTGTACTTTCTAGGACCATTCTCTAGGTGCTCCTGGACACTTCACCTTTCACCACCCAAATATAGTTAGCTATGGTAATCTACCCTTATAGATAAGGCTACTGCAGCAGTGATCATTCAAACATCTACTGTTATGGTAAGTTCAACCTATGCAACTCTACTTTCTCAGTAGCAACAATGCAGTGTATATTGGTCAACAGCTACTCTGCTAGTCATAAAAACTGTCTCATAAAGCATGATGTACATTAACAAAGTTATGGAAATACTATCCCAATCTAAGCTGCCTAACATTTGTAAATACATGTCTACAATAATCTCTCCAGTAAGCCTAGAGCAACTATGAGATATCTCCACAAGTCATTTATTAATATATCATATGGTTTACTATCACATAGTCAAATCCACTGTGTTTGAGTGTTAACATGTCTGACTAATATGTTCGGAAATCAGAACACTGAACACAAAAAATGTCAAAGTAAGCATTTCAGTAAAGGCAACAGTCAAAAATGTCAACTTTACTGAAATGTTCCCTTCCACTCAACATTAAAAAACACTTTTTGCATGGGGGAAAGCCCACTGCACCCACCCCCCATGTGGGGGCCTGTGCCCCGCACACCCCCTACTTATATATACAAACTCCGAGATCACACTACAGTGAGGGAAAGGGTACATTTCCCAATCCCCACTATAATGCGATCTGTACCACAATGTCAAACCTTACAACAGGGAATGCTCACTATTGTAAGGTTCAACATTGTGGCAATTGCATTACAATTCTGCTAAATAAGTTTCGCACATATGTTGATCGCACAAAGTGTGGTTGACTATGTAATAGTATGCCATAATAAACTTGCTGTCACTTACAGATTCCAATGGAATGCATAAAATTTCTAATAAAGAAGTAATAAAGATGAGGAGCAATCTCAGCCACATCACTACAGCTAATAAATAATTATCGGTAGAGAACATGTGTCGGGAACACAGGTAAAGCACACACCAAAGGAAATAGAGAGATAGAAAAGCAGACATGGGGTATGGGTGAAGAAGAGGAACATACAATAGGTTTGTTGGAATAGGAAAATCTGAGAAACAGTCAGAGGGGTATGGGTAATGTTTTTTTTTTTGTAGAAATAGGCCCCACTTTTTTTTTAAGAATAAAAAGAAAGGTGAAGACAGGGAAAGAGGAGGGAAGGCCAATAAAGCAGGTATAGTCCTATGACAAATATCACAACACATAATAGACAAAGGTCAGACATAAACAGTAAGGAGATATAAGTTACACAGATGAGACACTGTATAACATGGGGACTGGAAAGTTGACAAGCAGGATGGGGATGAATAGGTCAGACATAAACAGTAAGGAGATATAAGTTACACAGATGAGACACTGTATAACATGGGGACTGGAAAGTTGACAAGCAGGATGGGGATGAATACCAGCCATGCAGAAATGCATATGTATCTTGCACCTGAATGTGTATGACCAACAGCAGTTCTATGTGTGGTAGGGAAATAAATAGGAATCACAGTACATGTTGAATTAATAATCCGGTATCCAGGTAGTCTGTCAGCAGTGCAATTGTAAGCCAAGCAACATCATATAATGACCAAATGCAAGCCCTGAATTGCTGGAAAATACCAGTAGAAGACAGTAAAGATCCTCTGACCATACATGTAAAAGGCAAACAACCAAGCACAGTGCTAAACAGCAGTACTGCAGTGATGCAGCAAACTGGCTGCTACTTACACAAGTAGGTGTACATAACCCAAACAGGCATGCAATGCAATGTATATGTCACTCCCATACACCACATTAAAGGCAACACACAGGTCTAGGTGCTTATTTATGACCTTCCTTGGCCTAACAGGAAAGAATTTGAAAGGGGTTTCTATTACGAGAGCGAAGATTCCTTTAGGCGAATATGAAGACGTTGACCAGTATTGCGCGAAGTACATAAACCGCGAAAGTTCAAAACTGCGAAGTTCGAAATGCCAATTTGCTTTGGTTGGCCTGTCTGTGGTATAGCTCCATAAGGTAAGTGTGAGATAGATAGGAATTTAGTGTTAGGATTTGGGTTAAGGTAAGTGCATAGATAGGTAATGTATGTAAAAGTTAGTGTAGTGTTAGAAGTAGGTGTTTTTTAAATGTATGTATGTGTTTTATTTATTTTGTTTGGGTGTATGTGTGTAGGGGAAGTGTGAGGTAGTTACGGACCTTAGGGTTAGGGAGGGGTTAAGGACAGTGCATAGTTAGTTGTGTATGTGGGGTTTAGTATAGTGTTAGAGATAGGGTTTTTTTAAATGTCTGTATGTGTTTTATTTATTTTGTTTGGGTGTATGTGTGTAGGGGAAGTGTGCGGTAGTTATGGACCTTAGGGTTAGGGAGGGGTTAAGGAGAGTGCATAGATAGTTGTGTTTGTGGGGTTTAGTCTAGTGTTGGAGGTAGGGTTTTGGTGCTTTAGTTTAGGTTAGAAGTAGGGTTTGGTTAGTGTATGTATGTGGTTTATTTATTTTGTTTGGGTAGGTAGTATGTAGCGGGTAGTGGGGTTGGCCGACTATGACAGTTCGATTTTTTTTCCACTGTTTAGTGGGTTCGGGATTTTCACAGTTCGCAGTATACGGGTCGATGTTTTGGTATTCACGCATAGGGTTTTTCGCTTTGGTAATATAGACCCATTTGAAAGCTATGTCAATACACATACACCCACTAATAATTTGTAATAATGACATATGGTCACAAATGTATGATTAAAGCTATCAGGTTGTGCACATGAATTTTAACAATGTACACTGGTTAGTTAATATGTAACACTCAAGTACAACAAGAACAAGGATGTGCTGCAAGCAGTAGCCAGTGACTTGTGTGCATCTGTCTTTCACCTGTATAATGGCCAGAGAGTTGGCACAAGCTGACCTTGTAAAAAAAAAAACACAATGAAAATGGATGAGAATTCCAACAAAGGTGAACATATACCATGCATATGTGCAAGATATATGACATATCTACAAAGATGAAAGGGAAGTGGACAACATGGGCCCATATCAAGCAGGACATGACATCAAAGCTCTGTAGACAAATGATAAAGCAGGACAATATAAGGTAGCACATTGCAAATGCATGTGTGCACTATGTAAGATGGTGTTGAAGTTTACTCAAACTGCATTGAAGTGAATGGCCAATATATGTGTCTTGGGCAGATTGCACTGCTGATGTCAACAAAAATGGGCATGTATAAATCAAACACACAGTATTATGCAATCATATAACAGCAACAAGAATAGGTAAGCAAGCTAAGATTCATCACATACACATATATACTACCATGCCAATGTAAAACAGCATGCAGAATAAATACCTGTGGTTATATGTCACTGAGCCTGGTTATGACTGAGCAAATGGCAGTCCTGTGAACAACATCACATCCCACTAACATGTAGTCCATGGCAACTCACAATTCCTAGGTACAAAGGTGTTTCTCCATTGATTGCAATATCTGTAGAGACATGTACATAAATCAGTGCGTATGGACACCATTTGCTGAAATGTGTGAATTCATGTGAATAAGAAATGGGTGTGGAAATGTAACTTAGGCTAAAGAAGGCATACTGCCCTGTTACTGAATAAATTAGCATTACCACTGTTTATCCATGAACATTATATTGGCCTTCTATGCATTTAGTAAAGAAGGACTGTCTGTTTGTATCAGATACAATTATATGAAACACCATGGTATCAGCATTGCTAACGCATACCATACACAATGCCAGTATGTCAGTTTGACAGCATAACAAGTGCCATCCAAAGCACAGGGGCGAGGACATGGCCTATTGTTGAACATACAGTACATGACATGACAAACCACAAATTATACCCATACTCCTGTGGTCTTTTTGGAATATGGGCACAAGTTGTTTGTGAGTTGCTGTCAGTACCACACATGTATAGAGTGGAATTGTTGCAGCAGTAGCAGCATATTAACTGCTGAAACTCATGGACAGTTGAATGTTGAAAGAAAGTCTAATGTGGTAATGTGTGTCATGCACCCATTGAAATATAATGCTAAATATTACATGACCTCTGCATTGTACATTTGGCTGTGTGTCATACAAGCAAGGCAGCAAATTACTATGCATGCAGAAGTGTGCACATACAGTTCAATCACTGATATAGCAGACACCATGGTGGCAGCATTACAGTAGTGGATCACACAGACAATATGTACGGTGCTAAGGGACCACCCTGATGGGGATGAACATCATGAATGATCTCCTGGATATTTCCCTGAATGAGTCCCACATAGCTCATGACATGTCTTGGAAAAAATTCCTATTGTGTCCCTCATCTGTGTCCAAAAGACATCAGTCACCACATTCTGGATCTCCTCCAGATAACTGTCTTGTTGGGGTGTTTGGTTTTGTCTCCTCCAGGGTGCAGCAATGATGATGACATGTTTAGCTCCAGCTTCCTTGTGATATTCCTCACCTCTGTCATGGTCATTATCATCATCTGAGGACTCTGGCAGTGGTTTGGCATGCGCTCATCTCTGTCATCAGATGGGTGAGCATCCACGGGCCCAATGCTCTGTCAAGGTGAATCATAACACAAGAATAAAATTGCATACATGACTACATGACATACCCACTATGACACAATGAACAGTCAAAAAACAGTCAATATGAAACCTTATGATATGTTATGGTCATAGCCAACTGTATCACCATATGCATTGTGTGTCAGTAATCAAAAGCATAACAATGAAAACAAAATCTCTGTCAGTCCACCCATTCCTGTGAAAAGCAGAGCTGAAATTAAACTAAAACTGATGTGCACATCTACAGTCGAATGGACACTAAGTAACATCATGTCAACATGTGATATCTGTACTTGTGTTTAAATGTATATCAGCATACCTTGCAGGTGTCATTAAAACACATTCTTTGATGAAATGGCATAAAATTAATATATATATAGGGCAGGTATGATAAACAGAATTGCTGCTAGCAGATGACTCATGATGCACACAACACATTCCCTATGTCCTGTTATCTATACTTATGTATGTTTTCAATACCTGATCATGTCAGGGCCAATGTATCCATCACAGAATGTGAGCAGCTTACTCAAGGCCATGCCATGGCATGCACAACACAGCTTACCAGTGGAAATCCTGACATTACCTGAACACTTGTTTACCAGCCAACTTTATGCATGATAAGCACCTGCAAAGCCAGCACACTTACCGTCTTAAATGTGTGCCCTGCACATTTATGTTTGTATACGAATGTCAAATGTAACCCAGGTGTCTGTGCATGTAATGAGTCATATAAACAGCCACCAATTAACACATTGGTATAATAAAGTTAAAGTGGGAAGACAATACAGTGTGAAAACTGAAAGCCATGTGCAAAAGAGCTGAGCAAGGCAACATGTTCACTGAATGACCCAACATCAATTTTTTTGGAATGCAACACAACACAATAGTAACAATATACAATCATAAACACAGTGACAGCTTGTGACACATGAAAATATAGTATAAGTTGTGCAAATACTCTTGTCTGCCTACAAATGTATCAGGGTCCTACATACATGTATTAGCAATCACTATGCTACAAAATAAAAACAGCATGATGTTGCTTGCTGATTATGTAACAGACAGTTTGAAGTGTTGAATAGGAATGCCTATGTGCACAAGTATTCCTAACCACAGGATACAACTGTGTTTTAAACAAACAATTGAAGGACTTGTGGGTAGATGTGATGCTGATGTTAAACTGAAGGGCATGCCAGACTGTCCACCAACAACAGTGTGAAGACAGACACAGCAGACACCCATTCAGTATGTGAAAAAACAATTCACTAAGAACAACATCCACACATACAAGTGTACATTACAAACAGCAGGCAATGCATTATTAACTTGTATGTCAAACATCGCAATTAAAAGCACTGTGAAAGTTAGACATGAATGTCATCTAGGTTGTGGTCTGCATTTCAAATCATTATCTTCAGCATGGCTTGCTGCTAAATTATATGTAAGTAATGATAGTTTTAGATAATTTACACTTGTAATTACAGGTATTGTCTGACTTTTGCACTTACCTTAAAGATGTATGGTGGGTATTTATTTAACATTTGTTTACCAGGAAAGTCTGACTTGGAACGAAGCCAATTTTTAGCAGAGGCCTGGGGAGAAATGCTCCAGACACATGTCTTTGTAATGTGGGAGGAAACTGGAGCACCTGGAGGAAATCTACACAAACACAGGCAGAACATGCACATTCCCCACAGAAGGCACTCCAGATGAGAATCAAACTGGAGAACCTCTTGCTGTGGGGCAAGAATGTTACTACTGCACTACTGCACCCAGTTATTCCTGCGTTATAAGTAGTATATGTGGTAATGGCAAAAATACAAGCCTTTAAGAATGATTACATCTCTTTTACTTGTAAAATCAAAGTAGTCAGCATACCTCTCTTCCTGCGCTGTTCCTCCTCTCAGTGCATCCACTCGATGAACAGGGCCTGATTATGAGTTCGCTTCTCATCACCTGCAAAAAGTAAAAAAAAAATGCATGGTCGATATATGTATGAAATAACATTGGTATGCATTGCTTAACTTATGTTCACTAACTTTTAAATTGAAAAACATTACAGAATCCCTGTACCTAGTTTTGAATGTTTTATATACAGTCCTTTACATAATGGAAGACAATTCAACATGGAGTGGAAGACCTGAGATTCAAACCTTCAACTCTTGGCCATGTCCATACTCTAAGCCTAACACCTACCTGCCTAGCTAATCTATCTTGGCTGAGGTTATATGTAGGAAATGCAGATAAAAGAATTTGAGGTATGAATGTGCAGGGATGGTGTCCTAATACAGATCATGGTTTATACAAGAAGTACAACAAACTCTGCAGTTATGAAAATAAAACCAAATGCATGTCAGCACAGTAGTCACAACATAAAAACACAACTATAAACCCTCATACTTCAAACAGAGGAACACTGTCATGTAACATATCTGCCCTTAACAGACGACTATAAATTGCTGTACACCATGTACACATTAATATATTTTAGGTGGGAGGACATAAAATATGTACAGATATTTATCATCAAAGGACAAATTACAACTCAAAGTATCCCATATATCGGGGATGTCCCTGTTCTACAGTCCAAATGTTTATCTGACCATCTCATTCCCTCCAAATATCAGTATGAGAAGGGTAGTGAATTCAAATTAAAAAACAATGACTCAGTTATATATGAAATTTAAGTTGCATATCTTTGCATATTCCACATTTGGTTTGCAAAACCGTACCAGTAATTTCAAAGCTTTATATATGCAAGTGGAGTAAAATAATTGCTATTGGCAGAACAGTGTGGATTGCATACAGATTCACAGACATCTGACAAATAAATGAGGTAGTCATAAGCATGTTCAAAATAACTGCAAATATCAATACGCAGACATGTATAGTTGCATTTTGAAAACTTTTACACAGTCATACCGATTAGAATATAATGAAAGTTATCCCCTATGCGGATCTTAACCCAAACTTAGTCAGTGTATGTGAATGCTGGCTTGTAGCTTTACAGGATTAACTAACAGCCTTCACATTTTCCTTATAAACAAACTACTATTGTGTGTGAGCATCCAAATTCCTGCAGATAACGGATGAATATGGAAACATCTGACACATAAATGTTATAGATTCTCATACTCACAAAACTGCAGATATCAGCAAGTTTTACAATGTAGAAGATATGTTTAGGCAGTTAGACATGCAATGCTCTTGAGGTAAACCAATGGGACTTTAATAATACTGCTCACTTTGTAAAGCAGAATTATCTTTATGAGTTATTATTCACACATAGGCAGGTAAACTTGGTGGTATTGTTGAAATATTATGAGTAATGGATAAATGTGTAGTCATCAGCGGCCAATGCGTTATATGCGTCAGTGATGCAGAAGCATACTGGATCTGTGAAATAATGCCCTTATATGTTAGAAAACAGAACCATCTGAAATGTTTATTAGTATTTACATGATAAATAATATTAAACAAATAAAAACCATGGGAAGTGAACCCATAACTACAAGGAGAACACTCACATTGCCTTCTCAATTATCCAGATGAGCTAATTCTCAAAATAGCTACTTAATGAATTTAAAGGGCATATATCTGATATCTGAGGCACAGCTATGGATATCTCTGAATTCCTTAGGAATGTTCAGGTATATGTAGGATTGTGACACTTACTATAGGCATCCACTGGTTGTCTCAGCACCTCGACGACCCTTCAAATAAGCTCCTCTACATCCCTTTGATTCAGGTCATCATAGTGGTGGTGAACCAGCACTCCAATCTGGTAGATACCAGTAGTTTGTCGATGCTCCATCACAATCCAGTTTCATATATCAATCATCTCAATGTTTTCTGGTTGATTGAAAGTTGATTTCATGGGTGTCTGTACTAAGAGTACTAGTAATGTGTTTAACATTATACACATACAGCTGTGAATAATATGCCATAAATACTCTAATTATAAGGTGGAACATGTAGTATGTTAATTAGTTAAATTTCTTAAGAAAAGAGTCACAATGACTGATGATCGCCTATGTTTGAGTTCAGAGCCCATTGCATGTCATTTTGTGAATATTGCTGTTTACGTAGTTGATATTGAAACTACACAATTTAAGATCTCTGTTTTCTTGGCAATTATAAAGTACCTCTTTTCTAAATATATAGAACAGCGTGTTTCACTGAGACCTATAGTGCTTAGGCCTTGAATGACTAAGCATTTCTCCTTTTTCCGTAACGGTTTGACAAGCATCGCACAATATACGTCTGTATGTGTGAATGCTGAGTAATACAGGCATACATTATTAGTTTTTACATTATACAGCTGTTAAATACTGAGATATACTACTGCTTTATGATGGAATATTATTTTTATTTTATTTATTTTACATTTGTTGACTGGGCTAGTCTAACTGGATACATGCCCATTTTCAGTAGAGGCCCGGGGAGAAAAGCTCCACATAAAACAGATAAACACAAAGAGCATTAAAAATTCAGTTACAGAACATTAAACTTCAGATACAGATATCTTGTCAGACTAAAACAGGTGTTTAAGGTAATTTAGTATACATGATGGAACAGAAAAATAGAGCAAAATATAAGATAAGATAATCCTTTGTGTTTTTTTTTTTTTTGTGAACACTGTAGGAAGAAAGTATTCAGAAGGATATGGAGATTCCCATCTCAAAGTTAAAAGTAAGGAACAGAAGAACAGACTAGTTAAAAACAGGATTGGGAGAGTAGGTAGAGGGGCAGAAACTCATCAAGAGACAGAAAGATGTCCAATCCATCTTTCTTTGGTATAATAAGTGCAACTAGAAAGTATAGGCCTTAAAGTGGCAATGAAGTGAGTAAGTAGCCTAGGAAGAATGATTATGATGAAAATAGACAGAGAAAGCCTTTGTCAGGGTTTGAACAGGGACATAGCCAATGGCTTGTAAGGTATAGTTTAAGTTTATTTTTGAAGAGTGTAGTAGAAGACAGAGATGTAAGTTCACTGGGAAGCAGGTTCCAACTTTTCCCCACAGTATTAGAGAAAAGGGAATCTCCTGCTTTATTGTTGGATTTATGTCCGGGTACCAGAAGTTTACTGGCTAAGTGTAGGTTTGTAAGATTTTTATATGGGCAGATTAGACTTGTGAGAATTGGTATATTATCTGGGTGATAAAGGGTTTTATGGGCAATAATTAGTTGATGAAATAAAATTTGATTGTGCAATTCAAGCCAATCCAGCTGCTTCAGTGGTGGGTTCTAAAAGGGGAGCTGGTAGCAAATCTGGCAATATTATTTTAGGATACTGCCAGCTTGTGGAGGTTGCTTTTGGATAAATTTGTATATATAGGAGAGGCATAAAAGAGAGTAGAGATACGGTGGGTGTGGTCAATAGTAGTTCTAGCTATGGGAGTAAGGAAGGGCTTAATTTTATAGAGGGAGCCTAGTTTTCAGTTTACTGATTTGATTGTGGTGTTAATATGAGTGTCATAATTAAGGCTGTGGTTAATAGTTATTCCTAAGAGTTTAGTAGTAGTATCAGGAGATATGACTGTACCAGTTTTAGATCTGATAGAGAAGTTAGGTGGGGTGGACTTTTGCGTAGTAGTAAACAGCAAGAGTTTAGTCTTTTAAGGAGGAGACACCTCTGTAGAAACCATTCTTTTACAAGATCAAAGGTATTCTGGGTGAGGGACTGCAGTTCAGAAGGCCCTGTGGCGGAGGATATTAATGTGGAGTTGTCTGCATATTGTATTGTTACAGCTTGGGGGATACTAATAGATAGATCATTTATAAAGATAGAGAACAGAAGAGGGCCCAAAATGGATCCTTGGGGTACACCAAGGGTGACAGGTAGGTGGAAGGATAGAGTGTTTTCCCATAGCACTGCCTGTTGCCTATTGACTAGGTAGGACTTGAACCACTGTAATGCTTGAGTATCAAATGAGAGGGACTTGAGAAGTTTCAGCAGTAGCTGATGGTTAACCATGTCAAATGCTTTTGAAAGATCAATAAAGATAGCAGAGGATAGGGTATTATTGTTGCGATTTTTGTTAATGTGGTCAGAGAAGGAAAGGAGGGCAGTAGTGGTGCTATGGAAAGGTCGAAAGCCATGCTGAGAGCTGGCTAATAGGCTATTTTGAAGAAGGTGGTGTAATAGTAGACAGTGGATGCATTTTTCCATAATTTTAGCTATGGGAGAGAGGAGGGCAATTGGACAGAAGTTAGAAAGTTCTGTTGAGTTGCCACCTTTATGTAGTGGGATGATATGTGAGACTTTCCAGATGGATGGGATTGTACCTTCAATAATGGTTCTATTTATTAGGATAGAGATAGGGTAGGCAATAACTTTAGCTGCAATTTGAAGATATTTAGAAGATAAGAGGTCTGCTGAGGGGGTAGAGGGTTTGAGTTTTTGAAGGAGGGTACAGATAAGAGATGTGGGGACAGGGTGGAGTTGGAAAGTGGGTGGTGAGGTATGTGACGAGGAGGGCAGATTAGAGGATACATGAGGTAGACAGTTAGCAAGTGACTGGATAGGTTCAGTAAAGAAGTTATTGAAGGAGTCAGCAATTTGTTTGGGAGTGTCATGGGTAATTCCAGATGGGGTTGGTGTTTTAGAGTTGCCTGGATGAATGAGTCTATTGATACCTGACCAGAATTTCTGTGGACTTTGATGGTTGGTATGTTGAATTTGGAAAAAAAAGTTTTTTTTGTCTGATATTATAAATGCTTTAGTAGAGTTTCTAAGTTGTTTAACTTTTAAGTGATCAGATGGGTCTTTAGAGGTACGCCATTTGGCCCAGAATTTGTTTCTTAGCAATTTTTTTTTCTTAGTTTCCTTAGTAAGCCATGGTGCTGTTTTGGTAGTGTTCCTAAAAGTACAAGAAGGGGCATGGTAGTCTAGGATTTCAAGGAACTTGGAATTGAAGTATGCCACAGCTTCCTCAAGTTGGAGGTGTTTTAATGGTGCCCAGTTGCATACACTCAGTTCATTTAGGAAGTGTTCTGGGTTGAAATGTTTATTTGAGTGAGTAGTTCTAAAAGTTGTGGGGCAGGGTATATTAAGCTTTTTCCTAATAATATAGGTTAGGGAGTGATCACTAAGGTCATCTGGCAGGATACCTACATCATAGGTTATGGACTGGATATTTATTAGGATCCAATCTAGGGTGTTTTTTTTGTTGGTGGGTTTATGGGTACGAGTAGGTGAGGTGATAGTTTGGGAAAAGCCATGTAGATTTATGTGATTAGTTGGGTTATCAGAATTACCGGTATTCCAGTCTATATTAAAGTCGCCTAGCACAATGGTTTCCTGTAGATAGTTAGTGGACAGCCAGCAAAGGATATTTTCTAGGGAGTTGATGTTATACCTGGAGGAAGATATGAGCATAAAATGTAGATGGACTTACAAGTATTTAGTTGTAGCTTAGTGATAAGAATTTCAGAGTTGGTATTGGATGGTGAGTGAGCATCAAGTAGTGAAAGTTGGAGCCCTGCTTTGTATATTAAGGCCACACCCCACCCTTCTTGTTAAAGTGATCCACTCTTAAAATGTTATATCCTGGAGGGGTGATTTCATAGTCTTGGGTTAATGGGTTGAACCATGGTTTTGTTAAGCAAAGGATGTCAAAGTCAAGTACATCCAGTAGGGCATGAAGGTGAGTAACTTTATTAGTCACGCTTCATATATTTAAGTGAGCTAAGAAGAGGGAGTTATAAGGCCTTGTAGGGGTGTGATGGGGAGAGGTAGAAGGTCTACCTGGGTAAGCAGGACTAATATTGGTAGGGCCAGGATTGGGATGTATATCACCATCTAGTAGGAGGTGTAGGAGTAGTCTATAAGTGTGGATTAGAGAAGGATTCAGTATATTATGTCCTCTCTTGATTTGGTGGGGTTTATAGTTAATATGGGTGACTCTATGATACTTTGGGAGGAAACAGTTGGTAGAAGATGTTATGTTTATGTGTTTAAGGCTGGCTGGTAAAGCAGGAAGAGATGTTTGTTTTGTGGGCTGGTGGAAGCTAGAGTGACTGAGATGTTCATAGGCAGTGAGGGTACAGGGAATGAAAAGGAAAGGAAGAATTGAAAATAGAAGTAGGGCTTTGAGGAAAGTCGATATGGGCGGAGTAGGCATTGTGCTGCCGAAGTTGAGGGAGGAGAGTGAAAGGGTGAAGCATGTGTTAAATTAGGAGGAGTGTCTTAGAAGATGGAATGTTGCAATGAGTTATTGGACGGGATAGGATATATTCTAATGCCATAGAAATAATGCTGTATGTTGTAAGGCATTGTGCTGTCTTTTAGCTCAAGTTATTGAGTTCTAAGTCAGTATAAATGCCATAAGAATACATTAGGGTTTAATTCTTAGTATAGAGTATATGTATTTTGTTTTGATAATTACCTATAGAAACAGATATGCAAGGTAATTGCATGTTCAGATATGCAGTAAAGCTTTTTACAGATCTAGTGACAACATGGTGTATTAACACCTACAGCACTTAGACCTCAGATGACTACACATTTCTCTGTTATCTACTGCGTTCTAAAAATGCTCCTCAGCAGTGCTGTATGACGGGGAGATTTTTCTGTCACCTAGCTTAACCTGTTAAACAACAGTCCAATACGATTGTTTCATGGAGAAATGTGAATTCTAGTCAATGATGTCATTTTTATATTTTAGTAATTACTAGTTAAGAACAGATATGGCAGATACTAACTTGTTCATTTATTAATGCTTGTAGCTCTTACTTCATGGGTGACTGAATATCTCTGTTTTTCACAAAGATTCTGAAAACATCTCAGTTCTGTCACTATGGCTGCATATGTATCTCATTACCAGTACATATACATATCTTAGCTGTACATCTCTATTGGTACAATATAATCAGTAGCATTTTAACACTGACTGACCCCAGACATAAATGAAATGGTGATCTATGTTCCAGCAGTGATGTACGTGTTTTTCTGCCTGTATGTTTGTCAAGTACATTCAAAGGTCCTATTGCACTGCCTGAGACTGTGAACTCTGCAGTGTTACAGATTTTTTTAGTGCTGTGACCAGTATGAGGACATTCTGTCAGGATTGCCTTCTGTTCTATGTCAAATGTACAACACGTGTTAAAAGTTGGTCTTTTATTTCAATGGTAATGATATGTGTTTTTGAATCTTCCCTCCATAGTCATACAGTTCAATTATTTAAGCTACATAAATCCATGCAGGGATAGGAGTGCAAACTTAGATGAGGGTTGTAGGTTCAAATTAGTGTTCCTCCAGCTTGTATACATTACTCTTTATGTATTAAGTATTGACAGTGACACAGCAATGATTAAATGTGCGGAATGTGAACTTGTATATCATGTCAAGGCTCTTGGAACATGTGATGTTCAGTATTCTTCACTGTTAATTTTTACATATCGAAGAATATATAATCAACTGACAGAATCATTCTGTGACAAAAAAGCTTATTTTTTCCTTTCGCATGTGATGAGGACAAAGGCAGGAACTGGGCACTGTACATCAAGCAGATGCAAAAGCTGGAGCAGTAGCAGAGAAAGAGAGCTATGTTCTAACTGTGAGCATTCATTTTCCCAGAAACAATCATAGCATTGTTAAACAGCAGCTTTTGCCTGCAAAATCGGCAGACTAATATTAATGCAGGACTACCCATAATGTATCTGTAAGGTAACAGGAATAATCATTGATTTTATGTGAATAACATTATAGAAGTATTGAAAATTTTCACTTTTGGGTTTTAAATAGAGTATGTTTGAAAAAAATAATTATTTAATTTTTTTTAAGCACAACCTAAATGACAGACATATCTTTGAAATTGTCATTCTGCATTTATTAACCTTTATTCATAGTTAAGGTATTGTGTTATCTTTATTTTGTGAAAAATAGGTGATTGTTGACTTTTTTGTTTGAGAATGGTTCTCTGCTGTGTTAGCATTTGGTGAGAGGTTAACATATATTTTATGTAATTTCTATAATAAATTATGATGGCCTGTCTAACATAAAATTGGTAGCAACTGCTGTGCATAATGCTAATTGTGCTATTAATTCCTTGTTAAATATTCATCAGTCAGTATTGTGGTGTTTTAATTCATCAGGCACACAGACTGGAAAAAGTATGTATGCAGGCATTGACAGGTATACATTTCTTGATGAGAGACACTGTGTGGAATAAGCTGCATTGGTAGATATCATATCACGTGTTATCACTGTGTTTAGGATTGTCAAGTTTTTCTGAGGTGTTGTACTACATTCTTAATATCTGATGCTGTGATGTCAGCCTTTAACCATGTTGTATTGCTTATCTCATTTGCATACAACTATTGATATTTCCACTGCTTGTTCTTAGTCTATATAGTTAAGGAACATCTGTTAATCATGGGATGTCAAAATGACACCTTAGTTGCACATAAACATCAGTTACACTTGAGCTTAACTCTGCTATGGACACCAACTCAATTGTATTGGGCACACATACAAATAATGGACTATGGCAAGTGTGTTTTTTGACAGCCTATCTGCATGACTGTATTATAAGGTATATATCAGGATTTTATATTACACTTCCTCTTTAAAATATTATGTTGTTGCTGTTAGTTTACTGTGCAGCTTTTATTTTGGATATAAATACATGTCATTGTTGAATGGTACCCTGTCATGCCATGCTTATTCATATGTGTTATGAGATATATTTGTCCTGCTTTTGTGCATGTTTGTTTTTTAGGCATACTGCTGATTGTTTATTCTTGCACAACAAATAACAGCATTTTCTCAGATAAGCTGTGTGTTGCCTGACATGTAAGGCACTGAGGTAAAGTAAGAGCACTCTATGATGGACATAGTTTCCCACACATAGCCTTCTACTGATGTCATCCATACACATTGATAATCGAACATTGGGAATGTTGCATGATCCTGACTGTACACCTGCTACCCACAAATATTTCTATTATAAAACGTATATAGCACATTATGGGACATACTGTCTGATAGATATATTTAAATCACACCTGTATTATATTGTGATATACAAACATGTCAAAGTTAGTGTCATATTTTTTGTCAGGTTACTAGGCAAATGGCTCTAGGGCCTTTACAAGCCTAGCTTTGCAAAAAACTTGTTTAACCCAATTGACCATAGTTAGGTGGTCATTGTTAGTAGAGCATATCTGTGATCAGCACCGATTAACCCTGTCCATAAGGTACATGGGTGCCACCCCCAGGGAAAACTTACAGTTAACCATCCAATTGTTAAGGCTGCACTTAAATAGGATCATTGAGGACCTCTGCTTCACTTGAAGTGGGAGTTTATTCCAGAGGAGTGCCATTCTCTAGGAGATATATCTGTCTTTCCTACATGTTCTGTTAATGTCACAGGCTAGGTTGAGATCCCTGGAGTGAGTGACTATTATCCCATTTGATTTGCAGATTTGCAACATTTCCATTAATTCAGGGTCAGAGACTGCTCTGTAGGCCAGGCACAGGTCACCTCTCAGCAGCCTGTATGATACAGAGTTTAGTGACAGGGCTTTCAGTCTTCCCATGTAGGGCATGTTTTGGAGGCTTGGGATTATTTTGGTTAGAAACCTCTGTGGTCTCTCTAGTTACTGTAAGTGTCTGGTGAGTTACATACAGAAGGGTGTATTGTAACTCAGAAAAAACATGTACATCACTGTTGGAACATATATCACCATGTCATTAATATTTGGGATCAGTCAGTGTTAAAATACTACTGAATATATTGTACAATTAGAGATGTACAACTAAGATATACTTATGTACTGGTAATGAGATACACATGCAGCCATAGTGATAGAACTGGGATGTTTCCAGAATCTTTGTGAAAAACAGAGATATTCATAGACATCCATGAAGTAAGAGCTGCAAACTTTAATAACTGAACAAGTTAGTTTATGTCATATATGTTCTTAACTAGTTATTACTGAAATATAAAACTGACATTGTTGATTCGAACTCACCTTTATCCTGAGACATTCATATTGGACTGTTGCTTAACAGGTTAAGCTAGGTGACAGAAAAATCACCCCATCATACAGGACTGCTAAGGAACATTTCCAGAATGCAGAAGATAATAGAAGAAGGCAAGGTGACTGTTCTCCCTGTAGTTATGGATTCATTTCCCATGGTTTTTATCTGTCAAATTTTTTTATCATATAAATATTCAATTAGTGGTCTGATAAGGGTTGAGTACAGTAGAATTCTAACCTTCTTGGTCTTGGATGTGATGCCCTTATTTATGAGATGCACAATGCAAGAGGCTTCTCTTACCACTATGGACACATGGTGATCTAAGTTTACATTGCTATCAACCTGTCTTCCCAAGTCTGACACCACTGGGTATGAGCTTAGAGGGGTACTATATATATTGTAAGTAGCAGGGGCTACTTCTTTGATGAAGGGGATAACAAAGCATTTTTTTTGTGTTTAATTATAGTCCGTGCTTTGGAACCAATTATTTGTTTGTGTCAGTCCCTTCTGTACTATGTTAACATCATTGGAAGTCTTTATGATTGTGCCCAGTTTACAGTTGTCTGCAAATGTGGTAAGCCACAGGTCATCTACTTCAAAGAAACAGATTCCAAACAGAAGAAGGCCCAGCACAGATCCTTGTGGTACACCACTGGTAACTGGTCTACTGGTGGACATAGACTCCCCAACTTTGACAGAGTGTGTTCTATCAGTGAGCCAGTTGGCAATCCATCTAGTGATGTATGGGTTAATCCCCAGCTGGGAGAGTTTCTTAATGATCCATGAGTGGAGAATTGTGTCAAACACCTTGGCTAAATCAAGATAGGTGGTATGTACTGCTTTCCCCTCATCCAGAGATTTGGTGACTTTCTCAAAGAAATCCACCAGGTTTAATATGATCTACCTTGGACAAAAACAATCCACCAGGTTTTATATGATCTACTTTTGAAAAAACAAACAAACTGGGTAGGGTCAAGAGTTTGTAGGTCACCTATGTCCTGGTTGATAAGGTCCATGATGATTTTTTCCATGGCCTTGAAGATAAGGCTGATCAGGCTAATGGGTCTATAGTTCCCAGGGTTGGCTAATGGACCCCCTTTGTGCAAAGCTATTACTGTTGCTGTTTTCCACTCCACCAGTATAAAGCTAGCACTCAGGCTGTAGTTAAAGAGAGTGCCAAGTGTTTCGGCTAGTTATTGTTTCAGATTGTTTATTTTATTTATTTAACATTTGTTAACAGGAATAGTCCAACCTGGTACAAAGCCAATTTTCAGCAGAGGCCTGGGGAGAAATGCTCTAGATGCATGTCTTTGTAACATGGAAGGAAACCCACATGAACATAGGGAGGACATGCAGACTCCACACAGAAGGCACCCCACCCAAGAATTGAACCGGAGAACCTCTTGCAGTGAGGTGACAATGCTACCACTGCACCGCTGCACTGTCCATTTAGTAAGAAACCTGGGATGTTGTCCGGTCCACAAAAACACTTAAGTCTATGAAGGCTGAAAAGAAAAGTTTCAGTTGAAATACGAAAAGTTTTAATGAAAAATAAGCTCTTTCATCCACAATAATTTGTGAACTACCTCAGATAAAAACACAGTCATTTACAGCAATTAAAAAGCCCTTTGAATCACTGCCCATTCAATTAACATTAAAATTAGAAATTATGTTACTTTTTCTATTTATTAAAGTATATAACATCCATTTTCATATTATATAAAACACAATGAAGTTTTTGCTAACTGTTATAAATATTTCTAACTGGGGCATTATACAGAAACTGCAATTATAAATTATAAATTATAAATCATGTAGTGATAAAAACATTGAGAAAAACAATTAATAAAAAAGTGAAATGTTCTTTTCAAATTGTGATCCCCCTTAGGCATAAATACATACAGAGTAAATTAAGTAAAATAAAGTATGAATGCTTTTTAAGGGATTTAGCCTTCACATAATTTATTTATTTATTTATTTATTTATTTATTCACAGTTTGTTTACTGGGAAAGTTCACTGGGGCAAAATATCCCATTTTCAATGGTGACCCAGAGAGAAAAGCTTCACATGTATTTATACAATTGTAAATTTAAAAGTGAAACATGAGATATTACATAGTTTAAAAGGAAATAACAGATATGCAAGAGCATGAAAAAAAATATTATAAACAGTAAATGAAGTTAAACAAAAAAATCATAGAGAACAATACAATGTCAGAGAATTTAGAGCCAGTATCAGCAATAACAAAATATTAAAGCATAGTGTAAAACATGAGGTTAATGTTTGCCTAACTGTATTTAACAATTGTAAAGTATCAAGGAATACAGAATTGCGAGTCTTACTAGTGTATAATTATGCTAGATGTAATAGGGAATGAATGAGAGAGGAGGGTAAGAGTGAAGGTGAAGTAGTTGAATAAAAATGAGAGGATGGAGAGTAGGGAAATAGGGGTAAAATAGAGAGAAGTCAGGTAAGGTGAGAGCATGAGCATTCCCAGAGAGATGAGAGGTGAGAGTGAAGCACGGACTTAAAGGCAGAGTGGTTGTTGGTGGTACGAATGTGAGGTGGAAGAGACTTCTAGAGTCTAGCTAGGGAGAAGGACAGTAAAAATTTTCTAGGACTACATGTAGGTTTATACTTCTAGCAGGTACTGATTGTTGGACCTGAGAAGTCTTATCACACAGATGCATTTTGAGGTTAGAAGTAAGGAAGGGGCAGAGGGAGGGTTTGAAGATGGGTTTGTGTGCATTAGCTAGTTGGATGGAGGCGAGATAGTTAGGCAATTTTAACCAGGACAAGGTGTGGAGGGTGTCGCAGTGGTGAGAGGAAGAGTTATATCCTGTAGCAAACTTAGCAATTTTATCGTAGCAGAAGGCTAATTTTATCTTTAGTGAGAATTGAAGGTTAGTAAGGGGAGGGGAACCATATAGAAGGGAGTGTATGAGATAGGTGGTAAAGAGGATATGCTTAGTTGAGGGAGTTAGGTAACGACAGTGGTGATAGAGCATACCTAGGTTTTGGTGGGTTTTCTTAATATTAGTTTGTAGGTAGATATCTAATTTGAATTGCTCATCAATAATGGCTCCTAGAAGCTTTGTATGGGGGGACAATTTTGAAAGAGGCCTTGTTTTGGTTAGTTATGGTAAGTGAGTTTTTGTCAATTTTGGAATTTTTAGAGGGGGTGAAAAGCATCATTTTGGTTTTAGATGTGTTGAGTGCAAGATGATTATTTACCATTCAGTGCTCAGTGGAAGAGAATGCTTCTTGAGTTAATGAGTTTAGGGAGGAATTTGGCAGAACAGATGATTGCAATATCATCTGCATATTGTATGAGTTTGGTATATGGAATGGACTGATGGAAGTTGTTAGTAAAGACGTTAAATAGCAATGGACCTAATACAGAGCCTTGAGGGATGCCTGTCAGAGTGTTAAGGAAGGAGGAAGTGCAGTTTTCCCAATTGACGGGTTGTTGCCTGTCAGGGAGGTAACTGGAAAACCAGTTGATAGAGGAGAGTGATAGATTGAGATAAGAGAGTTTGGACAAGAGAAGATTGTGAGAAACGGTATTGAAAGCCTTAGGTAAGTTTAGAAGGAGGGTGGACACAATTTTACCAGAGTCACATGCATGGTTGATAATTTCAAGGAAGGATAGGAGAGCAGTAGTGGTGCTGGGTCCAGGTCTAAATCCATGTTATCTGTGGGTAAGCAGCTTATTGTCTAAGAGGTAGGGTAGGAGGTGCAGGTGAATGCATTTTTCGAAAATTTTAGAGATTGGAAATAAGATGGCTATTGGACGGAAGTGTGAGGTATCAGTGTTGTTGCCCCCTTTGTGAAGGGGAATAATATAGGCTTTTTTTCCAAAATAGGGGTACATATGATCCTTGGATTGAACAATTTATGAGGATAGAGGTGGGGAAAGCTATGCCATCGAAGCTAATTTAAGAAAGTTAGATGGAAGGTCATCTAGGGCATTTGAGCAAAGTTTCAGTTTTTGTAGGAGTTTTTTTAATGGTGGAGGTAGAAATAGGTTTGATGGTAAAAGGGGGAAATTGGGAAGTAGTAGTGTTTGAGAAGGTTAAGTTAGAGGTGGTGGGAGGGGCTGAAGTTGTAACATTATTTGGAAAGAATGAAGTGAGGTTGGCTCTTGAGTCGATGAAGAAGGAGTTGAATTGGTTGGCTAAGGAAAGATCAGGGGTGTTGGGATCGAGACAGGGATTGTCTTTTTTTGCCAGGATAGAGGACAGAAAAGAAACTATTCCAAAACATTTTGTGGTTTGTTTTGTGGTTGTTTTATAGTATGGAATAGTAGGATTGCCAGTCGGCGGCAATTATTACAAAATTGCTTATATTCGGTCAGGGAGATGAGAGTTTTATATTTCACGTGTTGTTTCCATGCTTTGTCTTGGAGGTGCATAAGGGTTCTAGTTTCCTTGGTTATCCAAGGGACTGTATTGCATTTAACTCTTTTAGTTCTGGGGAGAACAAAGTTATTTAACAGGTTAATTAATGTAGTATTAAAGTAAGTAACAGCATTGTCCAGGGGAAGAGTTTTTAGTGGGTTCCAGTTAGTGTATTTTAATGAGTAAAAGAAGTTTTGAAAGTTGAAATTTTTAAATGATCAAGAAAAGATGCAGTTATGAGTTAGGTGTAAGGGGAAGGTGAACGATAAGCGAAAGCAGGGAGATGATCACTAAGTGAGACAGGTTAGGTACCGCTATTAGAGATTAAGTGAGGGTGAGAAACTAATATCCAGTTCAGAATGCTACTGTTACTGTCTTTAGAGGGTCTGGTTGGTAAATTGATTAGTTTTGTGAAGTTATAAAGGTTAATATTCTGGGTGCTGATGGGAGATTGTATAGTAGTCCAATTAATATTAACATCACCTAGTATTATAGTTTTGTAGTTTATGTTGGATGAGAACCAGGAGAGGATGTCCTCTAGAATGGGGGTATTATCACCTGGTGGGATATATATATGGCGGCTAAGCATATATTTTTATGGTTATTAATCTTGAGGAGGGTCAGGGTTAGCTCGGCAGTAGTGAACTGGGGTATAGGCTTGATATAGGGTGTTACTGGTAGAGATGAAGAAAAGAGAAGAGTTACTCCTCCGCTTTTTATGGTTCTGTCTTTTCTTATGATACTATAGTTGGGAGGAGTGATTTCAGAGTTTTTTAAATGAGGTTTTAGCCATGCTTCAGAAACAGAGATAATGTTATGGTGATTGTGTAGGAGCCAGGTGTGAAAGTTAGGTAACTTGTAGCATAAGCTTTGAGCGTTTAATGTAGCAAGGTGGAGAGATTTATGGGGAGTGAGAGTAGACGATAAGGGTGAGTTAGTAGAATGATTAGCTGTGGGTCCAGGGTTGGGATGTATATCACCAAATAGAAGGGTAGAGATAAGATGAAGGAGGTGGGAGTAAAGGAGTTTGTAAAGCTTAGTATTAGAGCTAAGGTTATGGTGAAATGTATGGTATGGGAGGAGGGAAGGGGGGACAGACTTACTATTATCAGGTATAAGTTTTCACATAAAAAAGAGTGTCATTGTGTTTATACAGATGGAGGGAAATGTAGATTGTAGGGACTATTGCATGATTTGGGTAAGTGAAGGTTGTGTGGAAGAAGGGGGAGTGAGATATATTAGGGAGATTGGTGAGGTAGTGAAGGCAGTGGAGGAAGGTGGGTAGTGATATTAATGGAATGGCTAGTGAGAGCTGGAGTAGCATGATAGTTTATGGTTCTTATGTAATTGTGGGGAAGGATAAAATAAATTGTAGGTTTGATAAAGGACTAGCAGGATTATGGTACTGGGTAGAATGACTGCAGTAGATGGGGATGGGAGATAGGAAGTTGGGAGGGAGAGTTAACAGTATAGGATAGTAAGGGGAGGAGATGAAGTAGTGGGTGAGGACAGTGGTGATTGGGTGAATTGCAGAATGAGAGTGCAGATGGGGGTATAAGTGTAGCGGTGCTGGGGGTGGGTGGAAATTGGGGGCAGTGTACGGGAGCAGAGTGAGCCCATAGGGCAAACGGAGCAGCAGATCCGAGAATGTGAAAAGGGGTGCCCAAAGAAAACAATCAGTGAGTCAAGCCAATGTGCAAAAAAACACAGAGAGGTAAGTGAAATAACAGGTGTTTTGCTGTAGCCCGAAACTCTGGGGAAACAGAACTACGTAATTAAATTTGGGAAAAGACCAACAATATCTTTCAAATGAACACTTGATGCACCAGGGCTGATTAAGTAGCCAGTGTTGGTATGAAGAGTGTATATATACTGCCACATAGTGGTGAAATAGTGTAAAAAAAAGAATGTAGACTGTAAGGAGCATGCAAAGGAGGTAGTAGAAAATGGGGAGGGAGTTTGGAAATAAAAGGCTGCAGTAAGGCTGCTATCATGCATGCTGCGGATTGTTTATACAAGTGACTAAACAGATAGGAAGGATACATACACGCTGAAAAGCACTTGAAATAATCACATTCATGTACCACGTAGATGGAGCCAAGGGGTATGACAGTCCCAGGAGGTACTTCCTTACGGAGTTAGTAAAAGGCTTGGCAATGTTACAGATGGATGGGGAAACACCCAAGTAGGAAAACAATATTTAGACCCATGCAAGCTGTAAAATAAAAAGAGAGGAAAAAGTTAAGTGCAACGATGTACAAATAGAGAAAAAAAAGACTAATAGGACATTAGGTTAGAAGAGCCTACAGTATGGAAGAGGAGGGAGGAGATTGTGAAGGAGGATAAGGGTAGATTTAGAAAAAAGATAAAAAGATAAAAGTAGAGAAACGTAATGTAGGACAAAAATAAATTGATGGAGGGCAGCACTGTCAGGAAAGTATTGTTACCATCATATGAAGTATGCATATAAAAGAAAAAGCAGCTTGATAAATAGCTGCACAGGTAACTTATTGCATGTTACAGGCTTATGCTGTTTAAATCAGATCACAGTTTATGTCTTGGCACCTGGGTATTCAAAATGTCTGCACTTAAAGAAGATAAGCCTAACTAAGATGCACAGTCAAACTACATAACAATTGCAGAACGAACAGCTTAAATAGAATACGGCACACACTACTCAGGACTATATTGAGATGGTTTTGTAGCCTGTGCATATGGTAATGGAATGCTGTTAAGATAAATACTATATAGTACAGGGTAATGGTTGTGTTATATACCAATTCGCTTTCACATTGACTAAGTAAAAGGAACGTTTTGAGTACATGCAACCGCCCGTTCCTAAGTAGTGCCATATGCTATTTGTGTAAGTTCTGTTACTTTAAACTGCTCTACTACCTTGAAAATAAACAGAACTATGGTGTTTACCTAGCTTATGTAAGTGACAAGACAAAAATAGTACAGGCTCAGATGTTACCAACAACTAATACAGAGAGAAATTTAACAATGATCAAAGTATAAAATGCAGGTATCTAGGAAGCCTATTTCTAGCTAGAAACCACCACTAAAGGTAAATTGCAACAGAAATGGCTCGTAAGCCCACACAATGCAAAAATGTTTATCAGAAGTAAAAACATGAGGTGAACATGTAAAACATTAACAGCAAAAATCTGATAGCAGATAATCGGAAGATATAGGCATCAGTGAATAAATAATGTATTCCTGCTGGAATATTCAAATACATAAACCACATAAACCACATAATCGGTCACTATAGTGCCTGTACAGGGCCAAGTAGGAGCAGGCACCAACTTGGATGCAAGTCAACCTATATCTTAAGAAGCATGTAAGGTCACACGTAAATTACTGTAAGGCTAACTATGAGTACAAATTGGACACATCCACCAATGCCAACCATAAGGCTGTCTTTACATATGTCTTCAATCTCAGAGGCAACAACCCAACCCAACCTGTACTGGTGGTCAGTCACACCACATAGACACACAGCATAGCTATAGCCAACCCACTGCAGACAGGTTAAGGGAAAAATATCACCCTCCTGTACCACCATCAGTATAGGTGGATATGCACAGCACCTGCACCCTGCTCCTCATCATCAGGGACCAGGTCCATAATGCCTAATCAAAGGCAACAAAAGTAAGTCTACATGGGACCTGATAAAATCCCTATCTGCATCCTACATGAACTCAGGCATATGCTCCCAGCTCTATTACACACTGCACGCAAGCAAAGTGTGAACACCAGTGACATCCAATCTTCAAGGAAGATGGCCACTGTTATCCCTCTACACAAAGGTGAATGATGAATGGTGGATTATGCAACTTACTGGCCCTCATTGGGAAAAACATGACACATCAGGACCAGGAGTGCAATGCAATGCAAGCTCATACTTGCTGATAGATGACAGGGGTATGACGTGGTCATAAGTGATGGCTAATGCTAGTCAATGTTGATGTGCAGGTTATGTAAATAACATTGACCAATGTATGAGGTCCTGTGATGTGTTTCCCTGTTTATGTATTCCAGGTGAAATGCAGCATGCAAGATAGCCAGCATACACTGCAGCTGAAACTGCGGCCATTACTGATATGATAATCCAGCACCAAGGGGTGATGTTTGACTGTAGCCAACAGAATCTGCAGGAGTGGACCGCCCTGTGGATCGAGCTTGTCCACAGAGTAAACAACTTGGGCCACCATGGATGCATATAAGATCAGGTCAGGCATCAGGCAACTGACCTGATATGCCATGCCCGGCAAAGGGCTGCTGCTATGGCCAGGGATCATACCACCACAGGTGGGGTCCTGATATGCAGGCCCCACTTACATCAATGGAGGAGCTCCTTGCTAACCTTGGGGCAACCACCACATGCCAGCAAAGTCAACACACACAAGTCGCGGAGGTGGGTGGCACCCAGACAAAAGGTGAGGATTGTCCAGGTAAGGCCCCAGTGCACATCAATTGAATACTGTAGCAGTCATACTGGCTTCTGTAGAGTATCTAGGTCAAACTACATTTGTGAGTGGAGTTTTGTAATGCACACAAGTGCACATCTATGGTGAAGGACAGTAAATTGTGTAGTATCAGAACTTGTACTGTACATGTGCAGAAAAGCAGCATTCATCTTTTACCAATGCCACATGTGAGTCTGGTGGCAATACCTCTCCCCCACAACTACATAGGTACCTCTGGTCTGGATGTGGGACAGCAGCCCGAAGCTGGTGACTATGGTATTGTCCTATTGTGATTCACAAATATCCCAGGCATGTTAAGGTATGCATTTTACCATGCACACAACTGTTACTCTTAGCCATATTGCTATATGTGCATGTTCACTTGTGGTGGGGTTAGCTGCATTGCATCAAAGTGGTCATCACAGGGGCCTATTTGAAGGAGATGTAACATATCCGTAGCATACCTTACAACCTATCAGTGCAAGAAATCTGGACAAAGATTGACAAAATGAGGGGACAAAGGGCCAGAACTAGGGACATATTTTAAAAGTACTCTTATACAGTGCATATGAAAAGTGTACACACCCCTGTTGAAATGCCATGTATTTGTGATATACAAAATGAAGCCACAATAAAACATTTCACAACCCTTCCCACCTTTAATATGACCTATAACCTGTACAATTCAATTGAAAAACAAACAAATCTGTTAGGGGAACAAGTATGAAAAATAAAAAAACAATACACTAAGCTAGATGCATAAGTGTGCACAGCCTAAAGCTAATACTTTGTTGAAGCAGCTTTTGATTTAATTACAGCATTACATCTTCTTGGGTACACATCTGACATCAATTACAGAGCCTCTTTGATTAACAACAAATAATGGTCAGCTGTACTACTAGGCTTTTCCTGACATTTACTCAGTTGCCTGCTACAGCAATAGCCATGGTTCACAGAGAGCTTGCAAAGCTTCAAAGGGATATAATTGTTGAAAGGTATTAGCCCAGAGAAGGGTACAAAAACATTTCCACAGCATTGCATACACCATGGAACATGGTGAAGGCAGTGGCATTGCAAGAAGTGGACGTCCCTCCATATTTGATAAAAAGGCAAGACCAAAACTGGTCAGCAAAGCTGCCAGAAGACCTAGAGCAACACTAAAGGAGTTGCAGGAATCTCTGGCAAGTACAGGTTGTGTACTACATGTGACAACAATCTCCCATATTCTCCAAATGTCTTGCCTATGGGGTAGGGTTGGATGATGGAAGCCTTTTCTCACACAGAACAACATCCAGGCCTGGGTAGATTCTGAAAAACAATACATCAAGTCTCCCAAAAGCATGTGGGAAAATGTGTTATGGTCTAATGAGACCAAGGTTGAACTTTCTGGCCACAATTCCAAAAAGTTTGTTTGGCGCAATAACAACACTGTGCATCATCAAATGAACACCATCCCTACGGTGGAGCATGGTGATGGCAGTGTCCTGCTTTGGGATTGCTGCTCATAAGCTGGAACTGGACCTTTAGCCAAACTAGAGGGGATTAAGAACAATTTGAAATACCAGTCCCTTTTGGCCCCAAATCTTCAGGTGTCTGCCAGATAACTGTAAATGGAGAGGAATTTCACCTTTCAACATGACAATGACCCAAACCATACATCCAAATCAATAAAAGAATGGATCCACCTGAAGACCTTCAATGTTTTGGACTGTCCCAGCCAGAGCCCACAACTACATCCAATAAAATATCTGTGGGGTGACCTGAAGAGGACTGTGCACAAGAGATGCCCTCGCAATATGATAGAGTTGAAGGGCTTTTGCAAGGGAGAGTGCACAAATATTTGTCAAGTCAAGATGTGCCATGCTCCTTCCCAAGAGGACTGAATGCTGTAATTAAATCAAAAAGTGCTTTAACAAAGTAGTAGTTTAAGGGTGTGCACACTCATGCAACCAGCCTATTATATGTATTTCATTTACTATGTTACCCCTAACCGATGTGTAAGTTCTTTAATTGGATTGCACAGGTTATAGGTCACATTAAAGGGGGGAAAAGGTATAACATGATTTCTGTGGTCTTATGTTATATATCACAAAAACCTGGCATATTAACAGGGGTGTGTACACTTATTATATCCACTGTAAGCTTAGAAATGTGTTAGCATAACCAGATTTGTTTTAATATACATTTACTGCAGGTTTTGAAGCCTGCAACTCAAATTATGTCATTAATTAGTGATGCCAATCCTCAGATCATCCCACTAATGTATCAAACAAACACAGGATTTATGAGGAACAGATCAAAAATATGAGCCACACATCTAGACATTCATTGAAACTCTGTATAGTTGAGAAATATGTTCTGTAGGAGTTGCCACTGTACTATACAGGTGAACAGCAATAATGTGTACATGGGTGCAGTGTGTGCTAGGTGAAGTTCCATCACCTACTAACAGTACTCACATAACCCAGAGGTGTATATTAGCAGTAACATTATGGGGAAAGGGCTGCACTGCATAATGTTAAAGGCCTGTCCAAAGTGTGTATGTTGTGGTCTGACTGTGTGTTGTGAATGTCACCAGTTGGCTATTGTGAGGTCTGTGCAATGCCTTTGTACCACCTCACCTGTATGTGTCTTTGTTTGTGTCCGTATGCATGCATCTGCACGCATGCTTGTATGTGTGTGTGTGTGTGTGTGTGTGTGTGTGTGTGTGTGTGTCCATGCACATGCGTGTGTGTGCATATGTGTGTGTGCCAGCAAACCTTATAGTGCAGGTATTAATTTACATATGCTGTCTTCTCCTCATAGTTAGACACGGTGGTCGTGGTCCCTTCAACTCAGAGTCTGATGTCAGTATCTCTGCAGACTCCGACAATGATGTTGGTCCTAGTGAGGCACAGGTGGGGTTGTCAGGGACTGAATCTGTGTCATCAGTTGACATCCCACAGTCATCCACAATGTCCCCACACACAGTCACAATGCCCACACATACCCCATTCCCAGCAGCCAACGATAACGGACAGTTGGCAGGTGGTGACATGGAACAGGCTAGTGTGTTGATTATGGCAAGTGTGAGTGTAGACTCTAGCCATAGCCAAAGTGCAGGCGAGGTCCAACACAGGTGGATAGATAGGGGTGCTCAAAGGAGGACTGCTGACTATCAAGCTGCTGTCACAAGTGCCATAGCAGGTGTCACCAGATGCATGTTTTGAGCTGTCATGGATGCACAGGCATGTAGTGAATGCAACACCAGACAAATACTCAGGGTCATAGATGCAACTCTTCCTGGCTTACGTGATGACATACATGACCTTGTTGTGGCCACACATCAAATTACTGAGGTCATAAATGGACAGTGGGGTGATACCTTGACAATCTTCGGCTGTGGAATATTTGTGCTGCAACATGTGGTGGGAGATGAGCGTCGCCCATGTGGACATAGGTCAGTACCAACATCAGCTGAGAGTCTCTGTGGCCATGCACCTTTACACTCACATAGTGGGAGTATCACCAGCACTACCTAAGGGCCTGGTGCTGTCCACACTGCAATGCAGCAAGCCACGGGCATGTGATCCTGGCCAGTCCAGCAGACAGCAGTCATCATTGGGGAGAAGTACTGCATCTAGCCTTGGGCCTGGTGGTGCCAGTGAGACCCCTGGCAGAACCAGTTCATGTGTCCGTGGCCGGAGATGGCGAACTGTACCCCCTGCCATGTACGGTCCACAGCTGTCCAACATGTCCCTGTGTAGGGCAGCCACATGGTGTGACTGTGTGCATACAAACACACACACACACACACACACACACACACACACACACACCACCTCTACACAGCCCATTCATAGAACACCCCTGCAAACACACACACATGATGTTAAACCTATGGCCCCACCTTGGCCTCTGACAAACCCACACAACACCCTGTGAATACAATGATACCTGTGCCACATCCCTGTCATCCATACCACCAATGCATGGACCTGCTAATATGGTTCTAATGTACAGGGTGAACTAAGTACAGTTTAACTATGTAATGCTGTGTAAGGTGCTGTCAGCTGGCATTTGTAATGGGTACACTTCAGAGTATGTGAACTTTTTCAGCCATGATGCATTATTGGTGTTAGTAATGCTGACTGAATGTAGTCTTGTATGCTGTATTCTGTTTCTGTTCTAGGTGTCGGTGTGTCAGCAGGATGTGGCACTGCAGACATTGCTAACAAGGGGTATGGCAGAGTGGTAACACATCAACCATGTCATAGCCAAGGTACAGCTGTACATATACTCATTTACCAGGTCTGTGTAACAGTTATTGCATGTGCCACAGAGCTTATAGGGCTGAGGGGTGTATACAGTAAGTCTACACACCTACACACACAAACACACACACACACACACACACACACACACACACACACACACACACACGATCATAGTTGCCAGTGTTGGGTTTGGAACACCTACCCATCTAATTAGTGGTACTACAGTGTTATGCAGTTATCGCAGGTGGCACAGAACTAAGAGTGTGATGACTGTTCCAAGGTACCTGTAAAGGTAATAACATCACATGCCCTTGTGAGGTATGGCAATGGGGGGTGGTGTACTGGATGGGAAAGGACTCGTTATACTGTTACCTATGAGTCTACACACTCACAAACACTGCTATACACACCATTGCACACAAACACATTTGCCAGTACTGACATTAGCATCCCTGCCTATCATGTTATTCATTCCATACTGTTACATAGCTGTTGCATGCAGCATGGGGCTTATATGGCTGAAGAGTATCTACAGACACCTCTACAGTAGATGTGAACAGTGTGCTTCGTAAAGTGGACCTTGGAACATGTACTGGGAGTATCATGGCCTAAAATTGTAAACCACGGCCAAACAATGGATATAGTTCTCACTCAAACACACACACTTGCCAGGACTGAGATTAGAACCCCTACCTATCTAGTTATTGCTACTACAGTGTGATGCATTTATTGCATGTGCTATGAAACTTACAGGGTGAAGAATATCCCAAGGTAATTCAAAGGTGAAAAACATCACCAGGCCTTGTAAAGTATGGCAATGGGAGATGTACTGAGTGAGAATGGACTCAAAATAAATTAACCTACAGTTATACACACTTACAAACACAAATACACTCATACACACATTTGCCAGGAACGAGGTTAGCAGCCCTGCTTATGTTGTTAGTCAGTCCATACTGTTACATATTTCCTGAATGAGGCATGGGGCTTATTGGGCTGAAGAATGTCAACAGATACCTCTATGTTTTATGAAAACAGCAGGCCTTGTAAATTAGACCTTGGGACGTGTACTGGGAGTACCATGCCCCAAAAATGTAAAACCTACCCCCAGTGGATATAGTCCTCATTCAAATACATACATAGGATATAGTTCTCATACATACACACACACACACACACACACACACACACACACACACACACACACACACACACACACACACACACACACACACACACACACACACACACACACACACACACACACACACACACACACACACACACACACACACACACACACACACACGTACATTTGTCAGGACTGAGATTAGAACCCCTATCTATTTATTGCTACTACAGTGTTATGCATTTATTGCATGTGCCACAGAGCTTATAAGGGTGAAGAGTGTCCCGTGGTTCTTCCAAGATGAACAACATCACAAGCTCTTGTAAAGTATGGCAATGTGCAGTGTACTGGAAGAGTGAGGCCTCAAAATGCTGTATCCTACAAATATACACACTTGCAAACAATTACACACACACACACACACACACACACACACACACACACACACACACACACACACACACACACACACACACACACACACACACACACACTCAAATTTACCAGGACTCAGATTAGAAACCCTACCTATCTAGTTATTGGTACTATAATGTTATGCAGGTACTGCACACATTACGGGGCTTGTAGGGTGAAGCATGTCCCAAGGTACCTGTAAAGTGAATAACATTACCAGCCCTTGTAATGTATGGCAATGAAAGGTGGACTGGGTGAGAAGGGCCTCAAACTACTTTTGCCTACATGTTTACACACTCACAAACACTTTTATACACACTAATGCACACACACACAGGTATGCCAGTACTGAGATCTATAGGTTCACAGGTGTGTACTAGGCAAATGGCCATGGAACCTTTACAAGCCTAGCCCATAGGATTACCCTGGCATCAGGCCACCTGACGTTACTCCCCAGTGTGATTATCAAGTATAGCCACTGGAGTGATCCCCAGGGTGAGATTTAAATTCCCTATCCACTCATCCAGATTTCTCTTGGAGAGGGCCAGTGAGATGCTCTGCCCCATGTATGGGAAGTCTATTCCAAAGTTTGACCAGCTTCTGGGTTATGAACCCATCCCTCCAGCATGTTCTGTTGATTGTGGAAATGGGGTTGAGGTCTCTGAAGCATGTGGTGTGGACAGATTGGGTTTCTTTAGATGTAGCATGCCTAACAGAGCTGGGCCTGACAAGGCTTTGTAAGTCAAGCAGAGATCGCCTCTAACTAGCCAACATGAGACAGAGAATATTTGGAATTATTGGAGTCTGTCCATATAGGACACGTGTGTGAGGCCTAGGATCCTCTTTGTAAGGTTTATTTGCAGCCTCTCCAGGTGTTGCAGGTGTCTAGTGAGGTACATGCCAAATGAGCCATTGTACTCGATGAGTGGCTTAATGAGTGAAGAGTAGAGGGGCACTAGGGACTCTTTCTTCCTGGATGCAACATCGTTAGTAATGAGATGTGCCACACAGAAGGACTTTCTGACCACAGTGACACTGTGGTAATCAACAGAGAGGTCGCTGTCAACCTGTGTTCCCAGTTCTCTTATAATGACATCTGTGTTCAGTGGGCTACCTTGGATATGGTGATTCATGGGAACCAAGTTTTTCCCTAAAGAGGATGGCAACACATTTCCTGGCATTGAGCTTAAGTCCAGGTTTCTGACAACAGTCACAGATCTCAGTGAGGCCTTTCTGCAGGATGTCAACATCACTTGGGGAGGTAATAATAGCACCCTCCTTGC
>NC_056744.1:1671747996-1672035496 GCF_019279795.1 Protopterus annectens | reverse complement strand
ATATATATATATATATATATATATATATATATATATATATATATATATATATATATATTGCTGTGGTTTCAGACATGGGCCTTATTTCTCTAAGTGTAGGAGCATGCCCAGTATGACCTTCTATAGTAAGTGTGGGAATCCATTCTAGGATCAGTTGTAACTCAAATCCAGGGTGTTGTATGCTACAGCCATATCTTGCAACCTGTTTGTGCAGGATATCTGCAGATAGGCTGCCGCTATGGAAAAAACAATGGCCCAGACATAGGGGGATACTTTTACTATTGTTCTTATTAATGTATGAGTTGCTTGAGTTACAGGGTTTGTTTTAGCAGACATTTTCTGACTTATGTAATGCTTGACACTAATGTATTGTGTCATTATCTACTGACAGATATCATCGGATCATCACAGTCATTTACCAGAGAAATTCAAGATGGATGATGCACAGACCAATGTTATGAGGCAAAGGCTAGACATTCTTGCACAGTCTGGCCAGTTGGGAGGTGTGGTTACAGCCGATTGACTGCTGAAGCTGTGTAAAATGTCCAGCACCTTGGTAATATACTGGCTGAGGATATCCTGGTTGTGTGGTAGTCTTCATACCTGGAAGGTCATATCCTGGTGTCCATGCCTTTCAACTGTACAGATTCTCACAGATTATCCAGATTCATGTCTCATATATCTGGTCAGTTTCCCTTAACATTGTGGTTTTCTAGCTAGTTTGTTGCACATCACTCATGGCTGCAGCCAGGGAATAATGACCAAACATTAAAGTTTCAGACTTCACACCCTTCATGACATCCATGTTACTACACATCCCCTCTGTTATTCTATCACCTTTCTAACAATATGAGAGCATTATTTCAAAAGTGTCCCTATATTTGGGCCTTTATCCCACCATTATGTATGGTTTTGTCAAGATTTCTTGCTCTATGAGGTTGAGAGATATGCTACTAGCATTTAGTGACATGGCCTTTAAATTGCATTTTGTTGACTGTGTTATGTTGGTGGTATGGACCCCATGACATTCCCCTACAATGGCACTATGGGTGAGGCATGAGCCTGTGTCAGAGGCCTGTAGGCCATGTGAGACTGATGCAGGCCATCTGTAGCAAGGCAGTGCATTTGGTCACTCATATGTTCCAAGGCTGCTGGGCAGTGGATCCCCCTGGGGTGACAGTGATAAGTGAGTCAGGTGTTACTGGCAATCACTTTCTGCTCATATTGATCCATCACTCTGGGTAACAGCAGGATGCTGCTTGTGGCTAGGGACATACCTGCATGGGACACATATTCAGCACTCTGCATCATGTCTGTCTTTCTATAGTCCATGGGGTACTTCTGACATTATTCATACTGCCATGGACCAGGCTAGTGTGATACCTGTACCTGTTGTGGGGTGACTTGAGTGCATGTGTGATATGGCAGTTTATGGCACCTAGCAAACAAGTAATCATGACTTTCCCCTTATCCTGCCTGGTGTGTGGCAAATCTGTGTGTCTCACAGTAGAGTGTTCTATGAGTAATATGTCGTTTTTATGGTAAGACCTTAGTGTTTGCAGGACCCTGGTGTGTGGTATATGTGTGGTCTGTGGTGTGTAGGCTTGGGAAGTTCTCATGTGTTTTTGCCTCTGAGGTGTCCATTACTTGAAGTTTGATTTGTTGTGGACCTCCAGTTATGTGGGTGTGTTGTGTATTTGCAGGTGATGCTTACTGACTCCATGCACTGCAGGGCACCCATGTTACTGCAAAATGTGCTCTGGTGTGCACATTCTCCATTTGTTTGGCCAGTGGTTCCCCTCCCCCTTATGTGTGTCTCTTTATCCTTCTGTAGTCTGGTCACAGGCTTTGCCCACAGCGGCAGCTGTTATTTATTTTTAATTCTGGTGTAAGCATGGTAAATGCCATAATATCACACACAAGGTTATGGATGGCACAACTCTGAGCATACCTACCTGTCCATTATTGCACCACTACATCTGCTGGGGTCCTCAGTTTGTATTACTGTGTTATTATGCAGCTACATGTTGGCCTAGCTGTCAAACCAAACTGTCACTAAAAAACGACCAAAGAAAAATCAGTGAGTAACAGCTCTACTTTCATAAAATTTAATAAGCACAATCCAACTTCTCTAGCGCCTTGGCCACAGCTTTTACACAGTAAAAATTTTTACTCTGTAAAGGCTGTGGCCGAGGCGCTAGAGAAGTTGGATTGTGCTTATTAAATTTTACGAAAGTAGAGCTGTTACTCACTGATTTTTCTTTGGTCGTTTTTTAGTTATTTGGTTTCTATAGTAGTTTATTCAAACTGTCACTAAGTCTGACATCTGGACAGGCCCACATATGACAGTCAGACGAAGACCCAGACATGGGAACAGGGTGTTGATACTGTTCTGCCATACATAGACAGTTGGAGGACCAGTTTTTTACTTGCTTGCTTTCTGTTATGGGTGTGACATCTGCTTCTTCACTGTCTTCCATTGATGTTTTGACATGACCTTTTCTTGTTTTGCAATTACTTTGCAGGAAAATGCAATGTTAGGACAAGCAGAACAGATATACAAGGCATACTTGTGCTCCTTCTGTGACAACCTGCCATTCCAGGGGTATGGCTGTTGGCCAGTGACATGTTGTCAGTGCTGACACAGTGAGGTGGCAGCCTTTTATGACCTGCCAGTACACTGACCTTCAGGTACCTGCTGTGATACTAGGCACCATACCTGTCTATGTTTAAGAGCCAGACATCTGGACAAAATCATAAGTAATTGGGTGACAAAGGCCTACATATAGGGACCATTTTAACTATTGGCCTTACAAACCTAGAAGGGTGATACAATAGCAGATGTTGCATTAGCATGCATTTTCTATAGAGTGTGAGGTCTGAGACACTACAGTCCATCATTATTTTCTCACTTTAGACTTTTGTGGTTTGCCAGTGATTTGCCACACAAGCACTATTTCATGATAGAGACACCACAAATATGATGCAAACCTCTGTACATTCTTCAAAAAGTCCCTGCAGATGGGAGGTATGGTAGGCACTGTGTGGGCTACTCTGACCTGTGTACTGTTCATATGTGTGGCTCCCTGTCCATGACCTGTCCAGTTTACCTGCAGTAATGGATACTGAAATCTGGACAGTGTGTACAACTTCACCATAGGTGTGGTTGACATGTGAAATAGCTGGCACTGCGATTCTTGGAACATGGCTCTGTCTACCACAGTACTGTACCTAGGCCACTTAGACACAACAGCCAGGAGTAAGTGCTGGCCACATCCTGACAGTATTTCCCATGCATATACATAGATTATTGGCCCCTGCATATTGTTGACATGCAACAAGTTATCATGTTGATTGGGACAGCCCTGGCAATGTGTGCTCTGCTGCTATTACCCTACAAGCTTACATGTTACTGCATTTCTATGTGAATATGGGTGGAGGGTACACCTGTCAACAGTACACATTTGCACATAATGTGCTAATATTGACTTTACATTTTGGTTCCTTTTAGCATAGTATTGTGCCCTGTCTTGGAGAATAGAGGCATATCACTAGAGGCCACAGGTTAGATTGTAATGGCATACAATTGAGTTTAAGACTTCTTACCCTTCAGAGACTTACTGCAACTGGAAGGCCGGATGTGATATCACTGTGTAAGTCTGTAGGGTGGTATTCCATCATTGTCACCATTTGTGGGCCTTTGTAGACATTTTTTTCAGGTTTTCTATGGCTGATTTGCTGGGTGAGTATGGGATCCTCGCATTGACATCCATGCATGTGACCTATGACCCTCCCCCTTAGTTGGCCCCCCTGCCCATATGCTGCAGTGGGATTTGTCACCTTGGATAATACTACATAGTGTTCGAAAGCCAGTACTGGGGATACATTTCCTGGTATCCCACATAGCTGTCAGTTGTCTGCTGCTACCACAGTAGGCCACCCATTCCCTTGCATCCATGCAGCAATACCATAGATATGCTACCAGAACATACTACTCCATTCATTTATTGTTTGGAATACTGACTTACCTTGTGCTTGTGGCAGTTGTGGCGATGGTGAGTGAGGGCTGATTCTGTCAGATGCACGCAGAACATTGCCTATACACGGTAAGCTACATGTAGTGTGATGTCTGTGTCATCCATTTTACTGTGAGTGTGAGTCAGAGAGAGGTGTCAGTTCCTGAGTCCCTACAGTGTCATTGTGTGTGCTATGCATTGCCCTTTTGCCAAGGCCTGGGCATACTGGGCATACCTCTGTCTGCGTACAGGAGCAGGCTCAGGTGCTTTCTCCTCCAAGTCTCTCTGTGCCTGTGGGGACCTTGGCAATGATGGGGGGCTGTGTGGCCCTTCCCCATGCTCTTCCTGCTACAGCTGTTTTCACAGGATCTTATTGTATAGCATGGCACATACTATGAACATGTATGCACATGTGGCTGGAGAGTACTGCAAGGCTCCACCAGATATGTCAAGGCAGCAGAACTGTGACTTGAGCATCCCAAACACATGCTCTGTAATGATCCTGGTTTGTGCATGTGCCTCATTATGGCATTCTTGAGTGGGTCTGAGTGCATCTCTGATGGGTGTCATCATCCACAGCTCCAGTGCATAACCAGCAACCCATACCAGATGGCCATATGGGATGTCACCACCGGCACATGCCTGGTACAGCTGTGATGAATGCCAGATGTGAGAGTCGTGATAGCTTCCAGGGCTGCCAGCATACACACATTCATGATATTGCCCTGGGAATTGCACACAACCTGGCAGTTGATGGAGGCGAAGCCCTTACAGTTTACATAGACCCTACCCTGTTCACTGGTTGGTGCTTTGATGAGGATGTGCATGCAGTCTATCACACCCAGTACCTCCAGGTATTCTGCTACACGGTGGAAGAGATGCATATTGCTGGTCCTTTCCTCACGAGTGTTGGGGAAGTAAATGTGCTGACCGGCATGTGGTAGCATGACATCCTGGAACTGGTGGAGTACCCTGGATGCAGATGCCTGTGAGACCCACATGATGTCCCCAGTAGGTCTTTGGAAAGTACCTATAGCTAGTATTCTTAAGGCTACACATACCTTGGTATCCACTAGGATGGCTTCTCCTCTGTTGGCTCTGGGTGTGACTTGAGGCTGGCACAGCTCGATGATTTACTGAAGTATGTCTCTGTCCATCCTGTAGCACCTGTAGCACTCTACTATCTCCAGATCATGTAGCCCCTGGTAGGTTACCCTGGGTCTGAACACTCTTCTCCTCCTCTTCAATCTGGGGCAGTTGTCAACATTATCCTGCTCACCATCCTCAGCCTCTAGCACATACTGATAGATCAAAGCAGTGGCAGTCGTTATTATTTGGTTAAAATTCCCCCACATGTGTACAACAATGGTGCAAAGTTTTTGGGAGAAAACAGACTGAAAGGTGTTTGCAGAGTTTATACTGATGTGTTGCAGATGCTGCCTATATGATTGGCTGGCTATGATGCATTCCACTTGCTTGCTATTTTATTAGTATGTGGTTGCTTTTATTCTGCTATTTGCTTTTTTCTTTTCTTTTTCCCCTACCCATTTCCACCCCTTTTAAGCCCCAAGGCACGCAACAAATGTAAACAGTCCTGCTATTTCTGGGGGTTTTTTTTGTTTTGTTTTTTTTTTTTTTTTAGACCCAGTGTGTGCCACACAAAATCCATTTAGCTAAAGTAAACACTTTGAAGCAGAAGTGGCCCTCCCCTGGACACGAACACGCTCTTCATTTCATTGAATAAGTCAATACAGCCTAACACATACCCCCTTGCTTAGCTGTGCTAAGCTAAGCTCAACTGGGATCCGTGCAGCTCCAATGTGCTTACACCAAGCATGACACATCCCCTTTTCATGTCAGTTGCTTCTCCTGCTTACACCACAGCCTTATAGCTCCTACATGGTTAGGAGCAGTTTGGCACTTGTTTCCTTTTAGTAATTCAGTAAATTTCCCTCATTAGCATACCCCACTGCCTTAGTCCCTAGTTACAGCAGTACACCAGAGCCTTTCCTCTTAGCAACCACTGTTCCCTGCATTGTTTGATTCTGCATGCCATAGACTATAATGGCAAAATGCAGATTTCACTCAAAATTGCCTTTTCACATTTTTTTTTAATTTTTGGCACGATCCCGTTTGCACTCCGCTGCCCTATGCTTAAACATCTGAGATCAGCCAAAAAAAAAAACTTTTATTTTTATAAGTTTGCAACACTTTTCCATGCCAACAGCCATATATTTGGCCATTGGCATGCATAAGGATTATAATACATGCTTTACTTTGAGCTGTCATGCCTCCGTTTTGATTTTTGCAAGAATGTATTCGGCTACTATCCAAATGCATTTCTGCAAGCTATACTATTCTGCCAAGGATGCCTGCCTGTTTACTGCATTGCTAATTGACCTAATATGCATGGTTTTCACCAGCAAATGAGGTCATTAGCATAATCCATTTCTGTCTGTGACAGAATAGTGTTAGCAGGCTCGTGCACATCCCCAGGCTTGTTTACTGGAAAGCTTGGTGGCCATATTCCGTGCAGGAACTGCTACACTATTTTTGCATGGAATAAAAGCTTTATTGAATCCTGGGAACTGCCTACCCATGTGATATACACAAGCCATTTGCTTCGATGTAGCTTGGGTTGAATTCTACACCACTCTATGTGGTAAGCATATGAGTGTGCAATGTGCCACATTCATATACAGTTGTCCAGCTTTATTGTGTGCCTATTTCATTTGCTTGCATTTCCTTATTGATATGGATCTCTTTGTCCATCTCCCTTCCCCTTTTAACCTTTGCCAGATATGTTGTATGTATACATGGCATACATTTAATATCCTCTACATTAGCATAACATTGTCATGTAGTTTCACTGTTAAAATAATACCTTGTGCAGTAATTTCACCATTATACACTTGCAAGGCATATGCAGGCAAGGTAATTTTTCTCTGTTGTACTTGCATTTTGAGCACTAAAGAAGACTTTTTTTTACTTCATTCCTTGTCACAAGCTGGCATTCTTTATTTAGCATTATGTATACCTTTATTATGGACTATTACTCCATATCATTGCTGGTAGTGTGTTTACTGAATTTACTTTCTGATTGGATTCTGAACATCCAGTGCAGGTCACACATGTACAACACATCTGTGTTGCCTCTGACATGGTATATGTCTTTCATATCTCTTTCACATCTGCAGTCTATTTTGAATGTATTTAGGTAGTGTATACACAGTCACATAGTACTACTGTTTGGCATTGTGCTTGTTTGTTTACCTTTTACACGAATGGTTGGAGGTTCTAGTCTATCCTCTGCTTGACTTCTCCAGAAATTCACTTTTAGGATTTGCTCATCCATGCTGCAGTTTGGCTTAGACTTGCACTTCTGACATACTTTATTGGATTTAGCATCTACTGCATACTGCAATCACAATTTCTTTCCATGCAACCCACTGTTCCCATCAGTCATCACACAGTTTTTCAAATTCTTAGCACCACATAATGTATAGGTTCATCTGTATTTCTGCATTGCACCATGACTGGTATACATCCCTGCCTTGTTTGTCAGTTTTCCTTCATCCATCTTGTACAGTGTGCAGTCTGTGTAATTAATGTTGTTTCCACCTTTTTCTGTCATGTATTGTGATATTTGATATAAAATCATCTCTTCTGTTTTTATCTCCTGCTTCTCATTCCTTTTCCCTTTCTTTTCTGTTCATTTTTTTCTCCAAAAAAAGAAAAGACAAAGAAAAAGAAAAAAAAAGACATACCTTTGCCGTTCTATCAGATTCTCCTATTTCGGCATGCCTCTTGTGTGTCCCTCTTCGTCACCCTCAACCTGCATTTGCTTTTCTATTTCCCTATTTTCTTGGGTGTGTGCATTACTTGTGCCTTCCACTCAGGTCACACTCATTGTTAGTTGCCATTGTTAGCCATAGCAAAGTGGCTGTGATTGTCCTTCACCTTAAATATATTTTATGTGGAAATTTGCATAGTGTCAAATTCCATATATTATAACGAATGCATATATTTGTCTTCTTTTATTGATTTTTTTGGTATTTGCTTTGAGATTGTATAATTTTAATTGCTGGACATTGATAATGCACAGCACAGTTTATGAAGCACTTGTCTGGACATATACAGATTTGCCATGCATGCTTGTGAGTACGCTGGCCTTGCTGGACATATCTGTTTTGTGCTGAGTTATTCTATGTACCCTAAGGCATTTTAGCATATCACTTGTTTATCCACAACTTTTGAAAACTTTGCGGAATCCAGACCAGTCTTATTTAATTATAATAGTAACACATATCGATCTATTAACACCATTATTGTTAATAATTTCTGTAACCAAAGGTTATTTTTCTTAATGAAAAGACTGATTTACATTCCAATGAGTTTATCTGGATTAAAGACACATTTTCTACTCAATTTTTCATAAATTTAAATATCATACGTAATTTTGAAAAACTATATGCGCGTACCATTCATATTTCTGCTTGCAACTATAAGTGACATCATTAAAGAAGTAGGAATAAAAAGAGGGAAAGAAACATCACGTACCTTAAATGTATAAGGAAATAATTCAATACCACCATGTAAAAGAAAATAAAAACATGATAAGAGGTAGAAAATAACAAGTTCCATAGTCCAAACAGTCTTTGTTTAGAGCAAGCAAGGAAGAGAGCTTGTGCACATCAGGGGTTCTTATAGAAATACCAAGATCGACTGTTCATATCTAGCTGCCTCTTCCATTGAAAAAAAGTAGTGTAACTCCTTTCCAAATAATTTTAACTTGGCAGGAAAAATTTAATTTTTCCTTTTCCACGTATTCTTTTGTATTTCTGCAAACATTTTCTTTTGTCTAATGATTTCATGTGGTAAATCTGCAAAGATATACATTTTCTGCCCTTCACAAAGAATGCCTTCTTTTGTACTGCAGCTGCTAGTATTTTCTTTCCATCTTTATTTTTAAAGAATTTAGTAATCACTGGCCGAGGTCTGTTTTCCCCATTCTTTTGCAGAAATTTCTTAGCTCGTCTATGTAGCCTGTCTATTTCCATGTTAGTTGCTTGATCAGCTTCCATTAAGTTTTTAAACATGCTATGAATTGCAGATTCCAAGCCATTTTGAGTGTCCCAGGCTTCAGGTATGGCAAATATGCGAATATTCTTCCTTCTGGTCTGAGTTTTGAAATCAATAAGTTGTTCCTTTAGTGGGTCATTTGTTTTTTGTTTTTGATTTTTTTCTTCTTTCATTATAGAAGTCTTCATTTGCTGTTGCTCAGCATTCAAACTGCTTATTTTTTCTTCTAGTTATTTGATTTGTTTAGATTGGCTATTGTGATTTTTTGTAGCTGAGTCACTCTTGCTTAAATCGGAACAATTTGACTGATGTTTTTCCAATTGTATTAATTTGTTACACATCAAGTTCATTTTAGCTGCTGGTTTGATGTTATCTTTTCCCTTATCGTCTAAACTAAGTGAGTCGCATGGAAGCACCACATGCCGTATCTCTTTCTGCTTGATTTCTTCTAAAAATGTAAAATTTCTGTCTGTACTTACGTGAAATTATGATTCACAGACATAATTCTCTAACCTTATAGTACAGGATAGTCCAGATTTTACTCAAAACAGAGATCCATATATTGCATTTATCGACTTTATTATAGCTTGTATTACTTCCCTTTTATTTTAATGCAGTAGTAATTGCATTGATTGCCTTTTGAATAGGGATTTATGAATAAGCTATCATGTTGGTGGCTTTCAGCTGTACTACTGAGCTAACTTTCTAGCTTTTTTTCATTTTGTAGCTAGCATTGTTGTGTCTTCATTGTATCATAGTGAGGGTCAGGTTAATATCTATTGGGTTTCTTGTAACACTGCCTTTTATTCCTCTCCTAAAAAAAAAAATAAATAAATAAATAATTGTACACTACATTGTCTGCTCTGTTGCAATTGCTTCTTACTTTTCTAAATTGAAATGCTTACCGTTTCTAGCATGTATCATCTGAAATGTTTACCACCAGACTGTTCTTCCTAAAAGTGTTTGCTCTAACTGAAATGTTAACAGTACTCTGTCTACCACATTTTGTATGCTGTAATTGTAGAATTCTTGCAATTATTGTAATATGGATGTAAATCTTACTGTAACCTTATCTGGAACTTTTCTCCCCAGGACTCCATTGAAAATGGGTTCATTTGGCCCAATGGACTATCCTGGTAAACCAACTGCAAATAAATAAATAAATAAAAGGTGTTTACTGTAGTCTGTTAGTTTCAGTTCCCACTTGTGAGAATGTCATTTTCAGACTGGCTAGTTGCAGTTTTTCCATTTTATTTATTCTTTTATTTATTTCATTTTTCTTCTTTTAATACAATTTTATTAATGCTAGTACAAGTAGGCATTTTTAAACTGGCAGTTGTTTCTGTGTGTATCGTGTAGAGATGTAGCAGGCATCACTTACTGGGATGAGCTTGGGCAGGAGACCCAGGTCATGCTGGGCAGAATTTATCTCTAAGATTACCTGGGAATGAATATCTGGATGTTACAGATGATGAGCTGAGACTACTACTGGGAATGTGGTGCTAGCAGTCCATATGAGGTCAAACAGTTCAAAAACAGGGGTCCTGCTGATCATTTCAATCCACTTCAATTGAAAGTAGATTTGGCCGAAATAATTACACAGAGACCACCTTTGGAAACTATGGACTTCCCCTTTTTTCCAGTGTTGTGCAATCTCATAATAGGTATATATAAGTCTAGGGTATGACAGTGATGTCCCCACCACAAAATATTACCTCCAAGTTTCACCAAAAATGGTTTGGGATTATTAGTTTTGGTCAAATCTGCTATTGATTGAAATGGCTTCAACCATCCAACATGAACCCCAAAAAAGCTCACAATCCAATTGATACAGTCATACATTATTGCATTTGTTTGGTACCTCAGAGAAGGGAGATAGAATAGTGATAGGCTAGAAGCCACTGATAGCTGAGAAAGGTCCACATTTGTCAATGGAGATAATTATGCAGACTTATACAAGTCAGGAATGCATATTCCATGAATGCAGCAAATAATGAAAAAGGAAATAAGATCTCCATTGGAGTATGTTGACAGATTTTGAGGAAGTCTTCCTTACAGACAAAAGCATTAAATCTTTCATGAGTGTTTTTTGTGGATATTTGTTCGGACACTGTTCACAATTATTTATTTTAGTTTTGTTTTTATTTTTTGTGAAAACAAGTGTTAATGGCTTCCCAGTTTGCCATGATTTTTGCAATGCTGACAGATTTACATGGTCTTATGAAAGACCATCATCTAAGGGCAAAGAAAGCTTAGCATTTTTCAAATGGAAGTAGAGAATGCATATAAAAATTGTAGCAGGGATGAGATAAGTAAAGGATTTCTTTTATCATCAAGAGTAAGCCTAGGAGAATGCGACATGACATTGTTATAAACAAACAGAAGTGTACTTCCACTTCTTAAGAAGTATTTGTTGAAGGATTAAAGTGACACCATTAAGGAACTTTATGAATTATTATGTATAAGTAATGATGTGTAATAAATAAATCCCCTTTACTTTTTTGACCTTATGGATTAAACTTTCTTTTATATAATTACAAGTGTTCTATGTAGCCTTTGCAGTGCTGTGTATTATAGTCTATAAAATCTGAAACAAAACTGAGGGTAAATTTTAGCATTTTTTACTTGCAGCACATGCTCCTTTTGGAGCCTGGTATACCTCATTATTTACAAATCTACATTTACATATGACCCCATAGACAATTTCAGATGAGTTAATCACACTTTTCTGTTTAATTGTATAATTCATCTTAGAATCTGTACCTGATTAGCCATTTTGAAAGGACGTTTGAAAATCATGTTAGCTAAAGAGATTATGTGCAAGGCATCTAACAGAACTACTATTGATTTGTATTTGTTTTTATAGTCACCATGCTTTGTGCCTTCCTGTAGATGCAGGTAATGACAACAATAGTACCATGTTAGTCATTTGCATTCAAAGTTGTGTTTCTCTATCACTATGTGTCAAACTTCTAGTTGTCAAAAAAATAATTAGTGATGTATTAAAAAGTGTGGGACATATGTAGGCCTTTTCTGCCTAGGAAAATAGCCTTTGCAACAATGAAGTTACCATGAATTAAATCGATTCAAATCAAATTTTCTCTTCCATAAATTTCTTCAAAAGAGGTATGGAGACATACATAAATAAATATACTGCTAGATATTAACATGTCTGGAACAATATGTTGCATACAAAGACATTTTGTCCCGGTCTCCTTCAATAACACACATCACACCAAATGACATTTGATGAGATTTATTAAATTTCCATAACATAGCTTTGATCACCAACTTTATTAATTACAACTATTCATGATACAATTGATTCTAAACACAGCATAACATCCATGTAATGTGTATCAGGGCAGTGTACCTACTCACCCTGCCCCAGTAAGCAGCGTCCGTACCTCTACTCACTTACTTTACTTATGAAGCAGAATCCCATCTCACTTCATATACCGTTCATTGTAATGTTAATCAGGGCAGCGTACCTACTCACCCTGATTAACAAGCAGGGTCCATACCTCTGCTCGCTTCTTTTACTTATGAAGCACCATCCCAACTTGCTTTATTCACCGTCCATTGAATTATCTTCCACCAAATAAGCACCATCCATATCTCAGCTTGCTTATCTATTCAGCAGGCTTCCTCCAACTACTCATTTCCCGTCCCAAGATCCTTGAAATGAACATCCAGACATCAGAGGAGGAACAGAAGAGGGCAAGCCTATCCCTCTTCTCTGCCTATCCCCACCGATAAATAACCCTACTCCCCTCCAACGAAAAGAGGGAGGGTGGGTAGCAAGCTCACGCCAAAATGTGATTTCTTAACCCAACTACACTAGACTAAACCTCTTAAGACCCTCCCCATCATTATCTCATTTCCTCCCAACCACCCTGCCTCCACTTAACCCTTTCACCTCTCCAACCCACTTAACTCCCCCTAATATTAACCTATCCCCCCATGAAGATGTCCTGGGACAACTTAGTTTGCTACCAAACTTCATTCGTTCAGCCATTACTTTTCATATTCAGTAAATGTTTAGACCTTGTCAGTGTACCTATTAGGGAACAAAGGTGCTCTTTTTTCTAACCAGACCAGATTGTCCTGGACCTATTCAAAATCAAGACTCATTGTACATGAAAGCAGACATCCACTAGTTATGCCTATGAAATTATCTAAATAACACATGCAAACACAAACACACATCATACATAAATACACACACACACACACACACACACACACACACACACACACACACACACACACACACAAATACCATGTTATTCAATGAAAAAATTAATCATAGTCAAAATTTGAATGGAAGAGTTCTGATTTTACATGCTTGTGCCATAAAAAAGAAAATATAATGAATCTTAGTATGGTCAGTAATATTTATATCATCACTTCACTAGTATACTCTAAATATGTTACAATAAAAGATGATTCATGATCCATTAAAAAAAACTTTTCAAAAAAATACTTAAATATGTAGCTGGTCAAGAGTTTTCATGATGTGTAACAGTTAATAGATAAACTATGTTTATGAATTACAAACTCTTGGGATTTTTTTTTTCAATTTTGCCATCAGTAATGCATCCTGCTATTTCATGTTGCCTGATCATGTGCCATGGAAACTGCTTTCAGGGGCATTATTGCTATATTTCTCAGTTTAAGAACAGTGAAACCTCATTATTGCATCAGTGAGGTGTTCACATTATTCACTTTGCAGAGTAATTCACACCTCACAAAGTGAGATTTTAGAATTTGCAGTATGTATGAAAGTACATAAATCTTGTAAAGTGAATTTTTCACACATTGTCGACTTCTTTAAGAATATATTCAATCTCTTTCGATCTCTTTTTAAATTGAGAATGAGACTCTGCAAAAATATCCTTAAAATGTATGCATTACATAATGCCAGACAATGTGGTGCGAAATGTTTTCAAATTTAAATGTTAATAGGATACTATAATATTTGGTTTACTGTCATAATAATTATGAATAACATTGTTCATTATGCCAGTATCTCAATTAAAATGTTCCCAATGACTTCCTATATTGAAGAATACATTAACATATTTTAGTATGTATCAGTTTACAAAGTAAACGCAGAGAAGTATGTTTAAATGAGAATAAATTATGCACTGTCTGACAAATATAACTGTGAAAAACAACTTATTTAAGTAAGCACTGCTTAAAATATTAAAAGTAAACATATATCCAGTGAAAAGATATGTTATACACAATGCCTAAAACAAAGGCATTAAGCATATTAGGAATCTTGTAAAATAGAATATATTAAGCAGATAATGCTCAACATGTTGGGTGTTACAGAGAAATAACGGACTGCCCAGAGGTGTAATCAAATGAATGAGTCAGTATATCAGTAATAGCCACTGTAATGTATTTTAGCTCATTGTTGTCAGATGCAGTCAAAGCTATTACAAGATATTCATGTATGAGCAAGCAAACACACACACAGACAAACATACACAGATCGTTGTAGCTGCTGCTGCAGTTTTACTTTTATTGCACATTTCTTTTTTTCTTTTCTGCTTGCTAGCCACAGCTTTTTCAGAGCAGCAGCTACTTGTATTATTTATTTATTTATTTATCTATTGTTTATTTATTTTATTTTCCTTCTCACTAACTACAACTTTTTAAGAGTCACAGGTAGTGAACAGGGCCAACCTTAACAATTGCTGTGCTTGATCTGGGTCATTTTAATGGGGAACCAAATCTGTTTATTTATCTGTCATCCCCCACACCTAACCCCCTTCCACGTGCTGGCCTCCCGGACTTAAAGATTATTTCTGGTTGGGTACCAAAAATATTTGCTATTACTGTATATTAAAAATAATATCTTTGTGGGTCTATGTTTGGCCATCAAAGAAATATTAAATAAAATGTATGTACATCGAATGTCACTCATCGAACAGTACTTTTAATGAACAGGCATGCCCGCAATTTAGTGTGATCTTTGAGTTGGTATGTATAATTAGCGGGGGTGTATTGTCCTGTGTTCACCAAATCCTTCTGTTGTGGAAGGCTATGCCTTTCCTCCCCCCCACCACACTAATTATATATACCAACTCTGAGGTTGCACTAAATTGGGGAAAGGGCAGGTTCTGTTAAAGCTAAGTTACCCGTAAGCTAGTAGTAGATCGCGGTTCCTTTATGTTGGCCAACTACGGCCATTTGATGACTCTATCTTTGAAGACATGCCTGTTCATTAAAAGTGCTGTTCATTGAGTAATGTTCAATGTAGAGCCATGTAATTTAATATTCCTTTGATGACAGAACATAGTTCTTTGTTTATTAGCTCATATTTTGACTAAACATGTTAAAATAGATGTACACTTTCAGTCTTTTTTGGTAAGTAACAAATATCACCATGTTTAGGAGGTACTGCAGACAACACCAGGTAGATCATACTTATTTGAATTTTGAAGAAGGATCATTTAAAACATAAAATATGGTAAAATCTAATGTCTCACCTCAGTACAAAAGTCTCACCTTTCATGTCCAATGTCCTCAGATGTCAAAACGAGAGGATAAATGATTCAATGTGGTTGGGCTTGGGGAGCAAAATGAGCATGAACATTTTCTAAACTCATTATACATTCTCAACCCTTTTTGTCTTCATGGACTTCCAGTCGCCTCTTGTACCTCTGCTGAATTGTTGCAGTCCCTTGCTAAGTTAATTCTCATACCTTGTTACAGTCAGTGTGTTTCCAAAAAACACATAAAAGTTTTAAACTACCTCAAAATACCTAATGATAATAATAATAATAATAATAATAATAATAATTTCAGCCTTTCCTTAGAAATGACACTACTTAAATTCTACCTCACTTACAACTACTTCTGAAAATGTATTTTATTAATTTAATTATGCATTAAACTGTGCGCTCAGATTAATAATTGCAGGTTTTTCTAGCCATAGCAAAGCCACAAGGCCAAAGGTAAAGATTACATATAAGGATAATTTAGAGTAGTCACTAAACAGCAAATTTTGGCAGGAGATTAGAAACTTGAATGCCTTAAGGAAACACAGATATGGATATGGCGAGAGCAGGCAAAATCTACACAATTTGTTCAACTTGCTAAAATACACCCCAAACTCCTTCCTAGTCCAGTACAGTCATATTTTACATTTTTTTGTGTGTTCTTCTTCCCATTTCGTATGTGATGCTGAAAATGTGGTATCCTTACAGTAGCCTTATGAGTCAAAATGCTTTTGTTCTTGTTCTTTCTCTTCTAAACTAGGTGAACTAATTTTCTATCAGTATTTGCCTCGCTCATCTGAATACACACACACAACTCATGTTTCACTTCTCTGGGATTATTCTGCTCCTATCAGCAACTGCAGCAATTGTTTCTCTGTCATACCACTTAGCCAATAACACTTTATCATAAGTCCTGGTGATCAGAAGCTGTATCTGCTCATTTTGTGTGTGTGTGTGTGTGTGTGTGTGTGTGTGTGTGTGTGTGTGTGTGTGTGTGTGTGTGTGTGTGTGTGTGTGTGTGTGTGTGTGTGTGAGTGTGTGTGTGTTCTTGCTAGTGTTTGTTTTCAATAACACTTTATCATAAGTCCTGGTGATCAGAAGCTGTATCTGCTCATTTTGTGTATGCGCGTGTGTGTGTGTGTGTGTGTGTGTGTGTGTGTGTGTGTGTGTGTGTGTGTGTGTGTGTGTGTGTGTGTGTGAGTGTGTGTGTGTGTGTGTGTGTGTGTGTGTGTGTGTGTGTGTGTGTGTGTGTGTGTGTGTGTGTGTGTGTGTGTGTGTGTGTGCGTGTGTGTGTGTGTGTGTGTGTGTTCTTGCTAGTGTTTGTTTTCAATAACACTTTATCATAAGTCCTGGTGATCAGAAGCTGTATCTGCTCATTTTATGTATGCGCACGTGTGTGTGTGTGTGTGTGTGTGTGTGTGTGTGTGTGTGTGTGTGTGTGTGTGTGTGTGTGTGTGTGTTCTTGCTAGTGTTTGTTTTCATACTGGCTGAGGTTGACTGTTTCACAGTTATTATTTTATAATGACACTAAGTAATAACTGATTAAACATCCCTCATCAGCACAATAAGTAAAATAAAACACAATTCCACTGTTAGTCTTAAAATAAAACCAGTCCTGGGATTCATGAATAATTGTGTAGGCTTAATGTTAAGCCAACATAATGTTTACCTATTAGCAGATGGGCAGAAGTACTAATCACATATGCATGTTGCTTATCATGTTTACATGAAAACAAGCACATTTTCCTGGCCAGCATTAGAGTTGGTGGCCATAAAAATGAGTTCAGGAGCACAAACAGACACAGTAAATGAGTGACTGCGTAGACAGCACAAAGAACTACATAAGGTAAATAATGCATGCTGTACCAGGCAGGTAAAGTGCACTGAGTGTACCGAGGACAATGTGAACAGAAATCAAAGAGATGTATACAGAAATATGTAAGAGGGGAGGGTAAATATTCAAATTGTACTAAGATAATTGATTTAAAGCTGCTTAAGTCACAAAGACAATTTTGTGATAATAAAATTGTGCAATACGCTTGTCATAATAATTAATGGTGGCCACACTTCCTGAGCAAATGTAGGTTAATAAAAGCAGACCTGCTATTACAGCATGTGAAACATAAATTAACATTGTAACAGAGGAGATTACATGGGATATGAATGTCATTAACATACTGTGTTGAGAAGACAGTTAAGAAGGGCAGTACATACATTATGGGATATCTGCATTGCATTGCATGCATTTCATCAATATAACATGTTGGAAAATATGAACGTCTCAATAGTCACAAACTCCTTTTGCAAGAATTGAACCCAGCCCATCAATGATACTACTGAGCTGTATATTAACTGCTTATGTCACACGAATAGGCATAACACATATAGGAGGAGGCTCACCCTCGAAGGGAATTAAGCACTTTAATATTGTAATGTGTGATGTTACAAATACAGGAGCAGAGTGTGACATACATAATACCCTTGTGTAAGGCACTCCTGCCTGACACAGTTTTTATGCAGACAGATAAGAGCAGATGCAAACGACACACTATGATGTGATATATTCCACAGAGCTGTGTATTGTTAGCATTGACTGCAGAAGGTAGCAATAGATATTGTCACAAACAACTGAAATTAATGTGTGAATTAAGAAAGGATTCTTGATAATGAATGTCATGTCAGCATGTCAGATTGATGGCAATAACATGAGTATGCTTAACTGCAAACTACTGTGAACGTAGCACATGTGGGTGATGGCACTGTTAACATATACACTGATTGTAAGCAGTGACATTGGGATTTTAACTATATACCAAACATCACAAGCTAATGAAGGTTTGCTGAAACACAAGGGAACTACAGATTTATTTTACAACTGTGACTCTGCATATTTCAATGGATGACATCACCATTGTGTTTCACCTTGAGGTTTCTGCAAAACAGTGGGTGCATAGCACAGGCACATTGTATAGATATACCTCATATATGTACTTGTAGCCAGTCCTGCACAGTAAGAGGAAGAAACCCACACTTACAGAAGACAATCATTCTTGTATTCAAGCTCCCTACCTATTTACTGATACAGTCTACATGCAAGAGTATTATATGCACATGCCACACAAGAAGACTAACTGCATGTGAGCCACACTGCAACTTTGAAGGGATGGCATCAGCAGTGTCATGCAAAGAAGGTGTTTGTACAAAAATGACTTCTGCAGCTATGTGGGATTCTAAATGTTGTCAATACTAAGAGGTGTAAGACAGTTCTGTATCCATTTACATTCACACACACACCCACACACACACACACACACACACACACACACACACACACACACACACACACACACACACACACACAAGAGTCTCACTTTTGTATTTGAACTATATACCTATCTGCGGACATAATATACATGTAAGTGTATTATAGGTACTCTCCACAGGAGAGGTCTGTCTTTAATGGTGTGAGAGTGCATTATTGAAATGATGACCTCATCAGTGTTTTGCAGATAATATGTATTGATGGGCTTAGTGTAAAGGGGATGTGGGATTCATCTGACCATGTAAATGTTTCACAGGAGTGGGAGTCAAATGAGCATAGGTGTTGAATTAATCCTCCATTGATGCCATGGGCTCACTATCACACACACACACACACACACACACACACACACACACACACACACACACACACACACACACACACACGCACACATTGACTGTTGTGAGATTAGAACCCCCTAACAATTTAGTTACATACTCTAGAGGACATGGCACTTAATGCACGTGTTTCTGCAGAAACTTTGAGAGTGCACTTTATAGGGGATGATATTAGCATTGTGTTGCAGAGAAGATGATGATATTGGGAGAATAATCTGTTAATGATGTGAACCCACCATGCAGTGTAAAACATTTGCAAGGCTACTATTTCAATGAGGCCAATTACATGTACGGTCATATTTATATGACAATCTATACCACCCACTTGTGCATGTGCACACACACATACACACACACACACACACACACACACACACACACACACACACACACACACACACACACACACACACACACACACATTGACTGCTGTGAGATTATAACCACCTACTAATCTAGTTACACAATGTAGAGGACACATAACGTAATGCAAGTGCCACAACACAAATCTGACTTCTACAGTGTGGCAGTGCAGTGTACATAGGATTAGTTTCTGATTCTGTGTCAGTGAAGATATTGTTATATTGAAGGTTTTGTGCAATGCCATATTTGTTGATATGAAGGAGTAAGTACAATTTTATGATCAATAATCAATACATACTGCTGACTTAGGTCAGCTATGCTATCATTAATGTATACTGCAGAACTGAGACTGACATATATCTGTGTTGTACACATGAGACACTTGTGAAACACAGGATGGACAATGAAGCAGTCATGGATCATCAGGTTATGACGATGGTATGTAAACCTTAATGAATGCTACTGATATTAGCAAGGGTGTGTAATCATGCATGGGCAGTGTGCACTGTCAAACAAAGCAATCCTTAATGTTCCAATGCAGTTTGGCCTAAGTAGTGATGAAGTATCTGTGCCAAGGCTCTGTGTGGTTGTATATCATTAGGACTACATAATGATGAGGTAGGTGTGCCAAGGCTCTATGTGGTTGTATATCATTTATAAGTGTAAGTGTTACAGTGCAGACCTGTCTGAAATGAAGTGGTCAGTTAACCACACAGTTCACTGTATTTCACTTGAGTACATTATATCATTTCTAGGGAATGAAGTAACAATACTTATTTTTTTCTACATCTCTTCCGAAAGTACAGTGTTGAGAAAAATATCTGTGAGGATGTTGGCAAACCATTAGCACATGCATAATTATACTTCGATGTGTTGAACTCAGACTGTACAGTAACAATGTTCAGTGGTGCTCCCTGCCAACCTTTGTGAAAATTATGAGCAGAGAGAAAATATTGTGATGGTGATTACATGTAGAACAGCTCTGTTTTATACTAATTGGTTGTATATCTACACTAGGCATGTTGGAGTCTACCTTTCACATGATATGGCCAAAGCTTAATTAAAAAATGAATTGTTGTGCATGCCTTACCTGTTTACATGACGTTAGCTGGAGATCAAACAGGGTTCACTGCTGAAGGAAAAAAGTGAAAACTTTAATTTTATTAGCCTTTTGTAACACAAGCAGGCTTTGCTGCAATGCATGGATGTCAACACTCTGGACTGTACAGAGTGGAGAAAATCCACCTGTCACCTAATTTTCTATGTGGCAGAATATGTAAATTCAGTGAGCTAAATGAAAAAAAACAGAACTGAGGCAGCATTTGAGTCCAGTATGCAGACAATTTTACAAAGGATGTCTGAATGTGGTCATAATTAATTTTGATCATTACTGTAAGACTGCATCATACATATCAACAAGTCAGATGGCATCAGAAAAACATGGGCTATGTTTAAGTCATGATTATGCTGTTTCCTCATAAAATGTTTGGCCTTTTTGCAAATCATTGATGACTGAAATCACATCATAATAACATATAACATCATAATAACATATATATAATAACATATATCTATGTGTCCGACTTTATATCCTTCTAAAAATGTAAGCTAATGCTAATCTTATTATTCTAGCAAATTTCTATGTTTATAAAAGCAATAATTATAATCTGTTTGAGCCTTTGTCCCCCAACTACTTTTGCCTTTGTCCATATGTATTGCTTTTAGAGGTGGAAGGTTATGAGCAGGAATGGCATACCAGTAGACTAAACAAAGGAATAAGCAGGATACTAGTAGTGGACTAACATATCTATCTAGTAGTTCACAAAAGAAAATCTGCCACTCTGCATCAGCATCCTCTATGCCTGAGCATTATGTGAGCATACCACAAAACAAATCATATTTCAGGAAGTAAAACACATACACACACACACACATACGCGCGCATGCACGCATACATATACACACACACACACACACACACACACACACACCGTGCATATTTTGCACCATTGCACAAATGGTTAATACAAGGCTACTTTAAGCCTAAAATACATTTTCTTAAATGTTCTCTTATTGAAATAAGATGATACATTACACACTGGAACCTGTTTTATATATGCACATATGTTTTAGGGTGACTCTCTCCTCATAGTGTTGTCAGGTTTGCTTTTCTGTTACACAGAGGGCTAAGCACAGTAGCATGTGGAACAATGTATTAATGTAGCTGAAGTTAAAATCTTCAGTTTTTGCCATTGGACATGAAGTGTCAGTTATCATCATTTACCATTAGTGACTGATGTCAATCATCACACAAATGGTGATGACAGAAATAAAGAGTTTAGTTTAGCGGCTGATAGGGCAGTAGTAAAAGTTTTGGGGAGCAAGCAGAGGGAAGGATACTGGGGTAGAGTATAAGAATATGAAGGATAGCAGTGGGAGATCTCCATAGCTATCCACTTATTCACAAGGTGACAGTGTATTTCTACAAATAATTTCAAGAATTTGGATAGTCAAAATAACAAGGGTATATGACAACTTAATAATGCTGTGTGGCCAATTTGACCAAATCAAGTCTATGATACATACACACATATGCAAAAAGGAGACTGATGTAGGGGCATATGTTTTTCTGGTACAGGTGCCTTTTTCATTTGTTTTTATTTATTCATTTATTTATGTTTTGGAGAGAGTAGAATGTATTCAGAAATAAGGGGGTACGTAGGTAGATTAGTTAGGTAGCAGTTGCAGATATAAAGGACATACAAGACAAACAGATGCAATCCAGATTCCATAACAGCTTCTTCCCACACGCTATCAGACTACTGAACAATAAACCCATAGCCTAACCCGCTAATTTATTTGCAACATGTCATTGTTATTTACATAACTCTCTGCATAGCTCACTTTATATCTCTATCTGCACTATGAAAAGTGCAAACTGTAAGTTTATGGCATATATTGGTGGTGGGTAAGTTTTAAATGTGTGCCTCCTTTATTTATTTATAGTACAGTTTTTATATATCCTTATATTTCTACTGACTATGTTCCTGTTGTTGGTGTATTTGTTTTGTTTCTGCTGTAAAAAAGTTGTGAATTGAACATGTCTACCAATAACACTTTGTTTTACAGCACAATAAACCACTCCCTTGCCTGATAAAAAGTATATATATAGTTACGAAGCTTGTGAGGAAACTATTACTTTGTTATTTTTGTTTTACTTGGATCGCTTGCCTGTGTACTTAATATAGGATTTTCAACTGGAAACAGACTGCTTACCTGCTTAGATTACTTTTGAATACTTAGTAATTCTGTATAATATTTCAAATTATATATTCTTTTATTTTTATTTACTTAGGACGAGTTTAAGTTCACTACTTCTACTACCATTATCTGATCTGATTAATATTCAGTGATTATATGTATATGGATTGAAAATCTTCCACACAGAGAAGTTTCTTACACTGTTTTGTGTCTGGACCCACTATACTTGTTTAGTGGGTAGTTTGAGACTTCGAAGATACCACGGAGATTACATGTACTTAAATAAAAGTTCCATTTACAGCTCCTGATGTGTTTATGTACAATAAACAACTTGAACCCATCATAGTGTCTCAGTGTCTCATTTGATACATGAGATGTGCAACATGGTTTCAGAGTGGGATCCGAAATGAAGCAACTCACAAACCATGAGGCATGCAAATAGAAGTGGAGGAATATACAGCTGCCAACTCACAAACAGGCAAAGGTACTTAACCTTGTTTAAATGATTTTTCAATCACCGAATAAGTGGCAAAGCATTCAAAATGTTCAAAATAATTAATGAGAGAAATGAAATGTCCAAAATTGTGACATACTGATAAAAGTATTTGAAATAAATGCAAAAGTGTTCAATATAATGTTAAGATGTATGAAAAGGTTAAAACAGCTTCATTTTTTCACAATGTACTACTTTTCACATTAACTGAATCTTTTTGAGGTATCTGAAGTGTCCAGAGTGTTTGCAGTGTTTGTAGTGTTAAAGTGAAGCCTTTTCAGAGAGAGTGTTGTGCATTTGAGCACAGTTACAAGTACCTGGTCTATGCTTATATTTAAACATATTTTGTTGCTATGGCAGAGAGATTTCACAGACCTGGACCGCTGGTGTTTGATAATAATATTGCTCAGAATTGGGATGTGGTTGAGGAATAATATGATATTTTCATAAAGGTTGTATTTTCTGATAAAGGCACACATAAAAGAAACATATAAAACACATAAAATATCCTGTGCTTCCTGAACCTGTCGGCAGCCTGCCTTTACAGTCTGGCAGACCCCCTCAAACTGTTCCAGTAACAGAACCTCCTGCCTGAAAAGGACGCCACCCTGAGAACAGTACCCTTGTACACAAAGTCTCTGAAGTCTGACCAGCAAATTAATGAGGCAGATCCCCTCAAAGTGTCCCAGTAACATAGCCTCCCATCTGAAAAGGACGCTACCCTGAGAACAGTACCCTTGTACACAAATTCTCTGAGGTCCATCCAGCAAACGAATGAGGTTAATACCTTATGCTGTACTATTGAAAATTACTATGAAGTGTATAATGCCGACCTGGGTCTAAAGCACCTTTTAGGCTATCCCCGCAGTTAATTGGCTCCCTCCATGCTGTATAAATGAATAAGTTTGCTCCAGTGTCTTATTACCTAACTCTAGCATAAGTACCCTGAATACTGTGCTTTTACTCTACTTCCTTCATATTTAGCCCTGAAAATTTTACTCTGCAGCTCAGAATATCCTGCAAGAGTATAAACTACATCATAACATAGTGCATAATTTGTAGCAAAAATGAAACTGATTTAAACTTACAGCCAGAAGTTAGATTAACATAGTTCAACATATTTCCCTTTATCCATACATACCAAAGCCTGGAAAATACCTGGAGTCAGTGTTAGCTCCCTAACTCCTCCCTAACTCACTACCTTAACAAGGTTTCTAATACAGCTCCAGAAACCGCGATTTTTAAATATCCTGTGCTTCCTGATCCTGTCGGCAGCCTGTCTTTACAGCCTGATACGTTACTTTTTTCCAAAATGTGCTTAAAAATATAAAACCTCTGAATTTCTGACTCTATTCCAGAAACTATATATCTTTTATAAATCTGCTCTCTCCATCTATCATTGTTTCCTCTTCCTTGGTCTTGTACTTTCTCTTCTTGGTTTGTAAAAGATGTAATAAGCCTTAACATGTTGCTATTTAAATTGTCTAGGAATTTAAAGTCCTTTTCTTTTGATAATTTTTTTCATTGTCAAAGTCCTAGCTGAGTGTAATCTGTTTTGTTATACCTCGTTGCCTATATGTGGAGCTTTTCTCCCCGGGCCTCTGCTGAAAATGGAAATATATCCAGTTAGACTAGCCCGGTTAACAAATGTAAAATAAAATAAAATAAAATAAATAAATAAAATAAATTTCAGCTAATTCAACTGCAAACAGTATGCATTGTACACGGACCTACTTTAGTGCATTTCTGACATATTAGATAGTAATTTCATACACATTAAGGCACTGTAACAAAGTTCCATGTGTTTTAACTGCAAGTGTTACGGAGGTTTTCTTTGTATAAATCTACTGTAGTGATGTCTGCTGTGTTAGTTAATTTAGTTAGCCTATATCCGAACTGCTTACTGATTTCATAAACATAGCCTGATTTAGCTACTTGCTCATGTCAAAAGTGTTTCTACATGTGAAACGAAGCAGTCATCTGTTGTCTTGTACTTTCTTTTACACAATACAGGATTGGATAATGAAACAGCCTTGAGCACAGCATTGTATAATCAGTTACTGCTTTATAGTGTGCCCGTAATTATATTTATGCAGGTAGTGTTTCTGTTTATGCTAAAACCACTGTAGAATTGCTTATTTTTGCCATTTGCACAGTACAGTATTAGATAAAGAAACGGCTTTGAGTGCAGGTTTGCACAATCACATACTGCTTTATAGTTTGCTCGTACTTGTGTTTCTACAGGTAGTGCTTCTGTTTAAGGTAATACAACTTTAGAATTGCATATTTTACTGCTTGCAGACCCATACATGTAAATTAAGCAGATACTTTCCCTCGTAGCTATAAGGGGCTCCTGATTTTACCATATATGTTAGAAATCAAGTGAATGCGTACATGCCTGCTTGTTTGAAATTAAAGTGAATGCAAATATGCCTGCTTGTTAGAAATGAAGTGAATGTGAATATGCCTGCTTGCTTGGTGTTTAGTTATGTGTGCTAATAAAGTTGTCACTCCTGTCACTTTTTGTTTCTAGGCAGACCCCCTCAAACTGTCCCAGTAACAGAGCCTCCTGCCTGAAAAGGATGCTACCTGGAACAGTAGCCTTGTACACAAAGTCTCTGAAGTCTGACCAGCAAATTCATGAGGTTAATGCCTTATGCTGTACTATTGAAAATTACTATGACGTGTATAATGCTGACCTGGGTCTAAAGCACCTTTTAGGCTACCCCTGCAGTTAATTGGCTCCCTCCATGCTATATAAATGAACTAGTTTGCCCCAGTGTCTTATTACCTAACTCTAGCATAATTACCCTGAATACTGTGCTTTTACTCTACTTCCCCTCATATTTAGCCCTGAAAATTATACTCTGCAGCTCAGAATATCCTAATGTTTCCTAATTTGTAGCAAAAATAAAACTGATTTAAACTTACAGCCAGAAGTTAGATTAACATAGTTCCACATATTTCCCTGTATCCATACATACCAAAGCCTGGGAAATACCTGGAGTCAGTGTTATCCCCGCTCCACTCGCCCTTGCTGCGCTCAGGCTCGCTCTGCTCCCTTCCCTGCCCCCAATTCTCACCCGCCCTCACTACTGCTAAATTTAAACTAAACTGACCATTCCCCTCTAGCTAAGTACCAATCAGAGCCCAGTACATCTCTGAACAGTCCTCCCCTTTGACCCATTTCCTTCTATACCCTACTTCCACACCCTCTAAGTACAATCAACTATCGAAATTGGCCCATCCCCCTAACAAAATGCAGACAAGTAAAAAATTACCTATTACCCTACTGCCTATATTATTTTTATTTTACCATCTTACCATTTACGAACAAGAACTTGACCATAATATTCACTATTCAAATGGTCAAACAGCCACCCACAACTTCACACATAACACCAATTACTTTACCATCCCCAACACACCAAATCTACCTTCATCAACAAAATATCACCCCTGTAGAGCCACAAAACTTAAACCCAAAGACAAAGACTATATAAAATGTATAAATAAACTCTTAAAGCTAAGAGTATCCTGTCACTATAACCTTATAATACATGGAGACATTCATCCCAACCCCAGCCCATCCACCCTGGCCCACCCTGGACCACCCACAACCAATTACCCTCACTCCCATACCACAACCCCTGCAGTCATGCTACCACTTTCTACTTCCACTAGTTCCCTCCTAGCAGTTCACCTGAATATTAGAAATATTAACAATAAGATTCACAACCTACATGCCCTCCTAGCTACCCACTCCCCAGACATTATGTGCCTTACGGAAACCTGGCTAAAACCTACTACTACTGACAATGAGATATTACCTCCTGGATATAATATTCACTGGTTAGACTGCACTACAAAGAAAGGAGGTGGGATAGCAGTCCTATACAAAAATACTCTAAATGTTAATAGAGAAGCTATTCAACCACCTCATTCTGTATTATTGAATTGAGGTGGTTGAATAGCTTTGTTATTAGTTAGACTATAATACAGAACTTCTCATAAACAAACTACAGATCAATCATAATAAATGCTTGAACATCATCTGTGCATATATTCTGCCAGGCAACAACTTAAATACTCTGGAGGATACCCTTCACTGGTTATCCAATACCTATCCCCAAGAAACAATTGTTTTTGGTGACTTCAACACCGACTGGTACCCCTGCTCCTCCGAACCCCCCACCCCCACCCCAATAAATTTATCTGTGTTTAAACAGACCATAACCTTTCCCACCAGGATAAACAAAGTGACCAACAGAGAAAGCATCCTAGACTGGAAGCTGGTTAATAACCAACCCAAACAATACACAGCTGGCACTCTCCCTGACGACCTTAGTGACCATCTACTAATCTATATAGTTAAACATAAGGCAGTAAACCGCTACCAGACCAAATATAAAACACTTAGAAAAAGGACAAACTTTGATGCTGCAACTTTTCTAAATGAACTAAAAGCAGTTGACTGGTCAAAACTAAAAAATCTACCATAGAAGAGGCTATAGCTTACTTCAACACTGAATTCCTAAGCATCCTTGATTCCCATGCTCCAGCATGTACAATAAAATCTAGATCTAATACAACCCCATGGCTCACAAATTATACCAAATCTAAAATCAAAACTAGGAACAAAGCCTGGGCCAACTGGAGATCAACTTAAGACCCACTTGTCCATTTAAAATATCAACTCAAGAACAATACTAAAAAAAATTTGTTCTACTAGACAAAAAAAGCTTTTACCAAAATCTCTTACAAAAACACCAAAACCACCCCCAAAAGTTCTGGGCAGGCCTAAATCAACTTCTACATCCAGGTCATTCTACCACCCCAACCCCAGCCAACCACAACCATAGCTCACCTGAGACCATAGCCGCTGCTTATAATAACTTTTTCACTGAAACAATACAATCCCTAGCAAATCAAGTAACCCCCACAAAATTAAACCATTCCCCTAACCAACCCACCAATCACACCCAATTTAGCTTCCAACCAGTATCCACTAGTTTTATCAAAAGACTTATAAATAAACTAAAATCTACCACCCTCGCTGCTGACCTCCTCCTTACGGAATACCTACAAATAGCAGCAGATGCCATTGCATATCCCATATCCATCCTAGTCAACAGAACCTTATCCGAAAGCGCTATCCCCTCCCTCTGGAAAATATCCCATGTCATCACACTCCACAAAGGTGGAAGTTCTACAGACATATCCAACTATAGACCCATTGCCATTCTTTCCCCTAGCCAAAATAATGGAGAAATGTGTACACAAGCAACTAATGCAATACCTTATACAGAATAACTTACTATCTAGCTTCCAGCATGGCTTCAGGCCAAACCATAGCACCACCACAGCCCTCCTTTCCCTTACAAACACCATAAAACCAAAATAGGAATAACAATAGGCTAATCTCCACCCTCTTTCTTGACCTATCAAAAGCAGTCGACATGGTCAACCATGAACTTCTCATTATCTATCTCAAATCTATTTTCCTCAATAAGCACACAATCCAGTGGTTCCAGTCCTACCTGACTGGTAGAGAACAGGCAGTATTATGGCAGGGCAGACCCTCCAGTCAGCTACCTCTCACACTTGGTGTCCCTCAGGGCTCCATACTGGACCCACTACTCTTCGCTATTTTTATTAACAACCTTCATATTGCTATCCCTAAAGCTACCTGCATTCAGTATGCAGATGATTCCACTCTGATCTGCTCAGCTACCTCCCCATCCAAACTGCAAGCCCTAACCCATAATACATTCAACACTATTGAGAACTGGCTTGCCAACCAATGCCTACTGCTGAACCCCAATAAAACTAAACTTCTACTCTTCACCCCTACTAACAGATCTGCCACACTTTCTTTCTCTGTCACGTCTAACAATAGTACCACTAGCTCCCCAGATCAACACACTAAACTTCTTGGGGTTATCATAGACAATAATTTTAAATTTGACCTACAGGTTAACAAAACCATACAGACCATCAATAAGAAGCTTGGATCACTGTATAGAAACAAAACATTTTTAACCCCACTGGCTAGGACTGCAATTGCCTGGTCACACCTACTCTCTACTCTACTATATGCCTTGCCGGTACTCTCAAACCTCAACAAATCAGAATTAGGTAAACTCTCCCATAGCTACAACCATATTGCCAGATTTGCCACTGGCTCCACTTACAGAACCGATCACTGCCAGAAACTGAAACAACTAGAGTGGCTAGAACTGCCCAGTCTAACTCAACTCAATCAATTCCTAATAGTGCACAAAATTTTGTACCACCCTGAGGATACCCCCTCACTCATAAATATCATTAAGCCCTATAGAAACTTGAGATCCCTGCGATCAGCCAACAAACTACTTGTCCAAACCCACAAAGCTAACAATGCTGCTGGTGAATCCCTGTTTGCCAACTTTGTTGGCAAAACCTGGAATTCATTGCCAAACCATTTAACCCTAAAATCCTCTATAGGTCTATTTAAAAATAACCTCAAACAGTATCTCAAAATGAACTTGCTTTGCCCGTGTACCTATCCTGATTAAGTTAAATACTGAAAGGAGAACCTCTAAATATCAAACAGGTAACTATTTCACCAAGCTCTGTATATTATCTAATGTCTCCTGCCTTTAATTGTGTCTGACCATGTGAATTGTGTGTCCCTATTAGGGAACACCACGAACCATTGTACATAATCATTTTGTTTTTTATTCTTTGTTGTAAACATTGTTTTTATACTTTTTATATTTTTATATTTTATATTATTAAATGTTATTTTTGCAATTTGTCTAATTGGAGCTTTTCTCCCCTGGCCTCCGTTGAAAATGGACATATATCTAGTTGGACTATCCCAGTAAACAAATGTAAAATAAATAAAAAAGCATTTATACTTCTTAATTTAGCTGGCTGGGAAGTCATTGAGAGGGAATGTTCACTTGTGTATGCACCTGCAGTCTATGCAGGGGAGGGGGAGAACAGCCATATTGTGATACAGGCTGAAATGCAGGAAGACCCTGAGTGCTTAAAATGTAAATATAGAGAAATGTGTAACCCTCAAATTAATATTACAATGGATGACATATGTTTTATACATAAAATCAAAAGCCTGGTGAAACTATATCAGCATATATTACTGACTTAAAAAATAAAGCAAAAATGTGGAGATTTGGTGAACTGTGAGATTAATTTATAAAAGACAGGCTTGTGTATGGTGTTAATAATGATGCAGTGAGAAAGATTTTCATGGGAATTCAGTAAAGAACAAATTTTCTTTGGTCTATGCATCGTCGCGAGCACAGACAATTTTAAATTCAGTAAGTGTTGTTTAGCAGCACACAAGCATGTGCAAATAGGGAAAGTTCTGTGGAATGTAAATAACCTCATAAGCAGTTGAACTTTATACAAATGACCCAGACAGAGCAATCCAACAAGAAGAACTGCATTAGTGTAGACTCCGTGTCAGTGACCGCAGTGTACACAGAATTTTTCGGCATGCAGGAGTCTGCATGGACAGAAGAGGATGTAAGTCCACAAATATAGACATAACTCCTCAGAAAATGTTAGATCACAGACATATATGTGCAAAAGGTACATTGTGGATATCTGAAAAAGGAAGGGATTATGTAAAATAAATATATTTTTTAATAATTTCGGCATGTTTGAGCTTTGCGCCACAGTGTGCAAACATGCTTAACATAAAAAAATGCCATTTCTAATATGGTTTTCAAAAATATACTGTAGGACCTTGTGTTGGATCCATACAATGGTGCATACGTGCTGTCACCAAGCTCACACAGCTATGAAAAGTGTAGTATCTAGGCTGTCAGCATGGATCTCTATGAAAATGAGGTGGATTTCCTGAACTGCTAAAAGGAGAATCATGTCCTCATATCCACTTTGTGTAAGCTCCTACACAATGTTTATATTCCCAAAGGATGTAGATGACATCAGGGGGGTGTGTGCCTCATTATTTTTAGTATTTTTGTTCCTAGCCACGCATGTTTGTGTGGTGCACCGCATAGCTGAGCGTGTGCATGAGGACAGACTACTCACGTGACAGTGATGACGCAGGCAACAATCAATTAAAATTGGATATCTTCAATAAATATTTTTGACTTTTATGTAAGCTATGTTGTGCACCAAGGTGCACACTAAAATAGGGCCTTTAAATTATGTCAATTATATCCTGGGCAGGTGAACTGCATCATAATTAGCCAATCCCACATGGTGGACCTAAAGCAGAACTGTATAAAATATGCATACACCCTACATTCTGATTTTCCCTCAATACTCTTGACCATTAGAGTAGAGACTTGGGAATTTTAACTGGAATAATGCAAGGAGCTGCTGCAGGTCTGCTACTTCTGTATATGCTAGATGCTGAAATCAGTGCTGCTGGTGCTGCTGACAACAGGCCTAGGCTGAGAAGGTAAAGAGTGTTCTGGCCCAGGGTAACCTTCCAGGAGCTACATGAGCTGGAGATTGTAGAGTGCTACAGGGTAGACAAGGACATATTGCAAGAACTCACTGAGCTCTGCCACCCTCAACTCAGAGCCAGAGGTAACAGAGGGGGACCTATCCCAGTGGAGACAAAGGTATATGTAGCCCTCAGGATACTAGCTACAAGTACTTTTCAAAGACCAGGTGGGGACATGAATGGGGTATCTCAGGAATCTGCATCCAGAATACTCCACCAATTCACCAATGCAGGTTACATGACAGGATGGGGAACATGACAATTATAACTGCTTTAAGACAAATGTCTCTATTGGTCACAGGGAAACTGTGGATGGTTCACCTTGCATGCCCTGGCTTGTCTATGTGTCAGTTCCCATAACTCTGCTTACACTTATCAAGGGTATCAGACTTTGTCAGAGTTTAGGGATGCATAGCTAGGATGAAATACACCATTGTTTTTGTTATCCTATTATATACATATAAGCCCATGGAGCCATGCAACTATACCGTTTTACGTTTCTGATGACAATTTTCTTCTGTGCTGTAATTCCATCCTGCTCTGATGTTGATGGATTTATTGTAGATGTGAACCCATAAGTCCTCAATGTGAAACATAAACAATGCCATGAGACACTTTTCATTGTGTGACTACAAAGCCGTTATAAGAGCATCCAACTTAACATACACAACACAACGTGGTTTGCAAATCACAAATGTCAGCGATCAAACTGTGTGACTGACCAGTACAAGTAGCATGTCAGAGGCAACAATGGATGAAACAACTACATATTATTATAGATAGTCACCCTGTGCATCACACACATAGCTTCATTTCCCTGCATAGATGACAATGATGACAGGGATGTGGCAGATGTATCATTACTTGCACAGGGTGTTGTATGGGGGTGCAGGAGGCCTAGACTGACCTAGTAGGTTGGCAAGGATGTGTGTGAGGCAGAAAGAGGAGCAGGCAAGATGGACCATGTAAATGTTGCATGTGTGTCTGTAGGTGACCTGAGTATGACAGTGGTGTGTAAGTGTCTGTGTGAACACAGCCAAGCTCATTAGTAGCCCTACATGAATGTATATGGGACAGCTTTGAGCCATGCATTGCAGAGCTGACAGTTCATCATCTCCACCCCCGAACATGAGAACTGGCTCTGCCAGGAGTTGCACTGGCACCTCTATGCCCATGGTTAGATGCTGGGCTACTACCTGAGGGTGGCTGCTGTCTGCTGAGACTGTGTGCTCCACAGGACCACTCAGGATGACGAGCCCATGGCCTGCCACATCTTAGTGTGGAAAACACACTCCCTTCTGGAGTGCTGGATATACTGCTACTATGGGAGTGTGATTGTGCACGGCCACATAGACTCTCAGCAGATGTAAAGGTTGAATTACATCTATGACTCCGACGCTCCACTCCAACTAGATGTTCCGTCACAGACAGTGCACGTTCCAAGGCAGATAGTGTGCGATCTCTCTCAGACCAAAGTTTTTCCATTGCATCAGTCAACCAATCCAGGGTATCAGCAACATGGTGGAGGCAGTCATGGATATCAGACTGTGCTGCATCCATAACCTTGAGTATTCGTCTGGAGTTCCTTTCTGATTGTGCCTGTGCCTCTATGATGGCCCTAAACATATGCCAAGTGACACGTGATGAGACACCTGCAACAGGTGGTGGATGGACAACAGGCCTCCTACGAGCACCCCTATCAATCTGCCTATGTGTAACCTTGCCAACTGTTTAGGTATAACCAGTGTCAACACTCACTGCAGCCATGACACTTCCCTGTTCTATGTCCCCGCCCTCCAACTGTCCAATGTCTGTGGCCTCAGGGTACTGGGTATGCATAGGCATACTGACTGTGTACAGTGATAATGAGGGTGAATGAGGGATGTAAACCTCTGTGACAGGTTCAGCCCCTGCAATCCCCAGGTGTGCCTCACTTTGGCCACCATCATCATCAGAATCTGAAGACCTCAGGTTGTGAAGGGGACAACAACCAACCTCCCAGTTCACCTGTGATGTAAAGGGAAAGCATTACATTAATACTTGCACTACTATGCTCTGCAGTACTATGTTTGAATATATGTTAAGCTGTATACACTGCTGTTACTATTACAGACTTGTACAACCCACAATCTGAGATAGTAGGACCTGAGGTCATTAATTTCTAACCCACATCTGTAAATATTTCAGAATAACAACTCTTTAAACTGGATTCTCATGAGCAAAGCATAAATTATGTACACTGTTGACATTCTGCAGAACTCTGCACAGTTTACAGGTATGGTCATCTGAAATGTCCTGTCAATACTGTGAAATCAGTCACTGTGGTCACACCTACAATGCCTAGGTATGAGCACAGTGTGCACAGTCACAACATGTCTCTACATTTCTCAGTCATGCAGACAGTACATGTATCCAGCCAGCAGGCTTTGGATGACACTTTCGCTAACACCTTGAAGTAAATTTACATCTGTGACAAAAATGTTTTGTGTTTACTAGCAGCAGGGGCACAGCCTCTTCCAATTCCTGACAGTCCTGGAAAACAATTGTGGGAGAGGTAATATGAACAGCATCACATTACAGTATAACACTGGTAGTACATCCAAATATCCCCCATTTACAGTAGTTGCTATGATAGCAGGTATGTGGGTCTTAATCTCTGCATGAGCTAAAAACTGCAGGTAACCTCCTACCCCCATCCCATAAAATACCTGACATCCACATAAAACTATGTACAACCTGACATGCTAAATACTACAGTATTGTGATGCTGATTCAACTAAACATACCTGGACGCTGCTCTTGGGTGGAAATGGTGACATCCATGACATATGGTGTGATGGAAGACTGGGAGCTGTCCTATGTTGCAAGGTTCTCCAGGAAATCCTCAGTGACTATTAGAGGTTGTTCCATGGCAGGCCCATCACCAGTAACCTGACAATCCCTGGCCACATCCACTGCCCTTCTATGTGCCAAGTGAATCATTGTCAGCAGCACAGTATCATACCTGCTCATATGTTTGATTCAGATGCCACACAGCATTTATATTATAGTTCAGTTCATCCCACAAGGCTTGAAGCTCCTGCCTATTTGCCCTCCCTCTGGACAGCAAGACTTGGTAGTGTTGTCATAATGACTCAATTATGAGGTCGTTTTCCACCTCAATGAAATGTGGGAGATGTCTGTCTTTCATGTTATCACCTGAAATACAAAATAATGAGAACACATGTCAGGATTACATATGTGGGTATACAGCAATTAAGGAAGGCTATCAGTATTTATCACTTGATTACACATCTCATATGCAAAAGTGTGGCAATCATGCAAAGGGTGCAACTAGGATAGTGGCAATAGTGACCTACACCTACTTGCACCATGACAAATACTCAGATATGATCACACACCCAACATAGGAGTCTACATCTAGTGTGGCCCATAGCAGGACCCCCCCCCCATAACATATGTCTATAGTTCAATGGTAAAACATAGCTGTGTAGTATTACAACTGTCAACAAAGGCAGTATCCAGGAGACCTGTGTCCCTAGTTAACAGACAGCATTAAACCCTTGCTGTAGTCTACATCCTCTGTAGGTGTTATACAGCTGCAGATCAATGGCATGTCACTGGTACAGTTCTAAGAAAAGCTTACTGATGTAATCCCCATTCCCCCTAGGTATATTAATACATATGCATCATGTTGAAAAAAATGGTTACATACCTGATGGAGTACAATACTCCTCTTTTGAAAGATGCAGATATATATGTGTTGTGACAACATGTTCACCATAGAAGTAACTCTCATACACAATGGTTTCCCCTGGCAAGGAGTTTGACTTTTAAGATGGTTCTCATTAGCATGTGATTGCCTCTAAACCAATCTGTGGTTACGTGATGCTAATTAAAGCATACACATGTGATTTTCAGTGTAATCAGGCAATCCCATGCAACTATTGAAGGAGATATAGGGCCTCAATGTAGAATAAATCCCCTTTCTCATATGATGGGGTGGAAATACTGGGTAGAAATGCTAGGTCAGCACACTGAGGATGTTTGTAGTAGGTACTTATTACATGCACATATGTGTGTGCTACAGGCTGCAGCTGCTGTAGGTAATAAGCATAGTGTGACAGGCTGCAGAATGTGGATGTGGACAGCAACACCTATGTGTAATGGTGTGACCAGTGGAAGCCCTGCTGTACAGCCAGAGCCTGATTGGGGGAATCCATCCCACGGGATAGTGAAGTATTTGTTTAAGGTAAGTATGTTAGCCAAAGGCATCATTAACAGCATAAAAGGCAATATGTTTGTTATGTGCTTGAGCAGCATAGGGGATAAATTTATCATTATGTCAAACATTTGGACAACTGCCAAGCTATGTGTTATGTTATGGTAGCCATCTGGAATGTATGTGCTAGCAACCCTTGTTGCTAGCATGACCTCTGTATGTGTATGTTATTTGTGCAGCTGTGCTTATCTGTAATTCAGTAGCAAATGATTGTGTGCTGCAGTCTGATATTACTGGGCCTCCTTTGTATTACACAACTTAAAATTCTTTGTGAATGCATAGCAATGCATGACCTGACACACTATGCACTTTCTAGTGTTGCAGTAGGGATATGTCAACTGTGTTCCTATCTGCAGGCCTTTGACTTCCATCACTGAACAGCAGACATTCCATCTGAAATGCATTGAGTGGATAGTTAATGAGACAGTCATTCATTACAGAATTCACAACTGTGATGTACATATACATGTAATTTAAATTCTACACACCACTGGATTTGAACCTAGGACCGTTTGGACCAAACAAATGTTTTCAAAGCACTTAACAGACTAAGCTACTAAGTGAATGTTCAAGTAGTTGTATTTTTTAACATGTAACTGCACACTTTCAGGCAGTTACATACCTCATTTACATCCATTATTATGTGCATAGCTTTATATTTAATATGTATTTCTCCACCAGAGTCCCAGTTAAACACATATTTTGCCATTAATGTTTTAGCAGGTGTATTTTTAAATGTTGCAGATAGCAGTGCAAATTTACCTGCTGTTAGAGGCCTCACTTATATCCATTACTCTGTGTCTGGCTTTCTAGTGATGTATTCCTGTTCCAGACTCCAAGTTACACTCCCATTTATTCCATTACTTTTTAAGCAAATTTGGGCAATGTGGCATGATGTGCAGCCCTGCTTTAACACACTTAATGATGGTAAATTGGCAATTGGTATGTTTTCTTACACCATCTGTGTTAACAGCTGAGTGGCTTGGTGGATTGATGCTGCACTTGTCTGCAGGTGGAATGGTCCTGGGCCCAAAATAGGACACAGGTGTACATTTTGAATGTAATTATTATTATTTCACACACATATTTCAATATAGCACCATTTAGATGAGCTTATTGATGATGCGCGTCACACAGCATCATGCATAAAATCTTTAAAGAAATGAAAAATGGGAAGCTAGGACAGTGGTAAAGTGGGGTGTAAGCAGGGGGAAACATAGTGAAAGGCAGGTATGTATTTGCAGGAAGGGTGTAGGAAAGAACCATAGCTATCCATTTCTTGTACAGCAACAACTGTGGACTTTAACAGATTTTTTAGCTGAATTTGAACTGTCACCTCCAGAGAGAGGGTGAGGACAACATAAGTGCATTGTCAAGCCAGTTGGACCAAATTGTGTCCAGCTGACACGTGTGAAATGGCCAGCTATGTATGGGAAGATATTTATTTTTTGGGACAGGTACTCATTTTTTTAAGGTGAGAGTGGAGTGTTGGGGAAGGGATATAGGTACATGTGGGGGAGGTAAGTTGGGAAGGTGAGGAAGCTTTTGCAGACAGATAAGACAGACAGGACAACAGACAAGGTTGGTATGTGACACAAGAGGGGGTGAACACCTTGGTTGGGGAGGGTGTTGTGGAATCCCAGTCCCATGGACGTCAGACACAGTAGTAGTGTGACTCATGTCCTCACCCATGGGACTGTCAGCACTGTACCTTCACTGCTCCTGTGGAGGCAATGGTTGATGCCAATGCATGGAGTGAGGTTGCTACACCAGGATGGTAAGCATGCACCATGCCTGGCAGCTCCTCATAGGTGACAATCACCCATCCACTTTTACTCCCAGAGGGACGGCCAACCCCAGCCTGTGAGGCAGAACTACCCAATGGCCCAGGTAGTGCAGGGGCAGCAGAGGGGGTGCCACCAGGCTGTGGCCCAGACATGCTGGACCCCGGTGCTATACCTGGGGAGCCAAGGTAGGTGGACCACCTGGAACTGCGGATGGAGCAGTGGTGCAGCAGTAGCATTGTCGCCTCACAGCAAGAGGTTCTCTGGTTCAATTCTCAGCTGGGGTTCTTTCTGTGAGGAGTCTGCATGACCTGCCTATGTTCGTGTGGGTTTCCTCTAGATGCTCTGGTTTCCTCCCACATTACAAAAACATGCATCTGGAGAGTTTCTCCCAGGGTCTGCACTGAAAATTGGCTTTGTTCCAAGTTGGACTTTCCCAGTTAGCAAATGTTAAATAAATAAAGTAAATTAAAAAACTGGCCTACCTTGTCATGCTATACTAAATTAAATATAAACATATGGTAAAAGTAAACATAACCAAACAAATGCTATTATTAACATAATAGATGATAATGATTAATTGAAAGAAATATAAAGGAATATAATGAGGAACACAATAAATAACGTAAATTAAAGTATATTAACAGCAAAGCGATATGAAATTATACATAAGGCCAACACATGAGGTAATTAAAAAAAATATCAAATCATAATAATAAATATAATTAATAAATTAAAGAAGAAAAGTGGTGGGGTAAGAGAGAGAGAGAGAGAGAGAGAGAAAATAAAATTAGTAACTTCACAGGTAATATTGCTATACAAACTACTAACTACATACTTGTACATATCTAAGATTTCAGTTGTGAGCAGAGTGACTGCAAATATTCTATAGATGATGTTGCATGTACATATCTCTCAAAATGTTAGTGTGGGACATTATGGGCCAAGCCCTACCAAATCGTGGTACATAGGCACAACTTCAGGGAACATTTCTACATAGCATGCTCATACATTAGTAGCAAGGTGTTCTGATAAAGGATTTGCCAATAACTTGCATTCTAAATAATGTCATGTATCAGCTAAACAAGGACCAGACATATGGGACAGTAGTGATTACATTCTGCAAAAAATTATGACAGTTGAGAGGTATGTTTGTGTACATTAATTACACTAGGCAGCAGGTCATTTCTCAGTTGGCTGCCATAGGATTAGAACCCACAAGTAGTGACTACAGGAATAATGTGCACTTTATTTTAATATAATGAATTCTCAAAACACCATCCCCTTTAAGACTTTTATTGTAACATTTTGTATGAAATCATACATTTACACACCTGCATAGCAGTGTATGTTATCAAATTGAAAACCAAATGCAGTGACCACATGAACAATTTGCACTTTATTTGAAAACATTAGTTATCAAAGCACCATCTCCTTTTACACTGTAATGCTTAATGTCACATGAAATCTGGCAGTTACACACACATGCATGGCTGAGAAGGACATCTGTTAACCTAATCGTATAACCCGTTCATTTACAGAGTGCTATCTACATCATATTTCATAGAAAATTATCAGAAATGAAGCTTGACACTTAAACTAGGTATTGCACTACATTTATTTGTGGAAATTTGCTGCTGCATTATTTATTAGTTAATATGTAATAGTTGACTGGTGTCAGATTAGAACAAACATGCAGTGAATACAGGAATAATGAGCACTTATTTGAAAGGATTGCTTATCAAAGCAGAATCTCTATTTAAATTTTATTGGTAATGTTTCTTAAAATTTAACTTACCTATATACCGCGTTCATTGACTGAGTGGAATATACAGCATTATTTCAGACAAAAAGAGCAGAACACTGGCTTGAACCTTACTTTAGGCATTGCACTACATTTTTTCCTGATGTTTTTGCTGCATTCTTTATTGAGTTACATGCAACATTTGACTGGTGTCAGATTAGAATGCACTTGCAGTGAATACAGAAATAGTGAACACTTTACTTGAAAACATCAGTTATCAAAGCACCACCAACCTTTGAAATGTATTGATTAATGTTGCCTCAACTTTGGCATGTAGTCCATGGATAGCTGTGTAGGACTTCTTTTAACTAACCCATGTACCCTGTTAATTTATTGTTTGCAACCTACAGCATATTTTAGATAATGACCAGACCTGAACAGTGACTCTTAACCTGGGTAGACCCCAATATTAACTGATATTTGGAAGCTATACTACACATTACTGCATGCTTACTGGCTTTACCATTTCATTAATAAAGATGTAGGATGTCCCAGGTATGTCATGCCTGACTATTAAGGCTGCAAACTCTGTAGGTAATTTATTGTATAATTACATTATGCATTAAGTTATTACTTTGATGTTTTCCTACTTACTACGCAATTGCCTCATCCTAGCCAGGTGGCCTCTGTAGGACTGGACATTGTGAGCACTCTTTTCTACAGCTGTGGGAAGAGAAATAAACCATTATGCATGCCAGTTTTGCACAGTGTCAGATTGTATATTTCTAAATTAGCGGCAAACATGCATACATATCTGTGGGGTTTGCCCAGCCTGAGCTTCTTGTACACAGGTGTTCAAGGTTCCCCTCTTCTTACGCTTCAGGTCATCATAGTGGTGATGACGCTACTCACCAGTGTGGGAGATATCAGTAGCACTGGTAAGTTCCATGGCCAACTGATCCCAGTCATCAGACTTACACTCTGAGCCCTGGTAATCACCCTGCAGCAGCTGGGGTTTGTAGTTCTTAACCAGGAGTCCAACAAGTCCTTTGGACTCCAACACTCCCCACTTCTGCACACGAAAGTGCACTCCTTCTCCAGCAGCACCAGGCATATCCACAGCCAAGTTAGAACGCCAGTGAATGATGTGAAATTCCTGCCTATCGGCCTTTTAATAGGCTGCATTCCCTCCCTTACACATCATGCTGTAACTTTCAGAAAAGTGCCACTTCGCTTAACATCATGCAAAGTCGCACAAGCCATGTGTAAGCACAGCTTAGCAATGCACAAATGGGACTAGACCATTGATCATGTTTAAGCACTGCTTAGCATCGTACAGCTTTTCCCACTGTAGCAATTTTTAATTTTAAACTAAACTGATATTTCAGTTACCTGACACATTTTCACAGCAATAAATGTAAAAGGTATCACTGCTCAGGACACAAACCTGAGACCTACTACACTGTATGTCATGACTCAACTTATCGAGCCACAGGGATACTGACAGAGACATGTATATTTTTACATATATTAAAAAGTGCCTGTAAGCATAGTGCAGCTTCACTGCACAGGTTTGTGCATTGCTAAGGACAGCAGAACTACAACAAATTAATACATCTGGTTTCTATTGTTAGATGTCTAGCAGATTTCTGCTATATGTGTAAGCACAGCTAAGCATAACTACACAACATGTCACACCACGCAAACAAGCATATGTATAAAAAATAATTAAAACTGAATGCATCTGGTTTCTATTTTTAGATGTCTAGCAGATGTGCACTATATATGTGAGCAATGCTAAGCATAGCTGTGCAATGCACTGCACAGCGCAATCAAGTGCATAAACATAAAAATAAACAAACTATAATTTCATGCAGTACTATCTGTTAGTCGCCTTTCAATCCAGATTAATGGGCCGAAAGGTATTGTGCTGTGCTCATTAACTGTCCAGAAGTTTTCTGGACAGTCCACATGTAAGACACAGCCTCTACAATGTTGCTTACATGGATTCAAAATCCATGTTACTGTGCCTTCCCTCGGCAGCAAGCCATAATTAATATGTATGGCATGGTGTTGAGGAAGAACCATGGCCGTATACGTGGTCTGTTCTGTGTAGGCTCTTCATGGAGCCTACACAGATTTTATTGAATCTTAGAGTTGCTCTGAGACAGTGATTTAGCATTGACCAAAGACATATTTTTGTTAAATATATGCAGTTACAAAAAAGCATACAAATATGCTTATGAATGAAAAAAAACATGCATGCAATGTTTTCCAGTGAGAATGTTGATAGTGTACAACATAAAGCTAAAATGAAAAAGAAATATAAACCAAAGGGTGTGGCATTACCAAGTCTTAACTATAAACTGAATGGGGCCACTAATTGTGGAGGCAGTCATGAATGCATTGCTCACATATACAGTGCACATCTGCTAGACATCTGTGGGGTTGGGAGGGTGGCCTAATGGTTAAGGTATTTGCCTTACAAACACAAGGTACAGGGTTTGAGTCTCACAAGGGACAATTGGCTAGGCTTAAAATGGCTCGCAAGGGCAGTTAGCTTAGTACTAATCTATGAACCTATGAACCTAAATGAGAGAAGTGCTTAGGCTTTGGTCAGCAGTGTCACAAATGTAAAAAAATTGAATCATTTTAAAAGGCTTTGCAAGTCTAAAGTGGCACATATTTTTAATAAAAGTGACCATCCGAAGAAGGAAGTTGATCAGAGAGCTGTGAGCAAACCTTCTATGTTGATAGTGTCTCTGTGATTGATGAAACAGTTAACACAATAGATTATTGGTTGGCAGCAAAGAGTGAAATATGTTATACCATTCAGATTAATAGAAAACCTATAGAGCTTAAACTATACACTGGATCGAAGTGCAATGTTATATCAGCACAAATGTTTGCTAAAGTAAAGTCTGGTGAGAAACTTGATTCAGCAAAGTGTGTAAAACTAGTTTCTTATGGTGGTGTACAGATTCAAACTGATGGTGCAATAGTTCTCACATGCCATTCTGCTAGGAACAGCTACAACTTGCAGTTTTATGTAATGAAAAGACACATGCAGTCACTGTAAGGCCTGAAAGAGATTTTGAGAATGGGACTGATTTAATTTAATAAAGATGCTAACCATATGAGTCTGAACAACAACAATAGTTTTACACAGAATATTTTTAGTGAATATGCTGATATTTTCACCGACGAGCTTGTCAAGCTTCCAGTCACATATTCCATGAAGTTAAACCTTGAAGTAAGCCCAGCTGTCAGACCAGCAAGGAAGGTTCTGGTAGCAATGCAGAGCAAAGTAAAGGCAGAACTTGACAAAAGGATGAATTTAGGAGACCTTACTCCAGTAAAAGAACCAAATGAATGGATATCCTCCATTGTCATAGGCATAGCTCATAAGAAAAGCTCAGATGATATTCAAATATGGATTGATCCAAGAGACTTAAGCAAAGAGCTTAAGTCTCCTCATCATCCAATGCACACAGTAGAAGAAGTAAACACTGTCATGCCAAATGCCACATTTTTCAGTCTTAGATATGAAAAGTTCCATTTGGCAAATTTCGCTGGATTAAAAATCTTCATTATTAACCACTTTCAGTATAGCATTTGGAAGATACAAATTCTTAAGAATGCCATTTGATTCAGCAATGTTAGTAAGGAAATTATTCACAGAGTATATTCAGGAACAATTGCTTCAGATTGTAAAAAAATCTACCGGGGGACGGAATATACCAGATATTGTTTGTGTTCCCAAAGAAATTACTGTAACTTCAAGTCTAGTTTTACCACCATTGATGTGCAGTGATCATGGGGTTATTAAGGTTAATTTTTCACTAGATAATTCTGCCAAACTGAAATCTAAACCAATGCTCAGAAGATCAATTACAGATTATATGGAAGTAAAACAAACACTATGCAAAACTAAATGGAGTGAGGTGTTCAGTGGAAAAACTGCAGATGGAATGTGGAAAGTTTTGAAAGAGAAATTGTTTGAGTGCAAAAAGTAAAAAAAAAAGTTTAACATCAGGATCTAGGCATAAAACATCAGGGGGGTATATTTCCATAAGAACAAGATATCTGATTAAGGTTAGAGACAAAAATAAATTAAGAAATTGAAGAGAAGTCGAACTACAACTTTGAAAACTGAAATAAACAAGCTGGACAAACAGATTAAGCATAGTGTGAGACAAGATCAAGAAAAATTTAGAGAAAATTTATATAAAGATATTGAGCATAATAGGAAACTTTTTCATAGATACTTAAGATGTGGAAGGAGTAAAGATGCACAGATTTATAAACTGTGTGCAGATTCTAAAATGTATTCTCAGACACAACAGATTATAGATATATTTACAAAATCTTATGCAAATCAGTTTGGCTACACAAAAGGGGTGATAAGATGTCCTAGTGACATCCAGGGAACCCCACATACTGGAATCGAATTAGATTATATCAAAAAAGAACTTTGCAAACTGGATCCAAACAAAGCACAGGGAGGAGACGGAATTAGTAACAATGACCTGAGAACACTTCAGCAAGAACTTACACTACCATTATATCTATTATTCACTAGGTCATATAAATATGAGGAAATTCCTCAAGACTGGAGACATGCATTATTAAACCTGTCTTTAAAGGAAAGGGAAGTAGGACAAACCCAGAATAATGCAGACCCTTAAGTCTACTTTCACATGTGGAAAAATAATGGAGAAGGTAATACTGGATAAGTTATTGTCAGAACTGGATAAGCTGGGACTACACACCATTTATCAGCATGCATATGTTGAAAATAGATCTATTACCACCTGCAACATGATGTTCTATAACAATATAGTAACAGCTATGAATGAAAACTTATGTTGTGATGTAATTTATATAGACTTAACTTCAGCATTTGACAGAGTCATATACAAAACACTGATAAATAAATTAATGCAACTAGGTATTTATGTACTCTTGATAAGATGGATAGCTGCATGACTTACAAATAGGATATGGCAAGTATCATACTGGACAGGTGAAATCCTTGGTTACAGTCAGGGTGCCCCGCAGGGCTCGGTCCTAGGCCCTTACTTGTTTAGATTGTATCTTTTAGACATAACTTTTTCATATGAGGTGTTCTACAGTCTATACGCAGATAACCTGAAATTAGTTAAACTGATTACAAGTGTTACAGATAAGGCATGTCTGCCAAATAAAGTGACTAAACTGACCCTTTGGGCACAGGTGAATAATATGCTGATAAATACATCAAAAACTAAGCATATGAGATATGTGAGACATAAACTGAAAGGTGAAGATTTAATACAGCACACAATGATTGAAACTGTAGACTCATTTAAGGACCTGGGTATATGGTAGATTCAGCTATGAGTTTTTCTAATCATATCAACCAATTGGTTAATGATAGTTATAGAACTGTAGGTTGTATACAAAGATTTATAAAGTCTAGGAAATTAAAATTTAATGAAGTCATTGTTTGTTAGTTACATTACACCCAAACTTGAGTATGGAATGACAATATGGAAATCCTATAAGAAGACAAGCATGAGTAAAATGGAAAGTATACAGTGGAAATATACCAAGGGCATTCAGGGATGTGAAAATCTAACTTATTATGAAATACTAAGATATCTGAACTTGTACAGTGTCTTTTACAGATATCTAAGAGGAGATCTTATTCAGGTATATAGGGCATTAAGGGCCAACTACCTCTGGGAATGTTTGGGGTTATCAAAAAGTACTAGAGAATTATCAGACAACCTGTGTAGACGATTCTATAGGCATGAGAAGTGTACTAATTTATTCTCTGACAGAGTAACTGATGCATGGAACAGACTACCAAATTACATTAAAGTAAGCACTAGTTTAGATATTTTTAAGAACAGCGTGAACACTTATTATGGGAACAAGTGTTTTGGTATATTGGCAAGCTAGAAGGGCATTTATGCCCATGCTTGAAATATTTGTATGTATGTGTGTATTTGGGATAAATTCTGCCAGTGAAGTATATCGACATGCAATGAAACAATTTTTTTCTGATTATATTTGTATGTATGTATTTGGGATAAATTCTGCCAGTGAAGTATATCAACATGCGATGGAACGATTTTTTTCTGATTATTCATGTGCTATTATAGTAGACAACATTATTGTAGGAGGACAATGATTAAGACAAATGAGACAGAAATCTCAAGAAGTTATGGACCATGCTTGTGCAGTACATCTTAAGTTGAGTCCTCAGAAATGCAAATTCAAATTGAAAGAAGTTACTTATGTGGGTCATTTGTTTACCAGTTCTGGTTTGCAACCAGATCCGTCTAAGCAAGCAGAATTCTTGAGATGCCAGTTCCAGAAAATGTCACATCATTACAACATTTTTTGGGTATGGTCAGCTATTCAGGAAAGTTCATCCCAGACTTGAGTAAGCTTTTTGCACCCTTACATGAGTTGGCATGCAAAAATGTATACTGCTCCTGGTTGGAACAACACCAAAGAGCATTTCACATTCTGAAACAAAAAATTGCCAGCCCACCCATATTGAGATATTATGATGTTCACAAACCTGTAACTCTTTCATGTGATGCTTTAAAGTATGGTCTTGGTGCAGCATGCCTTCAAGAAGGCATAACAGTAGCCTATGCATCCAAAACTTTAACCCAAACTGAAATGCAGTATGCACAAATTGAAAAAGAGCATTTGGCAGTAATGTTCACATGTTCGAAGATCATGATTATGTTTATGGAAAACTTGTTCAAATAGAGACTGATCACCGACCTCTAGTGACAAGTCTGAAAAAGCCAATACATATAGCCCCAGCATGCCTGCAATGCATGATGTTAAAATTGCAAAAGTACGATTTCAATACAGTCTATATTAAAGCAAATATCTCTACCTTGCTGATGCTTTGTCGAGAGCACCCAGACAAACAACAGAACAGCATGACAATGTGAAAACAAAACTTGAAGTCATGGAAGTCAACATTTTTTCATCACATCTTGATTAACTCAGAAATCACACAACTTCTGACCAAGGGAGCCAGCAGGATTTTTTGCAGGGGGGTGCAAACCCAGAGCCCCACCGACATAGCTCACCCCGCCCCCTGCCAACACAGCCCCGCCCAAGTCCACACACCCCAAGCCCCGCCCACACAGCCATTCCAGTGTCCCATTACTTGGCTATTTCTCCCCATTTACTGTAGACACTGTTCAAATCTGTGTGCATACTGTGTTATGCTTTAGTTCTACAATGATTACAGGCAGTTGGATTTAATTTACAACTTTTATTTCAGACATTATAGCCCAAACACTGAGACATTTACTAAACCTAAACAAAGCAATAGTCTTACAATGAAAACAGACTTGGCATTAAAGCTTCTCTACTTTTGAAACTCACATTCAATGAAACAGCATTGAAACCCACATTCAAAGAAAATGCATCTGGCCAGTGGCAGGTTATTTACCTTTGAACTGTTTTCAAGGAATAGGCTCCTTGCAAACCGTTAGGGCCATGCAAAAGTTATTTGATTTACCTGATTGTATTAATTATAATATATAATTGAATTATATCCCTTGTATTATACAGCAACACTTGTTTGAGTGTCGCTGTCAAGTAAAAGTAATCTGAATAATTCCACATTAAAGATATCTGAAACTAATGAAGATGTTGTTGCTAGAAAACTGTATATTTCAGTGTTTCATCTACAAATTCAGTGCCTGTTGCCGTCAAAGAATAAATTGCCTATGTTAAATTAAAAAATGGTAAGTTGGTATATTGCAATAGAAAATGGATGACAAGCTGAAACAGGTTCATAGTTATTAGGCATCTCATCCAAAGGAGGACATCCTGAGGACTGCAGCATACAAATTTATATGCTGTAGGAATAGAACCTCAAGCCTTTACATTAAGATGCAAGTATTCTACTTGTGGTGCTACTAACATAGCTTTAAAACTTTATACCACAATAGAGATACCATTTGCTAAACAAAACAGTTGCACATTGTAAATAGACTTGGCATGAGCAGCAGTGAACTTCCATTTCCCTTAAAACTCACAGTTCCTTGAAAATTCACTTGAAAATAAATTCCACCTGCTAACTCTGACTTGGGCATTTCACTTTCTCTCTCTTACAAACATACCACACCCCTCAAGGCCTCACCCTTAGTGCAAGAAATCTTGACAAAGCCTAAAATAAATAGGGACAGATTATAAATATGGCTCTCAGAAACTTAGAAAATTGCAAGAGTAACAGGATTTGTGTTAGTATGCATTTTTCTAAATGACATGACATCTAAAACTGAAATGTCTCATTATTTAGCAACTTCAATCCTTTTTAAGAGGAATATAGGGCAAAAATCTGGACAGCTGAGGGGTATGCTACCTCCCTCTTATACACACACCAAATAATTCTGGTCAGACTTGAATTAGTTCTGGGAAGGTTGCACTGAATGGCACCGTGCTTGATCTGAAGTGGGTGAAATCCTGGTAGCTAGTGATTGCAGCTCAGCAATGTGGAGCATTAAAGCATTTTAGCAGAGCATTGTTTCATCACTACCTATTGTGTTTGCACATAAGCTGTAGTTATTTCAAACATTTGTCTTTTTCTCATTACTACAGAGTACATTTACCCACCAGAGCTATTGTGTTTTGACTTCAGTGTGGAGCTAGTTGTTGCAGGGCTTGGCTTTTAAGTAAGGTAGCAATGCTTATTTACCATATACCATTAAAGCCACCCAACTACAAGTGTACTAACACACAGACACTGCTATAAGACACTGGTCTCCAATAAAATGTAATGAGCTTCTGAAAATACTGTAATCCTGTCCTTTTATTACAAATACTGTCATATGCATTTCAATACCCAAGGCTTATACATTATCTAGCTATGTAAATATTCTCTGCATGGCAACAACGAAAAGGCTTTCAATGCTGGTAATTCTTTAACAATATGCTTACTAAAGCTTACTTGCATCTTACAATGTCCGACAAGCTTACTAAAGCTTACTTGCATCTTACAATCTCCGACACGCTTACCTAATGTTCATTAAACCATGGCTACTTAAACAGAACAGGGCACTGTGACAGCATGCAGTTCCTGAATAATAAGAAGCATAAATCAACAGTATAAAAATCTGATAGAAAACCAGAACATTTTGCAAAATCAAGGACAGATGAAAAGCCACAGTCGTATTTGTGATCTACCTTGGATGGGGGAATACCCTGCACACTTACACTGCATAACTGCTCCTTGCCTTCCTTGGACACATTCCGAGCCACTACAATGGGGGCTGGGGTGCAATAAGTATGTCATAATTTGAAATGTCTCTGGCTGACAGTGATGGCTCTGACACTCCTACCTCTCAACTTCAGAGCAAGAAATCTGGTCAAAGCCATACATAGAAGTGGCACACAGGCCCAAAAATAAGGCCAATTTTTAAATATTGCTCTTATTAACTTAAATAGAACAGGTAGATCTTGCATTAGTACAAATTTTCTGAAGGGTATAAAATCTGAAACTCAAATGTCTGCCATTAATTTCTAACTTCAATCTTTAATGACTTGCCACTAATTTGCCAGAAAACCACAATTTTATGAAAAACAGACCAAAATGTGATGCAAAATACCTGTCAAAAAGGGACACCTTTTTAATATTAACAGTTAACTTGAAGCAGCTAACAAAATAAGAGCATCCACATGCATTTCTGAAATAAAGGTAATCTATAACTGATCATTACAGTTATAATTGTAAACCCTCCACATTTTCTTCCAAAATTGTAATTTTGGAGGAGGGATTATTAGGGAAGAGCAACATTTTGAGCCAGAATTGGGGACAATTGAGATGTTTGGATATTCCTAATCTACAAAGTGATTTGCACGTACCTCTCAACCTCTTAATGCAGGAAATCTGAACAAGGCCAAATATATTGGGGAACATACAAACACTACTAAAAATTGCTCTTGTATAAACTTAAAGACAATCTTGCATTAGCATGCATTTTTCTGAAGGTTATGACATCTGAAACTCAATGTCTGTCATTTAATGGCTTCATTCCTAAATGATTTGCTAGAAAACCACAAATTTTATGTGGAACAAACCAAAAATAAGCAGCAAATATCTATTCATTCTGCAAAGATATGGACAACTGAGAGGTATAGTTCAACCGGGGCTGTGAGTTTGCTATCTCCCCTCACAAAATCATGGTCAAATGGAGCCCCCCCCCCAGCCATTCCAATGTCCCATTCCTTGGTTATTTTGCCCCATTTACCATAAACACTAATGTGCATACTGCTTTAGTTCTGCGATGATTTAGGATTTCATTTGAAAGTTTTACTTTGCATTTTACAGCACAAACCCTAATACATATCTGTTAAAGCAATGCAGTCTCACAATGAAAATAGACTAACATTAAAACTTCTCTGCCCTTGAAACTCATGCATTGAAACAGCACTGAAACCCACTTTCAGAGAAAATACATTTTACCAATGGCAAATATTAACTCTGGGCTGTCTTCAAAATCATAGGCCCTCGAACATAACATACACATGCTGTTTGATACACCTTCCTGACTGTATTACATTATATTCCTTGTACAATACAGTACAGTTGTTAAAGGGCATTTTAAAATGTATTGTTTTGAAAATTTTTCCAGTAAAAAATGAAACAAAAAGCATCCACCAATGACAAAACTGCCCAAATTCAGAACATTTCCATCATAAAAAGTCTACTCAAGTCCACCAGTATCAGTAAAAAATATACACAATCTCTGTAGTAAAATCCACATTGAAGAAATTTGTAACTAATAAAGAGGTTGCTGCTAGCAAACACTTTATATGTCATTGTTTAATCTACAAATAAACTGCCTGTTACCCTTGAAGAATAAATTGCCTTTGTTGCATGCAATAAAAAAATGAAAAGCTAGTAATACCGCAATAGAGAATGGATAGCAAACTGTTAACAGGTTCATAGTTACTAGGCATCTTTGCCAAAAGGACTGCAGCATCCACCCCCTTTACAACACAATACAGCATCAGCAATGCATTTACCTACTGTGGGAGTAGAACCCACCGCCTTCAGCATCTAAAGCAAGTACACTATTTGTTGTGCTATTAACAATGCAAGCAGACTAAACATAAGCAGCACTAAACTTTTGCTCCCCTGCAGCTCTCAGCTCCTTGTAAAATCTACTCGACACTCAGCTGTATCTCTGAACTTTGCAGCACAAGAAATCTGGAAAAAGCCGAAATTTATTGGGGGACAAAGGCCAAAAACCAGGGATACATTTTAAACATTGCTTGTATAATGTTTGAAAGTTGCTAGAATAAAATGCTGCATTACCACCATACATTTCACTGCCACATCTTGAACCCAGGGGACCCCGTGCAAAACAGTCAAAGCAACATACCACTATGCCCAATCAGCTGTTTTGTGAAAGAGGAAGACTGAAACTTTACCATTTAGTGAATTCAGTTCTCACCATAGCACAGCTGTCAACCTCTTGGCACAAAAGACCTGAAAAAAGCCAATAATGGGTGACTACAACCACCAAACATTCAGTGAATTCAGTTCTCACCATAGCTCTCAACCTCTTAGCAAATAACACCTGGACAAAACCAGTAATGAGAGAATATAGCCCCCAAACATATTCAGTGAAATCAGTTCTTACCATAGCTCTCAACATTAGCAAAAAACCTGGATGAAGCCAATAAATACCTGAACAAAGCCAATACTGGGTGAATACAGCCTCCAAACATATTCAGTGAATTCAGTTCTTACAATAACTCTCAGCCCTAGCACAAAACGTGGATGAAGCCAATAATGGGGGGGGGGGATACAGTCCCAAACACTACCTGAACAAAGCCAATACTGGGTGAATACAGCCCCCAAACATACTCAGTGAATTCAGTTCTTACCATAACTCTCAACCCTAGCACAAAACCTGGATGAAGCCAATAATGGGGGGGAATACAGTCCCAAACACTACCTGAACAAAGCCAATACTGGGTGAATACAGCCCCCAAACATACTCAGTGAATTCAGTTCTTACCATAACTCTCAACCCTAGCACAAAACCTGGATGAAGCCAATAATGGGGGGGGATACAGTCCCAAACACTACCTGAACAAAGCCAATACTGGGTGAATACAGCCCCCAAACATACTCAGTGAATTCAGTTCTTACCATAACTCTCAACCCTAGCACAAAACCTGGATGAAGCCAATAATGGGGGGAATACAGTCCCAAATACAGGAATACATTTCAAATATCCATCTTGTACACTTATAAAATTGCTAGAATAAAAGCTTTTGTCTTATGTTACCATGCACTTTCTGAAGAATATGAAGTCTGATATTGAAATGTTTCCATTTTTTTAACATTTGTTAACCAGGAAAGTCTGACTTTGAAAAAAAAAGCTAATTTTTTAGCAGAGGCCCAGGGAGAAACACACCAGACAGCCAAGAATAAAACCAGAGAACATGTAGCTGTCAGGCAACAAGGACACAAATGCAGAAACCACAGATTTTATGAGGAACAGAAAAAGTATGAGTGAAAATCCTGCAACATTTTTACAAATGGTGGTGGGTAGGGAATTCAGGCTCTTGCCACTTGGGCCCAAGGTACAGGGTTCAAGCCTTATTCTCTACCCACCACCATGTACACCTGGGGCATTTTACACACACACACACACACACACACACACGAAAGTGTCCCTCCGTCCGTCTACTCCCGTTCCAGGTCCGATCCCGCTTGCTGTTCCCACTCGAATCATCAGTCTGAGTTCGTTCCAGGTCCGATCCCGCTTGCTGTTCCCACTCGAATCATCAGTCTGAGTTCCCGCTCACAAACTTCTAAGCGAGGGCGATGATGTCAGCACGCCCGTGACTGGACTGTTAGCACAGACTTCTTAAAGAGGAACACACATAAAAAAAACTTTTTTGAAATTATCTAGTCAGCCGATTCCAGGGGGGGTGCAAGTGCACCCCCTTGCACCTGCCTGCGGGCGCCCTTGCTTCTGACACAGTTTTCCAGAAGCTGCAACATTTTATCAGTCAAGGATGGCCAGCACGGCAAACTTGTTTACCACTTGATGTACAGAAGTATTCTCCTTTCCTTACAGAGATGATCTCATGATGGTGGTGGAATCATCATGAAAGGTAATTCTCCAAAGAGCCACAAAAGTCGCGAAACAGCTAAATCTTAATGAAAACAGTTCAATTTATTAACGCACTTCACAGACAGCAAACAAATCGCGTTTTCGTCCCTCTCCACCAGGACTTCATCAGACAATGACATGAACATTCACAATAACTTAAATACAAGATTCATTATACAATAAACCAATAAAACCATTAAAATGAAATTCAAATACACCAATCCCTATGGTCTATTCCTTATTAATATTCAGTGACACTGTTACATATTCATCATGAAAGGTCCTAAAGTGGTAAATCCTACAGCATTACAACAGGAATATATCAAGATTTTGCACTGTGGTCACCCAGGTAGTGATTTTCCAAAAGTAGAGCAAGATGCATACTATTTTGGCCTTCTATGTCAAAAGCTATATAGAGAGGGAAGCTCTAGCATGTTCAATTTGCAATAGTACTAAATCACACCAACAAAAAGAACCACTTCAGCTAAACCACATTCCTGAATTACCATGGTTGATGGTTGCTACTGATATTTTCAAATGGAATTTTCAGCATTACCCAGCACTGTCATTATGAAATTAAAGAGACATTGTTCTGTCTATGGTAGTCCTCACAGAGTCATTTCTGACAATGGTGCAGTTTACAAGTCAGCAGTTCAAGAAATTTGCTGAGTCTTGGGATTTTGTCCATGTTGCTAGTAGTCCTGAGTACCACAGTCCAATGAATTAGCTGAGCATGCACTTCAAAGTGCAAAACATTTGATGCAGAAATCCAAGAGAGATGGCACTGATGTTTTTATTAACTTAATCAATCTCACAAACATTCTTCGAGATAACTTGAATGGTTCATCTGTTCAGAGATTAATGTCCAGACAGATGAGAACAACTTTACCAATCATTAAACAATTATTAGTATGAAATGTAAAGAATAACCGAATTGTTAAGGCTCAACTTTTGAGAAAACATCAGTCACAAGAGTTATACTATGATAAGTCCAGCAAACCTCTTAGACCATTAAGACAAGGAGAAGTTGTGAGAATGAAAACATCTAAAGGATATGACTGAGTGGGTATCCTCAACAACGTTTGCAAAGAAACAAAATCTTACTTCACACAATCTGATTGAATGGATTTCAGAAGGAATCAAAGACACATTTTGCCAGGCTCTGAACCAATGATGCAGCAGATTGCTTGTGCCAGAGACTCTATTTCCCAGAGTGACTTTTCACTTGTTCGACTTCCAGTTGACAGTGTACCTTCTTCAAGTAATCTTGATGTAATCCCTGAAGTTCCAATTGTAAAAGAATCCCCAGAGACTGCCCTGTTGCTAAAGCCAAAGTTTTTATGTGACTAGATCGGGTGGAATTTCCAGACTCATTTCAAGATACACAGCAACTTGGACTTAAATTTATTTGATGTTACATGTTGTTGTGATATCTAGCTTGTTAAAAATATTTTGTTCTCCTATTGCATGTCAAATAAATCAAACAGGGAGGATGCAGATCATTGTATGTTTTGTACCTTGTCATGCATTTTAGCTAGCTAACACATGCATATAAGTTACTGAGCATGGGCAAGGTCAGTGCCATTTTGTATAGTCAGAGTGAATGCAGGGAGGAACAGAGATGCACATGAGTGTGTCTGAAGTAATGAGTCAGTCAGTTAGCTTAAATATAAATTCCAGTTACAGCTTCTGATGTGTTTATGTACAATAAACAACTTGAACCCATCACAGTGCCTCAGTGTCTCATTTGACATACGAGACATGTGACAGCCATTATCATACATATTTTTCAAGCTGTGTTGATGTGCTGTTCATATTTCCATAACAAAAAAAAGACATGTAGTATGACTGATAGAAGTTAACTAGTAAGCTATTCCTAATTTGGCTTCAGACCTTGTACTGCTTCTGCTGTTACTCAGAACATACTTCATTAACATGGTGATCCACTGAAAAAGTTACATAGCAGGCATATTTTCTGCATCTAGTACTTCCAAATTGCTGATTAAGACATAATGCCACCAATATCATTTGCTCAATTGATGGCTAAGTCATCATGCATGTCAAATAAAATTTTTAGTTTTTGTCATAGGAGGTGAACTCTCGTTCATGATGTATGAGTATCATGATGGACCCCAATGCACAATGCTAACCATCATGCAAACAATGAAGCCAAAAAATAGCATAAATTAATGTGATGTTTTCTCAACTTTGTGGCATTACACATGTCAAATGTTGACAGAAAGGATATTTACTTTCACAGAGATGTCACCTTCTCTAGATTTGTACCCCACACAAATGGCAACATGAAACATTGACGTGATTACCTGACTTTGCCACCAGAACATTTACAAAGTATTGTACAGAAACTCAACTACATGTACTCAGCTCTGTACTTCTGACATTTACATTTAGACATACATTTAGACAGCAATATACCCAAGTTTTCCCATGGTTGTCATTTTAACTGCCTCATTACAGTTCTTTGTCAGTGTGATCCAAGAAGTGATGACTGTCACGAATAGACAATTACAAACATGCATCTGTAAGACAAGATTGTGTAATTTCCTAATGTGTGCATTACTTCATTGTACCATTTATGCATTACTTCATTGTACTGTATAATACATTCCTAGTACAATTAAGTAATGCATATAACAGGAAATTACACAAGACTGTAATTTCATATTGTATGCATTGCTTCATTTTACCGTGAGCATATTATACTTTACAATGAGTTTGAGTTTTTTATCTGTATTTATACATTATGTATATTTGATATGACTTACAACAATTTTGTCATCACAGGCACTTAATTTTCTTATCAAATGTTAACTACAGTGTGCATCAAGTTTTTCTTCTACATCAGTAAATGTACATGAAACTTTCTTAGTAAGACTTTTCTTATTTACATACATTCCTGTAAAGTCCATTGTATTTGCTTCTGCTGTTGCTTTATGTGGGTGTTGGTGGGCTATTGTAATCATTTATTTGTATTTAATCTGTCTTTCCTGCTTTCTTCATGTATTCACAGGTGAGGCTGACACCAGCACTGTGGAGCTCCAACCATCTGATGGCGGGGGATCAGAAGCTTCTGATGCAGATGGGGTGATAAACAGGCATAGTCTGGGGTTGCAGAGGGCATGTCTGACAGGTAGTGTATGGCTCCCACATCCCCTCCCCACAGTCTGGACACAGTCATTATGTCTAATAACACATGGCACAGAATAATCTGAGAGTGGGCAAGATGATCAGGGTAGTGTGGTTACCTGAGTTGTAGAGATTGTGGAATCTCCACCTGGCCTTTGTGATGGTCAAGTACTGCACAGGGATGTCAGTAGAAATGCTCAGAAGAGGCATGCTTACCACTCCCAACCTGATATCACTGTGTCAGTATCTGGCACACAATGTAGACACAGGGCCATCAAGGAGGCACATGCAAGTTCTGCCAGGGTCTCGGAAAAGATAGAGTACTCTATGTCTTATATTCTGATGTATGAGACTACATGAACCAAGTTTTCTGACTCCTTGAACCAGATGAATGACATACTGGACTGTTAAGGAATATCTGCCGGGGAGGGTCAGAATCCATAACACCAAGAAGCCTGTACATAGTTACTTGTTAGCCAATGTGGCCATGGCCATTTCAGATCCCACTCCCCTTGTGGTACTACACACACACACACACACACACACACACACACACACACACACACACACACACACACACACACACACACACACACACACACACACACACACACACACACACAGCCAGATCATGGTCAAATGAAGACCTAGTCAGGGTAATGTATCAGCCGTTTCCTAAATCACAACCAACTCACTCATCATTGCTCATCACACAAACAAGCTTCTGGCCTATATTTCATTAAAAAACATTTCCTAAACTATTATATATATATAGTGCAGGCCTTTTCATTAGCACCCAATCCCCCCACACACAACCACACACAAAAAGGTGTACTAATACATTTTTAAGTTCTTGTTACACCTGTATAAACCCATAATAACTTTAGGCCATCAAATTAGATATTTGAGAAAAGCAGGATTGGGTTTCCAGCTATTGAAGCTTATGTTGTTTAAAATTTTAAAACCTTATTAGCTAGACCAGTTATGACAAAAATGTTAGGGTTGCTGCTGTTATCATTAATCTGTATGTTGTAACAGGCTTTAACAGAAGGTGGTGCTGCTACTGCTACTAACAGACCTCTGTTTAGAAGGAAAAGAGTATTCAAGACCATGTTTGACATATCATAAACTTCGTGATGCTGAAATATTAGACCACTACAGGATGGACAGGGATACCTTAGAAGAAACAGTCAACCTCTGCTACCCAGGAAATTGTGGAGAACTCATTCCAGTGGACACCAAGATAGGAGTAGTATTATGTATGCTAGCTACAGGCACTTTTCAGAGACCCACAGATGATATATTTCCTCAGCCTCAAGAACATTACACCAATTTCTCAATGCAATACTGCCATATGTAAGGGAGCATATCTGATTACCATGTACACCAGAGGAGAGATTGCCACCATGCGGCATTTCTACACCATAGCACTTTTTCCTCTGGTTCTGGAGGCTATAGATTGCACACACATTGACATAAAATCCTCAGCTGGTGAACAGGGAAGGAAGTACAACAGAAATGGATATCACTCTATAAACTGTCTAGTGGTCTGTAATGTCCAAGTGATCATCTAATATTGACGTGCAGTTAAGTTGGTAGTTTCCATGACTTCCACATATGGTACTCCTGTGACCTGTATATAAGGTTTTCTAAGGGTAACTTTCCACAAGAGCATCCAGTGGGGAATGCAGGTTATGCACTGGAACTTTGACTCATGACACCCATAAAAAATCCACACAATCCCACTGAGCAAGGTCGAAATGATGCACATGCTTAAACTAGAAATATTATAGAACACATCTACTCAAATTACATTTTCAATGTTTAGATACACCTGTAAGTGTCTTGCAGTATGACCCAGCCACCTCAGCCAAAAGAGTATGTGCCATTTCGCACAATATTATTGTTAGGAAACAGTTGCAACAGATGCAACAAAGCCAAAGACCACAGCTCACAGTATCAGAGGCAGGGTGAGCAGGCCTAGGAGACATAGGTGAGGAATCTGATGAAGAACTAGAAGCTATGGATGATTCTGGTAGAAGGATGCATGCACAGTATGTTATTGCCCTGGCTAAGATGCAGAGAATAGAGCACACATACCCTACCTAAGTGAAAACTTAAGAAGCTAAGCACATACAAACAGTAACAATAATGCAAGCAAAATGATCTTGTAAGGGTTGTGTTCTGTAAGCATCAGACAGAGACAGCACTGGAAGAGGCAACTTGTATCAGCAGCACTAACCAAGTAAAGTGATTACCCTGTAAAGAAGAGATAAATGATTGCCCTCATATGCAAGTATTATACTTCACTGAGATAAAATTTGGCTGAACTATACAGAAATGTCAGCAGTAATTAATGAAGGATATATATGCAACATACAGTAATCTATTAAAAGGTATATAAATGGGTATTTCACAGCACATGTTATATAGCCTGTATATTAAGCAAAAGCAGGCCCATGTGAAAACAGCACCCACAATCATCCACATATGTGCACGATCAAGCATATGTATGCATCCTTAAGAACCAGAAAATATAACATTAATGCACAAGACATAAATTAGGAATATGACATCCACCACAGTAATAAAACAAGTATGTATTGACCAAACATACATGCTTGGCCTGTCCAATACTGTGCATCATGCATGAATGTTACCCAATCTAGACACCCCAAAAGTGACTACAGCAATGTCAGCATCATCTGCATGAGCTACTGAGCAAAGTAATAGGAATGTATTACTAAGAAGACAACTATAAATAGAATGAGAAGCATCTGAGTATGCAGACATTAGCCATCCATTCTGTGCATCCAACATAGGCAATGCTATGTCACAAAGAAATGTGCAAAGGGCAAAGCATAGTCATCATTACTTAAACATGATTCAGGGGGAGGTTACAGGATGGAAAGTCTGACATCAAAGAAGTCGGCTTGTGTGTGTGTGTGTGTGTGTGTGTGTGTGTGTGTGTGTGTGTGTGTGTGTGTGTGTGTGTGTGTGTGAGAGAGAGAGAGAGAGAGAGAGAGAGAGAAATCAGATTAACAGCAAGTATGCATTGCTAGCACCAGCAGCAAGAGATGTAAATTATTCAATATCAGTGATTTATATACATGTGTGTGAAGTGGTATGACCAAGATGAGTTGTATCACGTGTAGGTCTGCAGGGACACAATCACAGGACTTGTGCTACCACTACACCCCTGGCATCCTGGACAGGAGTGTGCTGTGCATGGTAGAGGAAACAGTTCACTATCACTGCTCTTTACCACACAAACTACCTCTGCTAGGATCTGAACTGCTGGTTCTAAAGCCCTGGCTAGAAGTTTTTGTACTACCTGAATGTGAATGATGTCTGCTGGATGAGCTCTCCTCATGACTATGTCCATAACCACATAGTATACCTCATCTGGATGTGGACCCCTTAATCACTGATGGAGCAGTAGCAATAATGCAAGTACAGGAGTGGATTCTATCATGGCCACATTGGCTAACACCTGATGATGTAGCGACTCTCCAGCCACATGTATGTTGACCCTCCTCCAGCAGAAGTTCTGTTAAAGAAACTGCATGATCTAGTGCATCATTCATCTGATCCAAGAACTCACTCACACAATTCAGGTAGTCTCATACTTCAGAATGCACATTATGCAGTACTCTGACTATCTCTTCTAAGGCACAGGAGGAACTTGCCTACACCTCCATGATGGCCCTACACATATGGTGGAGGGCACCTACTGAAACACCAACATTGGGGGAGGGCAGAAAATATGCCTCCTTTGAGCACTTCCTCCGACACTCATGTGTGATACTAAACCATCACAAAGGCTAAGGGAGACTCTGCCAACTCTGCAACTGGAATAATCACACTACCCTGATCAACCTGTCCTATCTCAGAGGGCTGTGTGTCATGGGTATGTGACTGTGCACAAACTTTGAAGAGGGTATGTGGGAGCCAGAACATCAGGTCAGACTGACCCTCTGCAGCCCCAGACTGTGTCTATCACTGCCATCATCATCAGAAACTGCTGATACTCTGATATCAGGCAGAAGGATCAGACGTATGTGACATAAACCTGAGTTAAGCAATAATAGATGCAAGTTCTATTAAAAAAGTCATTAAGATACATTTAAAAATCAATTATATAAATTAGTATAACTTAAAAAAAAATGGATGCCCATACTATTTGCAGGTGGTTGTAGAACCTCAGTACCAGATTTGCCTAGACAGACAAAATGGTGATGGAAAGAGGTGCCATAACCATTAAAGAGAAGATGACACATGAAAGGTAACCTTAATTAAAACTTTAAAAAGCAATTTTATAAAATATATTTCTATTCTGTCTGTGTGTATATTTCTATTCTGTGTGTGTGTGTGTGTGTGTGTGTGTGTGTGTGTGTGTGTGTGTGTGTGTGTGTATACACACACACACACACACACATGGCATACCTCGAGCATCAGCAGCAGAAGCAGTAGACACCCATTGGTTGTCTTCCACTTCTGCCTCCCATGTCCAGCACAACACTGGGAAACTCCACTTAGCTGCTGGGGTTGCTTACAGTAGACAGGAACTGCTTCCATCTCAGTGAGTGGTGGTTTGTTAGCAAGACCACCCCTAGTAGCTTGCCATTACCATGCAATAGTGTTGGCTCTTTTTTTAGCCTTGGTGATCATGTCACTGGCTTAATGTCTGATGACATTGTTGTCATGGCCATGGTCAGCCACAGCATTCACATAATCAGCTACTGTGACTGTATGTGGTAATTGAAGGGCTTATCAGCTATGACCTTCAGTAAGAGGCGTGAGCCATTTGATGAAGTGAATGCACTATAACCTCATTCTCAGCATTTGAGAATGCAGTTTTATGTGGCCCAAGATTTATTTTAAAGTGTCATTCCTATATGGAGTAAAAAACAAACCAATATATATATATATCTCAGAAAAATCATCAGGGTTTGAACAGAAGACAAATATGCATCTGTGCAATTTGTGCAGGCATCATTAAAAACAAGCACAGATGTTATCTATAGGAATACACACATTAAAGACATAAATGTACTCCCCCCCCCCCCCACACACACACACATAATGGCAATAATGGAAATGAATAAGGATAAAGAAATTGTTAGCCAAGAATATATGACCCAAATTACCAACAAATCAAGTGTATGAAATGACACCTTTCAAAAAAATGCTTTCTGTATTGAAACATTTGCTAATGATGCTAGGACATGTGGACAGAACAAAACTAAAGTATGTAATACAAGTCAATGATCTATTTTTATTAGCAGCCATTAAAAATGACTTATAAAAAGGAATTTGCAAACTGTAGAAAGCACTCACTTAAGTAAGAAAAATTGAAGACCCAATACAAAACAATAATTTTTTCACCCACCTTACAGCAGCAAACACAAATGTCAAGAAAACAACCCTTCTAAAGAACTCACAACAGCCTTACCATAGAATGCTTTATGAAATGTCACTTTCCATTCTTACTTCTAATATAAGTTTTAATGTGTTCACATCCTCATATGTGTAACAGTGGATAAACATCTTTGCAATAACAAGTGATTTGCTTTCCATGCCAACACAAATGGGCAAAGTGCTGAAATCAGTCAAATTTCAAGGAAAAAAATAATAACATCATAAATGTGAAAGTATTACTTGTAAAGAACATAACATACTTTCACAAGATTTGTGGTAAAGTTCACAAAAAGTAATGCAATTGCAGCAGTTTAACTCAGACAGAAGTTTCTGAAGTTACTGAATCCAAGCAGTCTTCCATATAATGATACCAATTGCTTAGCCCCGGGTTGTAGTTATATAGTGTCAATTAAACCCTCTGGACACGGTGAATGCATAAATCAGGTATCAGCTCATTATCATTCATGAATCACTCAATCTGCTCAATATGCTGGGAAGGTAAACATGGTATGAGGACCTGCCCAATGATGTGCACATGCCCTAACAGTTCATGAGTGAATATTGAGAAGTGGTGTTACCTAATGGCATTCAAGTGTGACTTATTAGCAGTAGTGCACAACTAATTAAGTGCTTAACACTCAGGCCACTTTGATGTTTACCTGCAAAGGGTAGATCAGGGAGAAGACTTACAAAAAATTGAGATTACATTAACTGACTTAGGAAGTAACCTTTATATACATATACATGCTTTTTAATCTTCTTCCTTTGAACAATGTTTGGCATTGCACTTTGGTGACTGTCAGTGGTCATTAGTAATGAGTGATTGTTAACTTCTGATGGTAAAAACTGAAAAATGTAATCTGTGGTGGTAACAGTACCACAAATGAGACTGTCAATGAAGTGTTTAGTCAGAACTCTGGACAGTACTGACTGCAGAAAATACAGCTGGTATGTCACTTTCTCTGTGGCTCAATATGTTAAGGCAGTCTGGAGTAACAGTATCAGTAATTCAGGGTACACATTCAGATATCAGATAGTTTTACTGGAGTATTAGAATAACTATTGCCACTGACTTTTTATTAGTAATTTAACATGAAGTATATCTAGCAAGTTGCATGTGAAATGTGCAACACAACTCTGTGTAATGATATGTGCAATGCTAAATAAGTCAGCCACACTCTGTGTGAAGTATGTTAAGCAAAACAATGATCATAGTTAATTTAGAGTACATCTGCATATGTAATACCTTCACAAAAGTTTTTGGAAAAAAGTATGTCTCAACACAAAGATAAGTATTAGATGTGTAGGGCAGTACAACATGTAACATATTTATAGCACCTTCCTCAACATGCTTTAAACCTATTCAAATAAGTGCATGGAAAATAAATTTACAGCAATAAATACTGGTTTCTATGAATAACTCTAGGAACATAAGTAAAAGTCAAACACATAGAGGCTTATCATAATTAGATTTCTACTCATTTAGTAATTGTTATACCTCAGCTTACAAGCTACAAACATGTTAGCTATTCTGTGGCATTAATAGGTAAGCAGAACGTTGTAGTTTAGCCTTTTGTTTAGTCATGTGTTCAGTTCCCAGGTGCTAACAATAACAGTTTGCAAAATGTATGTCCCATCAACCCATTATGTACCAGTTTGTATACTTTTATCTATTACTAACACTGAATATTACCAACATCATAGAATATGTCATGTCATATCAGTGTGTCACAAGAGTAGATGTCTGATTACCATCCACTATACTAGAAAGCATGGCCAGATGTTACAATATATCCTTTGAAAGGATAACTCAGATATCATCAGCAAAAAGAATTTGAGGAATTCACAGCAGAACATGTATAAATACAGTGAACATCACGCATGGCCTAGCCTCACTACCATATTTCACACTTGCAATGTAGTTTGCAGCAATCATATGTCATTTTCCTGCCAAACCATTTGTGTGATCTCTAGTGTGCAAATGCAGTTGACAATGTTTTCTTTCATTGTCTGATTTACATGAGATCTCAGATGGGTGCCAATTCCCTGTCATATTTCCTGATATCCTTCAGAAGATATAGCAGGTGAAGGTAATGGTGGTGCTCCATTTAGAACCTAATGGTGGTGTCAGGAAGAGTCTGTTATCTTTGTGGCACTCCTCAAAAAGTGCTACAATTGAAAGTTTCTGCAAGAGGACTATACCAGGTTTCATATCAAAGCTGTGGCTTAGAATACCTTGGCAAAGGCTGTCCTCAGTGCAACTGGTATACCACACACTGGTGAATAATGTCATCCCCATTATAGTAACATGAAGAGAGGTAAGCTGGAGCTCCTGACCCAATGGGATGCAGAATCTGCAAGAGCAAACACGCCTGAGTTAAGAAAGTATATTGACCTATCACCAATACAATACCATGGATTGGCAAGACAATACACTTTTTCATTATTCTTCTTTTTTATGCTATTTTCTCTTCCAAACAGCTGCTGAAAAGATAGCTAGAAATATGAAGGCACATCAGAAGTGATTGGCATGCCTCATAAAGCTACATGATAGGTATGTCTCAGATATGAATAATAAAAAAAGAGTGTAAGAAACTTCTCTGCATGGAAATATTTTTCAATTCCTGTATGTCTCATTACTCACTATATAATAAAAAGAAGAAAAAAAACAGAAAATAGTAGTAGAAGTAGCAAACTTAAAAACATCCTAAATCAAAAAATAAACACTTATTTTGAAATATCATTAATATAATACAGAATTGTTAATTCTAGTGGGTATTCAGAAGTAATCCAAACAGGGTAGACAGTGTTCCCAGTCGAAAATCCTATATTAAGCACACAGACAAGCAATCCAAACAAAACAAAAAATAACCAGAAGTAGTTTCACCCCAAACTTCTGACTATATACCTGTTATCAGGTATGGGAGTGGCTTATTTTGTTTATAAAACAAAGTGTATTGGTATACATGTTAACAAATTCAAGTCCCTTTCCACATTCTTATCAGTGTGATATTTGAGCTGGCACTGCCTTACTTACTGAATGTTCTAATAATTTAAACCTTAAGCATTTTAAGCAAAATTAATAACATTAACAATTATGTGGTACTTCTTATTAAATGGATTATTATCAAACAAGTCTGTGAATTTAGCAAAGACATTATAATAATCAGTTGAGAATATTTAAACATTAGAGCATTAGGCAATTAAAAAAAATATATACCCGGGATTCAATAAACTTTGTGCAGATTTTGCGCAGAGCCTACATGGAGTGTTAACATGTACTTGATGTTGAGAATCACGCAGCATTGAGGCATGCATATTAATGAGGTGCTGGACACATAAGCAAGGTTTTATGGCTCGCAGCAGTCTTGTTGGCCACAAAATCTCTTATTTGAGCACAGACAGTATTTCTGTGTACGGTTGCTGACTTCTCATATAGCTCATTTTACATATTAAACAGTTCATGTTGCACGACATTCCACATTTCTTTAAGATGTTAGTAAGCCATAGTATGGTTTCCACATATTGCCCATTTATTCCATATTATGAGGGCTACTGTACCTCTTCCTGGAGATGGAAGGTTGACAGCTGTGACATAGAGAACAGTGATTCTGGCCAAAGATAATATGACAGTACAGCATTTGCTTTTTCCTTTCTTTAATTTTCTTCATTTATTTATTTTTGTCACTGTGCGCTATTCACCACATAGCACAAACAGTGGATGCAACATTTTCAAACACTGTGTGCACACCCAGTAAGCACATGATTACTGGAATTGGCAGCAAAACATCAGGATATAAAATGCAATTGGCTGGAAAACCTCATTCTACATTAGGCTTGATCTTTGGTAGTCATGTCTGTTTTTTCTGGTGAGGAAGCTCACTTCTGAGTGCAGATGTGGGATGTCCAGGAGTCCAAAGTCTTTGCTGGACTCCTAGTTCAGCATCATGGGCCCCTTTTACTGCAGAGGGGCTATTCAGGCTCAGAGTACAAATCTAAAGCATGGAATAGTGTTGCCAAGACTTTGACCAGTGCTACAGGTATCCCCCACACTGGTGAACAATATAGACACCACTTTGATAACCACAGTACAGAGACTACTTGTAAGAGTTAAAAGCTGAATATAGTCAAGACTGGTATTCATAATGGTATTCTGTTCGGTTCTGTTTTTTCCACAGCTGTTATGGGGAGAGTTCTTAATGTGAGGACCCATGCCATGAGATTGACAAGGATGCAAAAAGCATGTGGTACATATGCATCAAAACAGTTCTGTTATTGTAGCATTAAAAGTTGAAGACAGCTTATTTGGTATTTAATACAGCTGCATCAAATTGAGCATACATATCACAATTGTAAAAGAAAGCATGCATGCGTTAGTCTGTAGCACAAAGCAATAGTTCTATATTCTCAAATAACACTGAGCATACATCTCTCAACTGTAAAAGGAAACAATAAATGCATTAATCTAAAGGACAAAATAACAGTACAGTACAGTATTAGAGTAGTTTGAGGTTGTGGGTTCAAAAACCACACTTCCCAAATATACAATATTGTTAAGTTTTCATCATTATTGCAATGTAACTTCAGACCTCTACAACAGTGGTGCAAATAGCCTGCTGTAAACTGTAAACTGTAACCAGTATAATGTGGACATGCATATATGCACACATCAAGGATTGCTTGCTGCAGTTTGTACTATAGAGTGCATCTGTTATGAACTGGGTAGCCTTAAAAGTAATAAATAAATTTGATTAATAAATAAATTTGTTAGGAGTTTGCAGTAATGGTAACAGACTACAGTCAAATAATTGTATCATTCCTTTGTATGTCACATATAAAGTTACAAATGTTATCCCTTTTTTCCTCTCACCCCAAACCTTCTGTCTTTTTTTTTTTTTTTAATGTTTTCTTTCTTTTTTCCACAGCACAGCAAGGTAAGCCTGTCCCACAGGATCCTCCTACCCCCAATCCACCGGCATCTCTGCCCAACATGTCTGGGGCGCAACCTGGCAGCACCACTTCTTCTGCCTCTGCACTACCTGGGCCATCAGATAGTTCAGCCCCAGAGGATAGGCCAGTGGTTCCCTCTCTGTGGTGGAGGTAGTGAATTTATCACCCATGACAAACTGCCAGGGTTGGTGCATAGGACTGTGAGCCACACTGTTGATGCATGCCTATGCCATCGATGGAATGCCTGCTGTCCATCCTTGTACAACCTAATTGTTGTTTGAGGTAGATGTTAATGGGTTCAAATATGGGTGTAAGTAGTACTTTTACAAATGTCTATGATACTTTAAGTACATTTACATATATTGCTGCCATTTACCATTCCTGTGTCTTGGTACACGATGTGCACCATGATGCAATAATTCTCTAAAGAAAAGAAATGAGGAAGATAGGAAAGTAGTGAAATGGTGAGTAAGCAGGGGGAAGAACTAAATGAAAGGAGGACAGGAATGTGCAGGAGGGTGGTTGGAAAGAACCATAACTATCCATTTCTTCAACAGTAAAACCTGATCATATATGCAGAATATTAGCTGAATTTGGACTGTCACCTCCAGAGTGTTGACCACAACATAATAATGTTGTATAGCCAATTAGACTGAATCCAGTGTGTCAAGAAGACATGCTGCAAAATGCAGAGCTATCTATGGGACAATTGTTTTCTTATGTTTGACAGGTGCCCATTTTTTTTTTCAGAGAGAGAAGAATGTTGGAGAAGGGATGCAAGTATGTTTGGGTCAGGTAGGTTGAGTAGGTGAGGAAGGGATCACAGACAGACAGGACATGCAAGGCCAAAAACACAGCTCCAAGGCCAAAAACACAACCTGTATGGGAACGGATGGTACACCAGGTTGCATTTTAAGTGGTCTAAAGCATAAGTTAGCAACTCCATTAAGTACTCTCTTCACCCACAGCCTGAGTACTGGTTTGTCTATACTGAATGGAAAACAGCAGCCGTCATCCACCTTGATAAAAGGGGTAGAGCGACAAAACCTGGGAACTACAGACCCATAAGCTTAGAAAGCCTTATCTGTAATGCCATGAAACAAATCATCATGGACTTTATAAATAATGATATAAGTGATCTCCAAACCCTTGATCTGAGACTGTTTGGTTTTGTCAAAGGCAGTGCATGCCTGCTAAACCTGATGGACTTCTTTGAAAACACCACCAGAGCCATAGACAAAGGCAAATCTGTGCATACAGCTTACATTGCCTTAGCCAAGGCCTTTGACACAATGCCACATCTGGGCATCATTAATAAACTTTCCCAATTGAATATCAACCCTTATATCATCAGGTGGGTTGCTAACTAGCTTACTAACAGATTGCATTCAGTCAGATTTGGGGACTTTACCTCAACCAGCAGACCTGTCATCAGTGGGGTTCCACAGGGGTCAGTACTGTGTCCCCTGCTGTTTGGAATATAATTCTCTGAAGTTTAAGCCAAAACAGAGGGACTGTGGCTGACTAAGTTTGCTGATGACTGCAAAATAGGTGCAATCATTGAATCCGCAAATAATGTCAATATACTTCAAGAAGGACTTACACAAAACAGTGATTGGTTCCAAAGCCATAGACACAAACTCAATGCAAAAATGTACATCATCATCTCCTTTGGTAAAAACAATATCCCTGAAGACTGTCATTTAAATAATAATACCCTAAGTAATAGCTCAGTAGTGAGAGACTTGGGAATGCAAGTTCACTGTAGTCTAAACTTTGACCACCATGTGTCTACTGTGGTAAGGAAGGCATTCTATTTCACACACCTTATTAGCAAAAGTATTGCCATAAGAGTGAAAGAAGTCATAATAGCCCTGTGCTCGACCCTCATCAGGCCGGTAATTGAGTACAATGCTCCCTGTGATATGTACCTTACCAAGCACCTGCAGCAACCTGAGAGACTTCAGAGATTTCTAATCAAGAAAATTCAGGGTCTCACACAAATGTCATACATTGACAGACTGAAGTCAGTGTCACTGTACTTAGTGGCATACAGTTTACTTAGAGGAGACATGTGCCTAGCTTACAGAGCAATTTCAGATCCAAACTTAATGGAAATGCTAAATATCCACAAGTCAAATGGGACAAGGGTCACCCACTCCAGGGATCCTAACCTGGCCTGCAACATAAATAGTAAAATACAACAAAAAAACAGGCTTAAATAGTGGGAAGTATACTTGCTGTGTTCAATTCAAGTCAGTCACAAAAGGTAACCAAATGTTCCACAAAGCTGTAACCTACAAACGCGCTTTTTTGAACTAGAACTCAAATAAAAAAAAAAAAAATCACCAAGGAGTGTTTCATTCGAAACCTACTCATCCACTGGGCAATAGCTAGAAAAAAAACTGAGCCAGCATGTAAAAAATAAATCAAGCGTCAGTAGAAACCACGTTTATTAAAATAATTAGAACACAGGGAATCTTCATCAGGCCTCGTCCCTTTTTGTGGAACATTTGGTTACCTTTTGTGACTGACTTGAATTGAACACAGCAAGTATACTTCCCACTATTTAAGCCTGTTTTTTTGTTGTATTTTACAAGTCTTGTTTATTATCAGGAAAACAGAGTGTAGTGAGCATTATTCTTTGTTTTTATGCAACATAAATAGGACTTGCTGGAGACACAGATATGTCTCTCAGAGGTTGCTACTGTTCTGGAATAGGCTGCCAGTTCACATCAAACAAAGTCCCTCTATGACCATCTTTAAGCATAGCTTGGATGACTGGATGGGAAACCATAAATATGTGCCAGGGATTTCACCAATGACCCTCCTACATATGGGCAGTCATTGCTAACTAAGCTCTTGAGTTTATACAAGATCTTTCATATTGGGTTTCTCTAGTATTATATTGGGTACATATGGCTAGTCTTATAAAGACCTTCTGGTCAATAGACCAGTAACCACATATGAAACTATGAACCTACAAGATAAGACACAGAGATAGTGAAGGACACAGGTGGTGGGTGAACACCATGGTTGAAGTAAGAGTGGGGATATTCGGAAACCATGGACATTATGCTGGGTGACAGTGAGAATAGAATCATCACCTACTGAACTGTCATCACTGTCATCTCACTTCACTGATGGCTGCAGTGTCTGACATCTGCATCTCCTTCTCGTGTTATTAAGTATAATGATGGAAAGCAGTGTCTCCATCCAGCATAGGTGAGCAACTGTGTGATGCACAATCCTACACATGAACCCTGGCAGTTCATTGTGGATGATAAAATCACCACCTCTGCCACTGCTCTCAGAGGGAACTACTGGCCTATCCTGTGGGGCAGAACTACCTGATGGGCCAGGTAGTACAGGGGCAGCAGAGGGGATGTTGCTAGGTTGCATCTCTGACAACCTGGACTTCAATGCCATAGCCGGTGGAGTGGAGGCAGGAGGATCCTGTGGGGCAGGCCTACCCTGGTGTGCTGTGGAAAAAAAAAAGAGAAGATAAGGGTTGGGGTGAGAGAAAAAAATGGGAGAACATTAGCAACATTTTATGTGACATACCAATGCATTGATACAATTATTTGACTCTAGTCTGTTACCTTTATGTTTAAGACTAAGATCTCCTAACAAATAACTTTTTTTACTTTTGAGACCACCCAGCTCATAACAGATGCACAGTATACTACAGATGGCAGCAATCAATCTTTTATGTGTGCATATACTGCGCATATGTGAGTTTTAGTTAAGCAGATTACAGTTTACATCAGGCTATTTGTGCCACTGCTATTGAGGTTTGAATGTACCGTGCAATACTGATGACAAATAAACAGTATTGTATAGCTGGTAAGTGTGGTGTGTGAACCCACAATCTCTGACTACTTTCTAATACTGTACTGTTTTTTTTTTGCCTACAGACTAATGCAGGCAGACTTGCTGTTACAGTTGAGATACGCATGCTCACTTTGATGCACCCGTAAAAGATGCCCCCTCCAAAATATCTTAAACTTTTAATGCTACGGTAAAAGTACTGTTCTGCTGCATATATGCCACATGCTTCTCTCATCTGTGCCAATCTAGTGACATGGGTTCACACATTCAGTTCTCAGTTTGTGACATCTAAAGAAAAAACAGAACAGAATACAGTTACAAATACCAGTCCTGACTATATTCAACTTTTAACTCTTACATGTAGTCTCTGTATTTGATACTTACAACTTTTTGGGGTGCCTCCAGTCCTACATTCCTTGATCCAAGATTCAAAGATATGTCTCTTCCTTCTCTGGGGGTTGCTGTAGTGAAGTCTATATTGTTCACCAGTCCAGGGGATATGGACAGCACTTGTCAAAGCCTGGGAAAGACTATTCCATTCCTCTGACTTGTAATCTAAGCCACAATATTCCCTCTGCAATAGTCTGGGCCTATGTTCAATCACTAGGAGTCCAACAAACTCTTTGGACACCTGAACACCCCACATTTGAGCACAGTATCTCAATCCCTCTCTATGAAGGCCTGCCATACCTACTACATAGCAAGACCAATGTAGAGTGGTATTTTCCCACCAATTGCAGGTCTCATGCTTACTGGGAATGTGCACATTTTTGCAACATTTGAAACTGTTGTGCATCACTTAGTATCATGCAAACTGAGTGCTCAAGGGTACACACTGCTGGCAATATGTTTAGTATAAATTGAATGTATCTGGTTTCTATTTATGGCTGTCTGGGTCCTGTGTGCTACCCAGGTGGTCCATTCATCCAGTTTGTGCACTGTCACCCTTCGCGCAAACCAGATGAGCACAGCCAAACCCATTTGTGCTAAGTGGCGGATTGCACAAACACTGGCCCAAAAAAAAGAAAAAAGAAAAAAAAAAGAAAAAGGGAGAAATACTTGAAAATCAATCTATGGCATGCACACAGTAGAAAACATTAGTACAGATGAGATATGTCTACATAGGTCTGGATTTCAACCTTTTTGTCACACAAACAGCTTTGCAGAAAATTACTGACTCCTCACCCAACCAAGTGCAACTAAATGTACACTGATATCAAGGCATAAACTATTATTTGAACATTTATTATACTTAGTATATATCGATGTAGTGCAGTTAGTGATCATAGAACCTGTTATGATTATTGCTTGCAAATATGCAGCTCTGTCTTACCTTTTTGTGTTTCATGGTCATTCATCAGTTATCTGATCAGTACTCAGAAGCACACAGTGTGTAAGCCAGTCTGTATCACTGACCTTAAAATGTGTGAGGATATTAACTGGGAATAATATGATATGCAGTTGTCAACAACTGAAGGGCATGTTGGATAGCACAAACAAGCATAGACTGCTCTTTGGGGTGCAATGGTGAGTTCCTGTTATGGCACATGCAAGGATACACTGTTCTTTCCAGGGGGACCAAAGCTGAGCTACTCTTACTGCACAAACAAGCACAGAGTTTTCCTTTGGGGCAAGCAAAGGAGAGTTGCTGTTATGGTACAAACAAGGATATGTTGCTCTCGTTACTGTCCTTGTTTTGCATCCTGCCTTTTGTTTGATTGTGTGAAGGGTGTGAAGTCAGAAATTACAATGTGACTGACTACTTTTTAATTTCTCTCTTTAATGATTTTCCATTACAAATGTATGTTGCTAAACTGAGGGCATCCAGTACTTTGAAGAGGTATGACTGTGTGAATCTTTGATGCGTGAGATCTACTACTTCCTAATGGACACATATTAGTCAAGGGTTGGGAGGGTGGCCTAACAAACATAAGGTGCAGGGTTTGAGTCTCACAAGTGATAATTGGCTAGGCTTAAAATGTCTTGCAAGGGCAGTTAGCCTAGTACTAATCTATGAACCTAAGTAAGTCTCTGCTGTCACATGTTAAGGTAATTTTTGTACAAAACTCCCACCCTTGACTTGCTTACTGTACCAAGTGAGGAAATACAAGGATATGCCATGATATTATTAAATAAGACACTCCAGGTTCAGGACTTATCTAGTAAATGCAGCAGTTGCCACAGTATTAGTTCAGGGCTGACTCTGTCTAATGCAAGCAGTATACAGCCAATACATGGAAAGGTAAAGGTTGTGTGAGCTCCCTGGCATCAATGTTACTCTAGGAGAAAGGTTTTAGGCCCCTAGGTAGTGAGTGAGTGTGCTATGCATTGTCTCTTAGCTAGTGCAATGGCATACTAAGCATGCCTATGTCTAACTAAACCTACAGCAGCTGGTGGTTCCCCCTTTGACACAATGCAAATAGTGGCAACAAATGAGAACTTTAAATGAAGAAATGCTATGCTGCATAAAATCCTAAGCTCAGAATATCATGGCATGACCTGTAATGTGCACCATACATTTGGACTTGAAAATCTTGTAAAAGACATGTCAGGAAGTAATTATACACATTGGAGTTTCTTACTTCACAACCCTGACAGGAGCATCCACTATAGTGTTGTGAATGTTCATGTTATCAACTGCTGAACTTTCCAAGGCCAACATAAGTTAAACGTACAGTGAACAGTTAAACATCACAAATGCAGATATACTAAGCAGTGAGTTAGCTATGCACCCTTCAGACAGAAAGCCTTTGTCTCCCTGAATCCAAAACATAGAAAACAGGGATATGGCACAGTTATCATCACTTGCACAGGGTGTTGTGTGGTGGTTATTACAGAGAGGAAAATACAAAGTAATATACACATTGCAGTTTCTGACTTCACAACCCTTGCAACAGCATTCACTTTAAAGTTGTGACATGTGGATGCTATCAGCTCTCTAAATTTCCAAGGGCACTTAAGTCACAAGGTACAATGAACATTTCTACAACAGCAATGCAGATATAGTAGTCAGTAAGTTAGCTATGCACCCTGAGTATCAGACATAGGTTTTGTATCCCTGAGTCAGAACGATAGAACACAGGGATATAACACAGTTATTATATCTTGCACAGGGTGTTGTGGGGGGGGGGCAGGAAGCTTAGGCTGACACAAGTGGTCAGTCAGTGTGTGTGAGTATGAATGAGAAGAAGGCAGACATTTGGACAAAAAGAAATAAGTAGCTATTGTGTCTGTGTGTCTGTAGGGGTCCTCTAGGTGAAATTGGTGTGTGAGGGTATGCATGAACACAGCCAAGCTGTTTCCTAGCTCTATATTGTGGTGTGTTGCACAGATGTGAGTGATGCATTGTAGAGGATGCAGTTAATTGTTGTCATCCTTGACCATGAGAACTGGCTATGCAGGAGTTGCACTGGCATGTTGACATCCAGGACCATGCTCAGATGCATTGCTGCTAAGTGAACATGACTGCTGTCTGCTGAATGAGCTCCTTTTACAGGAATGCCCAGGACCATGATCCCATGGTCAGCCACATCTGGGTGTGGACAGCACACTCACTGATGGAGCAGGGGAAGTACTGCCACTACGGGAGAGTGATTGGGCATGGCCACATTGGCTATCAGCAGATGTTTTGGATGGTCTACACCCATGAGGACAACCTTCCCCTCCCAGCAGACATTCCATCACAGGCACTGCTTGTCCATCACAGACACCCCTAGTTCCAATGTGTCATTCATCCAATCCAATGAACCAGCAACACAGTGAAGAAAGTCACATATGTCAGCTCAGCCTGAGCCACATCCACAACCCTAAGCATTTGTCTGGAGCATCTATTGGAGCATGCCTGTGCCTCCATGATGGTCCTAAACATATGTAGAGTGTGGCATGGGAAATGTCAACTGCACCAGGTGGACGAGGGACAGCAGCCCCCCCAAAGCACCATATCAATCCTCCTCTGTGGCACCTTACCCACACTTTAGCTATGGCCAAACTCAATGGGCACTTAAGCTGCAGTAGTCACACTTCCCTGATCATTGTCCTCACCATCCACCTGTCCAATATCTGTGTGCTCAATGGATGGGGTAGACATAGGTCTACTGACTGTGTACAATGTAAATGCTGGGGATGGTGGTATGTCAACCTCTGTGTCAGATTCAACCTTTACACCCCCTGACTGTGCCTCAGGTTTGCCACCATTATCATCAGAATCTGCTGAGACGCTGACATCAGGTGGCAGAGGGGCCACAGTTCCACTGTCAGACTCATTTGTGATAAAAAACAAGAGATATGGGAATATATTAATACAAGCACTACTATAGTGCAATATATGCTAACAAAGTAACACTGCTACCACTATTACAGACAGTCAAGAAATACACACAACATGCCTGAGATCAAGATCACACACTAAAATATTTGCTTAAATGGATCAGCAGTAATGACATCAAGCTAACTGGCTTTTTATATGGTGCAGATTAATAATGGATTGCAGCTGTGTGTGATTACTGTTTGGGAGGAGGAATTCACAACAGCACTGCAGGCTGCCTTACTTTTACTGGGTGGGTCAGTTTAGATCTAGAAAGTGTCTCTGGAGAGCCCACAGACCTTTCTCATCAACATAACACAGAAGCTACAAAACATGCCATGATGTTTGTGGATACATTATAAACCATGTCATTGTAACTTGTCTGGTATAGGATGAGGACACATCTGCCTGGCTTCCAGCCCACTGTCTGACCATGCCCTGGTGGGATTACTGCATATCCATAATATACAGCTGATGAGATCAGTAGAGTCTGTTGATGCCAAACTAAGTTTCACACATGCTGGTGTAAAATGCTCTCTTTAATGTCAAGCAACAGCTTGCACTCACACATAGCTGACTACAGTGAGACTAGAACCCATACCTATCTAAGTACACAGACTACAGAACACAGTATTTAATGCAAGTGCCACAGATCAAGTCTGATTTGGAGTGTGTCAGACAACAGTTTTTAGCTGATGACATCAGCAGTGTTTGTTGAGGACAAGATAGTGTCCCACATGCAGGTATAAAATGCTCTCTGCAAAGTCAAGCAACAGCTCACTCTCACACACACACATGTGCACACACACACATACGCACACACACACACACACACACACACACACACACACACACACACACACACACACATGATCGACTGCAGTGAAAATTGAACCCATACTTCTCTAAGTGCACAGACTACAGAACACAATACTTAATGCATGCGCCACAACACACGTCTGATTTATACAAGAGTACAGGTACACATAGTCGATGACATCAGTGGGCCATGTGGTGCACAACAGCTTGGGAGGTCTGCCTAGGGACATAGCTTCATGCAAAAGATGAGGCTAGTAGCCTAATAGCAGTAATAGCACTAGGCTCTTTAGAAGCCTAGCTGTGTAGCCACACAAGTACCCTTATTGAGCATAGTTGGATGTTTGAGTTCAGCAGAGTGAGGTTGTGAGAACCACCAACTTGCCTTGTCCATGATGGAGCACATAATATTATACATTGGTTGATATATGTGTGGAAAAAGTACTGAGACCCTAGTGTTGCAGTGCCTAGTAGTCGGGGGAGGGGGGGCAACACATGAATGTGTTGTAAATATATGATATATAGTTAGGTAATGTTTCCACATGTAGGTTATGTCAGACAAAGGTAATGAAGAATAAACACCAGTAATGATATATATATATATATATATATATATATATATTATATATAGATATACAGTCCCATAACACAGCGAGCAGCTGGTTTATGTGACGGTGAACAAAGTGTACATGCATGTGAGATACATCCATTTGCTCATAAGTAAACACTGCATAAACATGAGCCATATTTCAAATGTCTGATAATTCCAACTGTACTCCATGCCTGGTTTTTGTGATGTCCAAGAACATTAATTCAATATATATGGTTTATACTTGTGGCTGTCTACTTCACAGGTGGTCTGGATTGTCCTGTTTTCACAATGTGGTACTTCATGCAAACAAAATGAGCACAGCCAAACTTGTAATGTACTTGTTTTCTGTTAAAAGTAACAGGAATATGGAACTGAAAAAAAAGAAAAATATGTGAAATGAAGAAAACCAATGTATGACATACACAGTAGAACATGATAAAATACATGAGATATTTATACATAGCTCAGGATTTGAACTCTCACACTAATGCATCTTCAGAAAACAGGGTGGATCCCTTATTCCTCCTTGCCACAGAAACAGCTTTGCAAAGAACTGAATTAATTCTCCACACAACCAATTGCATTAGAATATATGCTGTTATGAAACCATCACCTATGATTTGCACACTTAATTCTCTTTATTATATTTGGATGTACTGTACATAGTGATTATACAACATGTTAGGATTATGCTTGCAAACATACAGCTCTGTCTTACATGTCTGTGTTTCTTGATACTTCATCAGTTATGTGACCAGTAGTACCAGATATGCAGTGTGTAAGCCATTTAATATCATCGGCCTTAAAATGTGTGAGGATATTAACTGTGAGTTATACGATATGCAGTAGCCTGTATCTGAAGGCCAGGTTGGATGACACAAACAGGCATATACTGTTCTTTTGGGGGGAGTATAGCTAAGTCACTGTTATGGATCTTTTGGGGGGGCAAACCTCAATTACTGTTATGCCACAAACAAGCATAGCCTGTTCTTTTGTGGGGAAGCAAAGATGTTACTGCTATAGCACAAACAAGGATATGATGTTCTTGTTACTATCCTTGTTCTGCATCCTGCTTGTTGTTTCATCTTGGGAAGGGTTGTGAGGTCAGAAACTGCAATGTGTATCATTACTTTCTAACTTCTCTCTTTAATAATTTACCAGTACAAAGGTATGGTGTTAAAATGAGGCCATGCAGTGATCATCAGTATTACTGAGATGTATGAACTTGTGAGTCTTTGATGCCTGAGGCCTACTACTTACTAAAGGACATGTATAAATGAAATAAGGTTCTGCTGTGATATGTTAAAGTACTTTTTGGACAAATCTACAACTATTTATTTGATTATTGTACCAAGTTACAATATACAAGGATATGTCCTAATATTATTCAAGAATACAGTTTAGCTTCAGGACTTACCTTGCAAATGCAGTACCATTTTAGTTCAGGGCTGACTCTGTCTGATGCAAGCAGTACACAGCCAATACATGTGAAGGGAGGTAAAGGTTGTGTGAGTTGCCTGGCATCAATTTTCCTATATGCATGTGAGTAGAAGAAAGGTATTAGGTGCCTAGGTGGTCAGTGAATATGCTATGCATTGTCTATTAAGCATGGTGACCAGCACCTGTTCTAGATATACAACTGTAAACATGGATAGCAGTACCTGTTATTGTTATAGAGCTTTCTAAATGGATACAGGACCTGCTATTGATATATAACTGTAATCATGGATAACAGCACCTGTTATAGATATAGAAATGTAGGCATGGATAGCAGCACTTGGTGCAGGTATAAAATTGTAAGCATGGATAGCAGAACCTGTTTTAGTTATACAACTGTAAGCATGGACAGCAACACCTAGTATAGTCATACATCTGTAAGGATTTATAGTAGCACCTGTTACAGTTATACAGCTTTAAGCACAGATAGCAGCACCTGTATACATATGCATCTGTAAACATGGATAGCAACACCTGTTACAGTTACACAACTGTATATATGGATCACAGCTCTTGTTATAGTTATACAAGTGTTAGGATGGTTACCAGCCCCTGTTGTAGCCACACAACTGTAATAATGGATAAATGCATGTATTACAGTTTTAGAATTGTAAACATGGATAACAGCACTTGTTATAGTTATACATCTGTAACCATGGATAGCAGCACCTGCTTAAGTTATACAACTGTAAGTGTGGATAGCAGCACCTGTATACTTATACTGCTGTAAACAGGGATAGCAGCACCTGTTAGAGTAATACATCTGCAAGTATGGATAGCAGCACCTGGTACAGTTATACAACTGTAAGCATTGAGAGCAGAACCTGTTCTAGATATACAAGTGTAAGCATGGATAGCAGCACCGATTAAAATTACACAACTGCAAGCATGGATAGCAGTACCTGATGTAGTTATACAACTGTAAGCTTGGATTGAAGCATCTGTTACAGTTATACAACTGTAAGCATTGATAGCAGCACATGTTGTAGTTATACAACTGTAAGCATGGATAGCAGCACCTGTTGTAGTTATACAAATGTAAGCATGGATGGCAGAACCTGTTATAGCTATACAGTTGTAAGCATGGAGAACAGCACCTGTTACAGTTATACAACTTCAAGTATGGATAGTAGGTCCTTTTATAGTTATACAACTGTAAGTATCGATAATACAACTGTAAGCATGGATAACAGGATCTGTTATAGGTATACACTTGTAAACATAGATAGCAGCACCTGTTATAGTTATACAACTGTAAGCATGGATAACAGGATCTGTTATAGGTATACACCTGTAAACATAGATAGCAGCACCTGTTACATTTATACAACTGCAAGTATGGATAGCAGGTCCTTTTATAGTTATACAACTGTAAGTATCAATAATACAACTGTAAGCATGGATAACAGGATCTGTTATAGGTGTACACCTGTAAACATGGATAGTAGCATCTGTTATAGTTGTACAACTGTTAGTATGGATAGCAGCACCTGCTATAGTTATACAAGGGTAAGCATGGATAGCAGGACATGTTATAGTTATACAGCTAAAAGCATGGATAGCATCACCGGTCATAGTTTTGCAACTGTAAATATGGATATCAGCACCTGTTATAATTAAACAACTGTAAGAATGGATAGCATCAACCTTTACAGATATAAAACTGTAGGTATGGATAGCAACACCTGTTACACTTAGACAACTGCAAGCATGTATAGTAGCACCTGTTGTAGATATATAACTGTACGTATGTATAGCAACACCTGCTATAGTTATTCATCTGTAAGTATGGATCGCACCACCTGTTATAGTTATACAACTGTAAGAATGGATAGCTGGACCTGTTATAGATATAGAACTGTAAGCATGGATAGCAGCACCTGTTATAGTTATACAACTGCAAGCATAAATGGTAGCACCTGTTATAGTTATACAACTGTAAACATGGATAGCAGCACCTGTTAACAGTTATACAACTGTAAGCTCAGATAGCAGCACCTGTAGACTTATACAGCTGTAAACATGGATAGTTAACACCTGTTGTAGTTATACCACTGTAAGTATGGATAGCAGTACCTGGTACAGTTATACAGTAAGCACTATGATCAGCACCTTTTCTAGATATACAAGTATAATCATGGATAGAAGCACCTATTACAGTTACACAACTGCAAGCATGGATAGCAGCACCTGATATAGTTATACAACTATATACATGGGTAGCAGCACCTGGTGATGTTATACAGCTGTAAGCATGGATAACAGCTCCGGTTATAGTTATACAACTGTAAGCATGGATAGCAGGTCCTTTATAGTTATACAACTGTAAGTATCAATAATACAACTGTAAGCATGGATAACAGGATCTGTTATAGGTATACACCTGTAAACATTGATAGTAGCATCTGTTATAGTTATACAACTGTATGTATGGATAGCAGCATCTGTTATAGCTATACAATGGTTAGCATGGATAGCAGGACCTGTTATAGTTATACAGCTATAAGCATGAATAGCATCACCAGTCATAGTTTTACAACTGTAAGAATGGATAGCATCAACTTTTACACTTAGACAACTGCAAGCATGGATAGTAGCACCTGTTATAGTTATACAACTGTAAATATGGATAGCAACACCTGTTACAGTTATACAACTGTAAGTCAGATAGCAGCCCCTGCAGCCTTATACAGCTGTAAACATGGAGAGTAACACCTGTTGTAGCTATACCACTGTAAGTATGGATAGCAGTACCTGGTTTATACAGTAAGCAACTATGATCAGCACCTTTTCTAGATATACAAGTATAATCATGGATTGAAGCAGCTATTACAGTTACACAACTGCAAGCATGAATAGCAGCACCTGATATAGTTATACAACTATATACATGGGTAGCAGCACCTGTTGATGTTATACAGCTGTAAGCATGGATAGCAGCACCTGTTCTAGTTATACAACTGTAAGCATGGATAGTAGCACCTGCTGTAGTTATATAACTGTACATGGATAGCAGCACCTGTTATAGTTATTCAACTGTAAGCATGGATAGCAGCACCTGTTGTAGTTATATAACTGTAAGTATGGATAGCAGCATTTGCTACAGCTGTACAGCTGTAAGCAGGGATAGCAGCACCTTTTGCAGTTAGGCAAATGTAAGCATGTATACCAGACCTGTTACACGTATACAAATGTAAGCACAGATAGCAGCACCTCTACACTTATACAGTTGTAAACTTGGATAGGAACACCTGTTATAGTTATACAACTGTAAGTATGGATAGCAGCACCTGTAATAGTTATACAACTGTAAGCATGGTGACCAGCACCTGTTCTAGATATACAACTTTAAGAATGGATAGCAGCACCTGTTAAGATTATAGAGCTGCCAAAATGGATAGCAGGACCTGTTATAGATATATAACTGTAAGCAGGGATAGCAACACCTGTTATAGTTATACAACTGTAAGTATGGATAGCGGCACCTGTTAAAGTTATACAACTGTAAGTATGGATAGCAGCACCTATTATAGCTATACAACTGTAAGCATGGTTATCAGCACCTATTCTACTTATACAAGTGTAAGCAAGCTTAGCAGCATGTATTATAGCTATACAACTGTAAAAATGGAAAGCAGGACCGTTAATAGCTATACAGCTATAAGCAGAGATAGCAGCACCTGTTTTAGTTATACAACTGTAAGCATGAATAGCAACACCTGTTATAGTTACACAACTGTAAGCATGGATAGCGGCACTTGGACTAGTTACACAACTGTAAGCATTGATAGCAGTACCTATTTTAGATATATCATCTGTAAGCATGGATAGCAGCACCTGTTACAGATAGACAACTGCTGCATGGATAGCCACACCTGTTATATTTATACAACCGTAAACATGGATAGCAGGGCCTGTATATTTATACAACTATATACATGGATAGCAGCACCTGTTATACTCCTATATCTTTTAGCATTGATAGCAGAGCCTGTATAATTATCCAGCTGTAACCATGGGAAGGAGCACATGATACAGTTATACAACTGTAAGTATGGAGATCAGCAAATGTTATAGGTGTACAACTGTCAGCATAGATAATAAGTGGCCACTGCTATAATTATACAACTATAAGCATTGATAGCGGCACCTGTTATAGTCATAACACTGTAAGCATGCACAGCAGCACCTGGTAAAGTTATGCAAATGTAAGCATGGACAGCAGACCAGTTACACATATACAACTGTAACCACAAATAGCAGCACCTGGTAAAGTTATGCAAATGTAAGCATGGACAGCAGACCAGTTACACATATACAACTGTAACCACAGATAGCAGCACCTTAGCATTGATAGCAGAGCCTGTATAATTATACCGCTGTAAACATGGATAGCAACACCTGTTATAGTTATACAACTGTAAGCATGGATAGTGGCAAGTGTTAAAGTTACGCAACTGTAAGTATGGATAGCGGCACCTGTTACAGTTATACAACTGAAATCATGGATATCAGCTCTTGTTCTTGATATACAAGTGTAAGCAAGCTTAACAGTATGTGTTATAGTTATACAACTGTAACAATGGATAGCAGGTCTTTTAATAGATATACAACTGTAAGTATGGATAGCAGCACCTGTAATAGCTATACAACTATAAGTATGGATAACAGCACCTTCTACAGATATACAACTGTAAGCATGGTGAGCAGCACTTTTCTAGATATACAACTGTAAACATTGATAGCAGTACCTGTTATAATTATAGAGCTGTCAAAGGGGATACAGGACCTGTTATTGATATATAACTGTAAGCATGAATAGCGGCACCTGATATAGTTATACAACTGTAAGAATGGATATCAGCTGTTGTTCTTGGTAAACAAGTGTAAGCAAGCTTAGCAGTATGTCTTATAGTTATACAACCATAACAATAGATAGCAGGACCTTTAAGAGCTATACAACTGTAAGCAGGGATAGCAGCACCTGTTATAGTTATACAACTGTAAGCATGGATAGCAGCACCTGTTATAGATATACAACTGTAAGCAGGGATAGCAGCACCTGGTGCAGTTATGCAAATGTAAGCATGTATACCAGACCTATTACACTTATACAACTGTAAGCACAGATAGCAGCACCTGTATACTTATACAGTTGTAAACATGGATATGAACACCTGTTATAGTTATACAACTGTAAGTATGGATAGCAGCACCTGTAATAGTTATACAGCTGTAAGCATGATGACCAGCACCTGTTCTAGATATACAACTGTAAGAATGGATAGCAGCACCTGTTATAGTTATAGAGCTGTCAAAATGGATAGCAGGACCTGTTTTAGATATATGACTGTAAGCATAGATATCGGCACCTGTTATAGTTATACAACTGAAGTATGGATAGCAGCACCTGTTACAGTTATACAACTGTAAGTATGGATAGCAGCACCTGTTATAGTTATACAACTGAAGTATGGATAGCAGCACCTGTTATAGTTATACAACTGTAAGCATGGATAGCAGCACCTGTTTTAGTTATATCATCTGTAAGCATGGATAGCAACACCTGTTACAGATAGACAACTGCAGCATGGATAGCCGCACCTGTTATATTTATACAACTGTAAACATGGATAGCAGGGCCTGTATATTTATAAAACTATATACATGGATAGCAGCACCTGTTATACTCATATAACTGTTAGCATTGATAGCAGAGGCTGTATAATTATCCAGCTGTAACCATGGGAAGGAGCACATGTTACAGTTATACAACTGTAAGTATGGAGAGCAGCAAATGTTATAGGTGTACAACTGTGTGCATGGATAATAAGCGGCCCCTGCTATAATTATACAACTGTAAGCATTGATAGCAGCACCTGTTATAGTCATACAACTGCAAGAATGCACAGCAGCACCTGTTTCACCTATACAGCTGTAAGCACTGATAGCAGCCCCTGGTACAGTTATGCAAATGTAAGCATGGACAGCAGACCTGTTACACATATACAACTGTAACCACAGATAGCAGCACCTGTATATTTATACAGCTGTAAACATGGATAGCAACACCTGTTTTAGTTATACAACTGTAGGTATATATAGTGGCACCTGTTGCAGTTATACAACTGTAAGCATGGATAGTGGCAAGTGTTAAAGTTACACAACTGTAAGTATGGATAGCGGCACCTGTTACAGTTATACAACTGTAAGCCTGGATATCAGCTCTTGTTCTTGGTATACAAATGTAAGCATGCTTAGCAGAATGTGTTATAGTTATACAACTGTAACAATGGATAGCAGGACCTTTAATAGTTATACAACTGTAAGTATGGATAGCAGCACCGGTAATAGTTATACAACTATAAGTATTGATAACAGCACCTTGTATTGTTATACAACTGTAAGCATGGTGACCAGCACTTGTTCTAGCAGTACCTGTTATAGTTATAGACCTGTCAAAAGGGATACATGACCTGTTATTGATATAACTGTAGGCATGGATAGCAGCATCTTTTATAATTTTACAACTGTAAGTATGGATAGTGGCACCTGTTTCAGTTATACAACTGAAAGCATGGATAGTGGCAAGTGATAAAGTTACAGAACTGTAAGTATAGATAGCGGCACCTGTTACAGTTATACAACTGTAAGCATGGAAATCAGCTCTTGTTCTTGGTATACAAGTGTAAGCAAGCTTAGCAGTATGTGTTATAGTTATATAACTGTAACAATAGATAGCAGGACCTTTAAGAGCTATACAACTGTAAGCAGGGATAGCAGCACCTGTTACAGTTACACAACAGTAAGTATGGATAGCAGCACTTGTTACAGATATAGAAATGTAGGTATGGATAGCAGCACTTGGTGCAGCTATACTATTGTAAGCATGGCTAGCAGAACCTGTTTTAGTTATACAACTATAAGCATGGATAGCAACACCTGGTACAGTCATACATCTATCTGTAAGGATGGATAGTAGCACCTGTTACAGTTATACAACTTTAAGCACTGATAGCAGCACTTGTATACTTATACAGCTGTAAACATGGATAGCAACACCTGTTATATTTATACAACTGTAAGTATGGATAGCACCTGGGAGAGTTATACACCTGTAAGCATTGACAGAAGAACCTGTGATCTATATACATATATAGGCATGGATAGCAGCACCTATTACAGTTACACAAATGCAAGCATGTATAGCAGCACCTATTACAGTTACACAACTGCAAGCATGGATAGCAGCACCTAATATATTTATACAACTGTTAGCATGTATAGCAGCTCGTGTTATAGTTATACATCTGTAAGCATGGATAGCATATCTGTTATAGTTATACAAATGTAAGCATAGACAGCAGCAGCTGTTACAGTCATACATCTGTAACCATGGATAGCAGCACCTGCTTAAGTTATACAACTGTAAGCGTGGATAGAAGCACCTGTATACTTATACTGCTGTAAACTTGGATAGCAGCACCTATTAGAGTAATGCATCTGCAAGTATGGATAGCAGCACCTGGTACAGTTATACAACTGTAAGCATTGAGAGCAGAACCTTTCTAGATATACAAGTGTAAGAATGGATAGCAGCACCAATTAAAATTACACAACTACAAGCATGGATTGCAGTACCTAATGAGGTTATACAACTGTAAGCTTTGATAGCAGCACCTGTTACAGTTATACAACTGTAAGCATTGATAGCAGCACCTGTTATAGTTATACAACTGTAAGCATGGATAGCAGGTCCTTTTATAGTTATACAACTGTAAGCATCGATAATACAACTGTAAGCATGGATAACAGTATCTGTTATAGGTATACACCTGTAAACATAGATAGTAGCATCTGTTTTAGTTATACAACTGTTAGTATGGATAGCAGCACCTGTTATAGCTATACAAGGGTAAGCATGGATAGCAGGACCTGTTGTAATTATGCAGCTATAAGCATGGATAGCATCACCGGTCATAGTTTTACAACTGTAAATATGGATAGCAGAACCTGTTACAATTAAACAACTGTAAGAATGGATAGCATCAACTTTTACAGTTATAAAACTGTAGGTATGGATAGCAGCACCTGTTACACTTAGACAACTGCAAGCATGGATAGTAGCACCTGTTATAGTTATACAACTGTAAACATGGATAGCAGCACCTGTTACAGTTATACAACTGTAAGCTCAGATAGGAGCACCTGTAGACTTATACAGCTGTAAACATGGATAGCAAAACCTGTTATAGTTATACAACTGTAAGTATGGATAGCAGCACCTGTTATACTTTTAAAACTGTAAGCATGGATAGCAGCATCTCCTGTAGTTATACAACTGGAAACATGGATAGCAGCATCTGTTATAGTTGTACAACTGTAAGCATGGTTACCCGCACCTATTATAGTTATACAACTGTAAGAATGAATAGCAGCACCTGTATAGCAATACAAGTGTATGCATGGATAGTAGCTCCTGTTTTAGTTATACAGCTATAAGCATGGATAGCAGCACCTGGTACAGTTAGGCAAATGTAAGCATGGATAGTAGTTCCTGTATAAACAGCTGTTAGCATGGATAGCAACACCTGTATAGTTGCATGACTGTAGGCATGAATAGCAGCATCGATTATAGTTGTAGAATTGTAAGCATGAATAGCAACACCTGTTATAGCTATGCAGCTGGAAGCTTGGATAGCAGCACTTGGTACATTTACATAACTGTAGGCATTGACAACAGCACCTGTAAAGTTCAACAATTGTAAACATGGATAGCAGTACCTCTTACAGTTATACATCTGATCTGTAAGCAAGGATAGCAGCACCTGTTATAGCTATACAGCTGTAAGCATGGATATGGTCAACTGTTATAGATATAGAACTGTAAGCATGTACAGCAGCACCTGTTATAGTTATACAACTGTAAGCATGGATAGCAGCACCTGTTGTAGTCATAGAACTGTAAGCAGGGAAAGCAGCAGCTGTGTAGAGTTTCATAACTGTAAGCATAGATAACAGCAGCTGTTACACTTATACAATTGTAAGGATAGATAGCAGCACCTGTTATAAGTGTACAACTGTAAGCATTGATAACAAAGAGCACCTGCTATAGTTATACTACTGTAAATATGGATAGCAGCACCTTTATACAATTGTAAGGATGACTAGCAGCACCCGGTACAGTTACACAACTGTAAGCATGGTTAGCAACACCTGTTTCTTTAAGTATTGATAGCAGCACCTGTTACACTTATACAACTGTTAGCATGGGCAGCAGCACCTGGTACAGTCATACATCTGTAAGGATGGATAGACCACCTGTTACAGTTATATAACTGTAAGCACAGATAGCAGCACTTGTATACTTATGCAGCTGTAAACATTGATAGCAACACCTGTTTTAGTTATAGAGCTGTAAGTAGGGATATCAGGAACTGTTAAATATAGACAACTTAAAGCATGGATAGCAGCACATGCTATAGATACAGCTGTAAGAATGGATAGTGGCACATGTTATAGTTACACAACTGTATGTATGGATCACAGCTCCTGTTATAGATATACAAGTGTAAGCATGGTTAACAGCCCCTGTTATAGTCATACAACTGTAAGAATGTATAGATGTATGTGTTACAGTTATAGAAATCTAAGCATGGATATCAGCACCTGTTATAGTTATACAACTGTAGGTATGGACAGCAGCACCTGGGAGAGTTATACAGCTGTAAGCACTGACAGAAGAACCTGTGCTCTATATACATATATAGGCATGGATAGCAGCACCTATTACAGTTACACAACTGCAAGCATGTATAGCAGCACCTATTACAGTTACACAACTGCAAGCATGGATAGCAGCACCTAATATATTTATACAACTGTTAACATGTATAGCAGCTCGTGTTATAGTTATACAACTGTAAGCATGGATAGCATATCTGTTATAGTTATACAAATGTAAGCATAGACAGCAGCACCTGTTACAGTCATACATCTGTAACCATGGATAGCAGCACCTGCTTAAGTTATACAACTGTAAGCGTGGATAGAAGCACCTGTATACTTATACTGCTGTAAACATGGATAGCAGCACCTATTAGAGTAATGCATCTGCAAGTATGGATAGCAGCACCTGGTACAGTTATACAACTGTAAGCATTGAGAGCAGAATCTTTCTAGATATACAAGTGTAAGAAAGGATAGCAGCACCGATTAAAATTACACAACTGCAAGTATGGATTGCAGTACCTAATGAGGTTATACAACTATAAGTATGGATAGCAGCACCTGTTACAGTTATACAACTGTAAGCATGGATAGCAGGTCCTTTTATAGTTATACAACTGTAAGCATCGATAATACAACTGTAAGCATGGATAACTGGATCTGTTGTAGGTATACACCTGTAAACATACATAATAGCATCTGTTATAGTTATACAACTGTTAGTATGGATAGCAGCACCTGTTATAGCTATACAAGGGTAAGCATGGATAGCAGGACCTGTTATAATTATGCAGCTATAAGCAGGGATAGCATCACCGGTCATAGTTTTACAACTGTAAATATGGATAGCAGCACCTGTTACAATTAAACAACTGCAAGCATGCATAGGAGCACCTGTTATAGTTATACAACTGTAAACATGGATAGCAGCACCTGTTACAGTTATACAACTGTAAGCTCAGATAGCAGCACCTGTAGACTTATACAGCTGTAAGCATGGATAGCAAAACCTGTTATAGTTATACAACTCTAAGCATGGATAGCAGCACCTGTTATACTTTTAAAACTGTAAGCATGGATAGCAGCCCCTCCTGTAGTTATACAACTGGAAACATGGATAGCAGCATCTGTTATAGTTGTACAACTGTAAGCATGGTTACCCGCACCTATTATAGTTATACAACTGTAAGAATGAATAGCAGCACATGTATAGCAATACAAGTTCATAGGTTCATAGATTAGTACTAGGCTAACTGCCCTTGCAAGCCATTTTAAGCCTAGCCAAGTATCCCTTGTGAGACCCAAACCCTGTACCTTGTGTTTGTAAGGCAAACACCTTAACCATTAGGCCACCCTCCCAACCCAATTGTAAGCATGGATAGCAGCACCTGTTGTAGTTATACAGCTGTAAGCATGGACAGCAGCACCTGGTACCTGGCATGGTTAGTAGCTCCTGTATAAACAACTGTTAGCATGGATAGCAACACCTGTATAGTTGTATGACTGTAAGCATGAATAGCAGTATCTATTATAGTTGTAGAATTGGAAGCATGAATAGCAACACCTGTTATAGCTATACAGCTGGAAGCTTGGATAGCAGCACCTGGTACATTTACATAACTGTAGGCATTGACAGCAGCACCTGTAAAGTTCAACAATTGTAAGCGTGGATAGCAGCACGTCTTACAGTTATACATCTGATCTGTAAGAAATGATAGCAGCACCTGTTTTAACTAAACAATGGTAAGGTTGGATAGCAGAACCTGTTATAGTTATACAGCTGTACGCATGGATACGGTTAACTGTTATAGATATAGATATAGAACTGTAAGCATATACACCAGCATCTGTTATAGTTATACAACTGCAAGCATGGATAGCAGCACCTGCTATAGTTATACAACTGTAAATATGGATAGCAGCACCTGTTATACAATTGTAAGGATGACTAGCAGCACCTGGTACAGTTACACAACTGTAAGCATGGTTAGCAACACATGTTTCTTTAAGTATTGATAGCAGCACCTGTTACACTTATGCAACTGTTAGCATGGGTAGCAGCACCCGGGACAGTCATACATCTGTAAAGATGGATAGACCACCTATTACAGTTATATAACTGTAAGCACAGATAGCAGCAATTGTATACTTATACAGCTGTAAACATGGATAGCAACACCTCTTTTAGTTATAGAGCTGTAAGTAGGGATATCAGGAACTGTCAGATATACACAACTTAAAGCATGGATAGCAGCACATGTTATATTTATACAGCTGTAAGAATGGATAGTGGCACATGTTATAGTTACACAACTGTATGTATGGATCACAGCTCCTGTTATAGATATACAAGTGTAAGCATGGTTAACAGCCCCTGTTATAGTCATACAACTGTAAGAATGTATAGATGCATGTGTTACAGTTATATAAATTTAAGCAGGGATATCAGTACCTGTTATAGTTGAACAACTGTAAGAATGGATAGCAGGAACTTTTATAGCTATACAACTGTAAGCACAGGTGGCAGCACCTGTAAGAGTTATACAACTGTAAGCATGGATAGCAGCAACTGCATACTTATAATGGTGTAAACATGGATAGCAGCACCTGGGAGAGTTATACAACTGTAATCATTGAGAGACGAACCTGTGCTCTATATACACATGCAGGCATGGATAGCAGCACCTATTACAGTTACACAACTGCAAGCATGGAAAGCAGTACCTAATATAGTTATACAACTGTAAGCCTGGATAGCAGCACTTGTTATAGTTATACAAATGTAAGCATAGATAGTAGCACCTGTTATAGTTATACAACTGTAAGCGTGGATAGCAACACCTGCATACTTATACTGCTGTAAACATGGATAGCAGCACCTGTTAGAGTAATACAACTGCAAGTATGGAGGGCAGCGCCTGGTACAGTTGTACAACTGTAAACATTGAGAGCATAACCTGTTCTAGATATACAAGTGTAAGCATGGATCGCAGCACCTGTTACAGTTATACAAATGTACGCATGGATAGCAGCACCTGTTATAGTCATACAACTGAAAGCATGGATAGCAGGTCCTTTTATAATTACACAACTGTAAGCATGGATAGCAGGACCTGTTAGAGATATAGAAATGTAGGCATGGATAGCAGTACTTGGTGCTGCTATAAAATTGTAAGCAAGGATAGCAGAACCTGTTTTAGTTATACAACTGTAAGCATGGACAGCAACACCTAGTACAGTCATACATCTGTAAGTATGGATAGTAGCACCTGTTACAGTTACACAACTTTAAGCACAGATAGCAGCACTTGTATACTTATACATCTGTAAACATGGATAGCAACACCTGTTATAGTTATACAACTGTAAGCATGGATAGTGGCACCTGTTATTGCTACACAACTGTATGTATGGATCACAGCTCCTGTTATAGTTATACAAGTGTTAGCATGGTAAGCAGCCCGTGTTGTAGTCACACAACTGTAAGAATGGACAAATGCATTTGTTACAGTTTTAGAATTGTAAACATGGATAACAGCACCTGTTATAGTTATATAACTGTAAGCATAGATAGCAACACCTGTTATAGTTATACATCTGTAACCATGGATAGCAGCACCTGCTTAAGTTATACAACTGTAAGCATTGATAGCAGCACCTGTATACTAATACTGCTGTAAACATGGACAGCAGCACCTATTAGCGTAATACCTCTGCAATATGGATAGCAACACCTGGTACAGTTATGCAACTGCAAGCATTGAGAGCAGAACCTGTTCTAGATATACAAGTGTAAGCATGGCTAGCAGCACCGATTAAAATTACACAACTGCAAGCATGGATTGCAGTACCTGATGTAGTTATACAACTGTAAGCATGGATAGCAGCACCTGTTACAGTTATACAAATGTAAGCATGGATTGCAGAACCAGTTATAGCTATGCAATTGTAAGCATGGAGAACAGCACGTGTTACAGTTATACAACTGTAAGCATGGATAGCAGGTCCTTTTATAGTTATACAACTATAAGTATTGTAAATACAACTGTAAGCATGGATAACAGGACCTGTTATAGGTATACACCTGTAAACATTGATAGTAGCACCTGTTATAGTTATACAACTGCAAGTATTGATAGCAGTATATTTTATAGCTATACAAGGGTAAGCATGGATACCCTGACCTGTTATATTTCTACAGGTATAAGCATGGATAGCATCACCAGTCATAGTTTTTCAACTGTAACTATGGATAGCAGCACCTTTTACAGTTGAATGACTATAAGAATGGATAGCATCAACTTTTACAGTTATAAAACTGTAGGTATGGATAGCAGCACCTGTTACACTTAGACAACTGCAAGCATGCATAATAGCATCTGTTATAGTTATACAACTGTAAACATGGATAGCAGCAGCTGCTAGAGTTATACAACTGTAAGCACAAATAGCAGCACCTGCAGACTTATACAGCTGTAAACATGGATAGTAACACTTGCTGTAGTTATACCACTGTAAGTATGGATAGCAGTACCTGGTTTATACAGTAAGCAACTATGATCAGCACCTTTTCTAGATATACAAGTATAATCATGGATTGAAGCACTTATTACAGATACACAACTGCAAGCATGGATAGCAGCACCTGATACAGTTATACAACTATATACATGGGTAGCAGCACCTGGTGATGTTATACAGCTGTAAGCATGGATAACAGCTCCGGTTATAGTTATACAACTGTAAGCATGGATAGCAGGTCCTTTATAGTTATACAACTGTAAGTATCAATAATACAACTGTAAGCATGGATAACAGGATCTGTTATAGGTATACACCTGTAAACATTGATAGTAGCATCTGTTATAGTTATACAACTGTAAGTATGGATAGCAGCACCTGCTGTAGTTATATAACTGTAAGAATGGATTGCAGCAGCTGGTATAGTTATACAACTGTAAGAATGGATAGCTGGACCTGTTATAGTTATGCAACTGTATGCATGGATAGCAGCACCTGATATAGTTATACAACTGTAAGCATGGATAGCAGCACTTGTTACAGCTATACAGCTGTACGCATGGATAACAGCACCTGTACACTTATACAGTTGTAAACATGGATAGGAACACCTGTTATAGTTATACAACTGTAAGTATGGATAGCAGCACCTGTAATAGTTGTAGAACTGTAAGTATGGATAGCAGCACCTGTTACAGTTATACAGCTGTAAGCATGGATAACCACACCTGTTATAGATATAAAAATGTAGGCATGGATAGCAGCACTTGGTACAATTATATAATAGTAAGCATGAATAGCAGCACCTGTTTTAGTTATACAACTGTAAGCATGGATAGCAACACCTGTTATAGTTACACAACTGTAAGCATGGATAGCAGCACCTGTTTTAGTTATATCATCTGTAAGCATGGATAGCAACACCTGTTACAGATAGAAAACTGCATCATGGATAGCCACACCTTTTATATCTATACAACTATATACATGGATAGCAGCACCTGTTATACTCATATAACTGTTAGTATTGATAGCAGAGGCTGTATAATTATCCAACTGTAACATGGGAAGGAGCACATGTTACAGTTATACAACTGTAAGTATGGAGAGCAGCAAATGTTATAGGTGTACAACTGTGTGCATGGATAATAAGTGGACCCTGCTATAATTGCACAACTGTAAGCATTGATAGCGGCACCTGTTATAGTCATACAACTGTAAGCATGCACAGCAGCACCTGTTGCAGCTATACAACTGTAAGCACGGATAACAGCACTTGTTACAGCTATACAGCTGTAAGCATGGATAGCAGCACCTGGTACAGTTATGCAAATGTAAGCATAGACAGCAGACCTGTTACACATATACAACTGTAACCATAGATAGCAGCACCTGTATACTTATACAGCTGTAAACATGGAGAGCAACACCTGTTATAGTTATACAACTGTAAGTATGGATAGCGGCACCTGTTACAGTCATACAACTGTTAGCATGGATATCAGCACCTGTTATACAACTGTAAGCATGGATGGCAGCACTTGTTTCAGCTATACAGCTGTAAGCAGGGATAGCAGCACCTGGTGCAGTTATGCAAATGTAAGCATGTATACCAGACCTGTTACACTTATACAATTGTAAGCACAGATAGCAGCACCTGTATACTTACACAGTTGTAAACATGGTTAGGAACACCTGGTATAGTTATACAACTGTAAGTATGGATAGCAGCACCTGTAATAGTTATACAACTGTAAGCATGATGACCAGAACCTGTTCTAGATATACAACTGTAAGAATGAATAGCAGCACCTGTTATAGTTAAAGAGTTGTCAAAATGGATAGCAGGTCCTGTTATAGATATATAACTGTAAGCATGGATAGCTGCACCTGTTATAGTTATACAACTGTAAGTATGGAGAGCGGCACCTGTTAAAGTTATGCAACTGTAAGTATGGATAGCAGCACCTGTTACAGTTATACAACTGTATGCATGGATAACAACACCTCTTATAGATATAGAAGAGTAGACATGGATAACAGCACTTGGTACAGCGATACAATAGTAAGCATGAATAGCAGCACCTGTTTTAGTTATACAACTATAAGCATGGATAGCAGCACTTGGTACAGTTATACAACTGTAAGCATGGATAACCATTCCTGTTATAGATATAGAAATGTAGGCATGGATAGCAGCACTTGGTACAGCTATACAATAGTAAGCATGAATAGCAGCACCTGTTTTAGTTATACAACTGTAAGCATGGATAGCAACACCTGTTATAGTTACACAACTGTAAGCATGGATAGCAGCACCTGTTTTAGTTATATCATCTGTAAGCATGGATAGCAACACCTGTTACAGATAGACAACTGCAGCATGGATAGCCACACCTGTTATATTTATACAACTGTAAATATGGATAGCAGGGCCTGTGTAGTTATACAACTATATACATGGATAGCAGCACCTGTTATACTCATATAACTGTTAGCATTGATAGCAGAACCTGTATAATTATCCAAATGTAACAATGGGAAGCAGCACATGTTACAGTTATACAACTGTAAGTATGGAGAGCAGCAAATGTTATAGGTGTACAACTGTGCACATGGATAATAAGTGGACCCTGCTATAATTATACAACTGTAAGCATTGATAGCGGCACCTGTTATAGTCATACAACCGTAAGCATGCACAGCAGCACCTGTTACAGCTATACAACTGTAAGCACGGATAACAGCATCTGTTACAGTTACACAACTATAAGCATAGCTAGTAGCACATGTTATAATTATAGAACTGCAAGCATGGATTGCAGCACTTGTTATAGTTACACAACTGTCAACATGGATAGCAGCACTTGTCATAGTTATACGACTGCAAGCATGGATATCAGCACCTGTTTTAGTTACCCAACTGTAAGCATGGATAGCAGCACCTGTTATATTTATACAACTGTAAATATTGATAGAAGCACCTGTACAGTTATTTAACTATATACATGGATAGCAGCACCTGTTATACTCATATAACTGTTAGCATTGATAACAGTGCCTGTGTACTTATCCAACTGTAACCATGGGAAGCAGCATGTGTTACAGTTATACAACTGCAAACATGGATAACAGCACCTGTTATAGTTATACAACTGTAAGCATGGATAGCAGCACCTGTATAGTTATACAACTGTAAACATGGTTTGCAGCACCTGGTACAGTCATACAGCTGCAAGCATGGATAGCAGCACCTGTTATAGTTATACAAGTATAATCATGGATAGAAGCACCTATTACAGTTACACAAATGCAAGCATGGATCGCAGCACCTGATATAGTTATACAACTATATACATGGGTAGCAGCACCTGTTGATGTTATACAACTGTAAGCATGGAAAGTAGTACCTGTTATATCAATTTAAGCATGGATAGCAGCACTTGTTGTCATTATACAACTGTAAGTTTGGATGGCAGCACCTGTTTTAGTTATACAATTGTAACCATGGATAGTAGCACCTGTTGTAGTTATACAACTGTAAGCATAGATAGCAGCACCTGTTTTAGTTATACAACTGTAAGCATGGATAGCAGCACCTGTTTTAGTTATACAACTGTAAGCATCGATAGCAGCACCTGTTACAGATAGACAGCTGCAGCATGGATAGCAGCACCTGTTATATTTATACAACTGTAAACATGGATAGCAGTAACTGTACAGTTATACAACTATATACATGGATAGCATCACCTGTTATACTCAGATAACTGTTTGCATTGATAGCAGTGCCTGTATAGTTATGCAACTGTAACCATGGGAAGCAGCACCTGTTACAATTATACAATTGTAAACATGGATTGCAGCACCTGTTATAGTTATACAACTGTAAACATGGATAGCAGCACCTGTTATAGTTATACAATTGTAAGCATGGATAGCAGCACCAGTTGTAGTTATACAACTGTAAGCATGGATAGCAGAACCTGTTATAGTTATACAGCTGTAAACATGGATAGCAACACCTGTTACAGTTATACAACTGTAAGCGCAGATAGCAGCACCTGCAGACTTATACAGCTGTAAGCATGGATAGTAACACCTGTTGTAGCTATACCACTGTAAGTATGGATAGCAGTACCTGGTTTATACAGTAAGCACTATGATCAGCACCTTTTCTAGATATACAAGTATAATCATGGATTGAAGCACCTTTTACAGTTACACAACTGCAAGCATGAATAGCAGCACCTGATATAGTTATACAACTATATACATGGGTAGCAGCACCTGTTGATGTTATACAACTGTAAGCATGGATAGCAGCATCTGTTCTAGTTATACAACTGTAAGCATGGATAGCAACACCTGTTATAGTTATATAACTGTAAGTATCGATAATACAACTGTAAGCATGGATAACAGGACCTGTTATAGTTATACAGCTGTAAGCATGGATAGTAGCATCTGTTCTAAAGTGTATTAGTTCTGGTTTAAGCACTTGGGCTTTGGGCCAGTTTTTTTACATTAAGAAGGTGTGGTCTGCACCCTTGTGGGAGGCTGGATTCTGCCCTTCTGAGCTGGGAATTTCTGGTCTCAGGCTTATTGTGCCTGCTTATTTGAACGGTTTCTTTCTGAAATTGTTGCGCCTTGTTGCTGCAGCATAGACCAGATTCAGGCCTGCTGAATCTAGCTTTGTTTATATAACTAGAGCACTGACCCAGGCCATCTATTTCTGGAGAAGGTTCCCCTGCTCCCTAGCAGCAGGAGTGTGCAGTTAGATCTTGTTTGATTGAAGACTCCTGGAGCAGGGCTCAGTTTTGAGCTTTTTTCTGGTTAATTGGGTAACTTGTTTAAATCAGTTGTTCATTTTCTATTGTTTTATATATATATATATATATATATATATATATATATATATATATATATATATATATATATATATATATATAAAAAGTGCATTCTATTCATTTGCTTTTACTGTATTTGTGTTTCTGACTACTTTATTACTAGAAGCATTGACTACAACACTGATCTGAGATATATAACAATAAGTATCCTTTTTTGTGCATTTAAAGAGTTTTTTTTATTGTATCTGCTTTTTTTTCTGAAAAATACCCAAAAAAAATATACTTGTTTCCTGCCTTTCTAAGCTAGTATAGTCCAGTTTTCAGGTTAAGTGCTGAATTCAGTACTGTGTTACAACTCTCTGTGTTTGCCCATAACTTACTTGGATATAAGGAAGTTTCTCTTTTCACCTGTGAGATAGGGGAGCTTTGAGCAGTCTATCTGTCCCTGAAGGAGTGGTTTCATCCCAGAAATTAGTAGTTTATTGGCCATTTTGGGCTAATTTCTATCTCTTTCATTTCCCTGCTAGAAGTACCGCATTTACCCGGTTTTGCACACCAGGCAACACCAGTTAGCTATGGTATAACTATTCCCGGCTCCATAAAGACTCCTCTGCAATTTTTCCCTTGGAACTAGACAAACTTTCAACTTCAGCACTCAAGCCATTAATTTCTCAGCCCGACACTTGCTCGTAACTCATAGCAAGCACTTATAAACTCTAGAACTAGACCCTCCTATAATGTACAGAAGGACAAGGCTCTCTATTCAACCTTACCAGACATTCAGTAGAAGAGTTCACTGTACCTATCCAGGCATGTCCAAGGGGCAGTTTCAGGTGTACTCTCCAGTCCAACTGGTGAATCTGGGCATTTTGAGGCAATGTTACAACTGCCTCATGTACACAGACAACCATCTCCTCCTACCACCAAACACTAATACATGCGAGAGATGCAATTATACAGCCAAACTGGAGGCTAAGCTCTTTCAACCCAAGACTGGATTAGACAGTCAAGAGGAGAAGGGAAATACTTGCATCACACCACCAGTCTCACATATATTCCCATTAATTAAGAAACAAAAAAAGTCCCGGCAACTATTGAATCCACACACTTGATTTAATAAAAGAAATAAAGTAACTTTTAAGTGCTTTTTATCTGCTCAATGGCAAACTTCATCAGAAATTACATCTCCACAATGGAAAAACATTTAACTAGTCACTTGGATTGAAAAACACGGGACAATTAATCAATTAACAAATAAAATTAACAGAAACTTTCCAAACAGTAATTATATAAAAAAAACTTATTTGTAAAAATATACTAAAAAAACTTGTAATATAATATAAATCAATCAAATAAGTTAATATTACTAACCATTCATATAAAATACAAACTCTAAATAAATGTATATAATGTAATAAAACCTTAAATAATCTATTACCTTTGTAAACTCCAAAGTTTAAGGATACTACATATTGAACATGCCTCATTTAATCCAGGAAAATTACATGCATCCAGTTTTATTTGCCACTTTAGGTCTAACTCTTCAAGTTTAAGAGTAAAGGGACCTCCTCTAAAATCATGTTTAACACTATCAATGGCTAAAAATTTAAAGTTATGATGCCTATTCAAGTAAATATAACAAGAAGTACGGACTGCAGAAAAACAAGCCACTCGTCCGAAATGCAGTGAAATAAAACAGTTTAATCCAATCCGAAAAGTTTAGCGCTTTCAACTGTACCAACACAGTCTTCTTCAGAACAAATAAATTACATCTGAAATCACTTTATATACATCACAAATTCAAAAAACCCGCCAAAACCTTAAAGCAGCAATGTATATTAAGGTGTCTAATGTGTTAGAGTAATTAATACAAAATTTTATATATATACAATTTAAATAAACATATAAATCAAATGCTAGAGAATCCTATAAAAATTATTTAATCAAATACATAAAATTTTTTAAAAATTAATTGAATACTAAAAATGGCTTGATGCTGATATGGTCGTTGATGCCAGGTGTCCTAGTGGCATCTGTGTAAATCTGCCATTTACTTTCACACAGGGCTAAAAGCATTTTCCAATTACCTCCCCTCAAAGAACTATGAACTTGATCAATAATAGTAAAAAGAAATAAATGGTCACTACCTTTTTCAAGGATGTGTCTATATAATGCATTATTACTGTCCTGCCTCTGTATTCTAAAATAGTGTTCATATATGCGTTTTTTATGACAACGCTCAGTTTTGCCTATATAATAGGCAGGGCAGGACTTACATTTAGCTAAATATACCACCTGTTTTGAGTTACAATTACCTTTCCTACTCTTAATAGTAGTTTTGTTAATATCATGAAGTTGAATAATGGTGTTTTCATTAATATATTTACACTGTTTACAAGATCCACATTTGCGGGTAGCACAATGTCTGATGACCTCTGCTTGTCCAATGTTAGTTTTTTCTAATAGTCTTTTCAAGTTGGGAGCTGTCTTGTAAACAATTTTAGGACATGGTTCCCAGTTCTGTCCCATGTTGTGTTCCAAAAATACATCCCAATGTCTAAGTAATATTTCTTTGATGAGATATACAGAAGGTGTGTATGTTAAAACACAAACTCTACCAATGGGTTGAGGTCTTTTACCAACCTGACCCTGCCTATTGTCTGTATCGTGTTGATCCAATTGTCCCAATAATGGGCAATATTTATTTCCCCATTCCTTTCTTACATATTCAGTAATGTCCTTAAGCATGTATTCGGGGTAGGCACGATTTTGGAAAAGGTTGTAAATGTTCCTTATTTCCTTCTCAAAAGTCTCAAAAGTTGATGTCATCCTAGCAGCCCTTATACATTGCCCTTTAACAATGTTACAAAAAATGTGAGGTGGATGGTTACTTGTGTAATATAAATAATCATTTGAAAATGTTGGTTTGCGATATATACTAGTAGAAAATCCATCCTCCTTGTAACTAATCAACACATCTAAAAAGGGAATTTGTTGTGCCTTAAATTCAAAAGTTTAAGGAAAGTAGTAGATTCATTTAAGAATTTAATAAATTCATCAATCTTGTCTGGGAGCCTTCCATAATATAAAATGTCATCCAGGTATCTCACATAAAGTTCTATATCTTCACAATATGTACTTGTAAATAGATGTTCCAGTTCCCATGACAACATGACGAGGTTGGCGTAAATAGGGGCACAAGATGCCCCCATGGCTACACCCCTTGTCTGTCTAAAAAATTCACCCTGAAAAGCAATGTAGTTGTGGTCTAAAACTAGTGACATCATGTCACAGATTAAACAAATTTTATCCCAACTGTATCCAGAATAAAGTCTTAAACTATTTGCAAAATATTCAAGGCCTATATCTTTAGGGATACATGAGAATAAGTCAACTACATCTATTGTCAAAAGGGTCAAATTGGTATTCCATTTGTCCCTAGTCAATTTTCTTAGAAAGTCCCACGAATCTTTGACAAGATGCGGTATCTCCAAATAATGTGTTTTAACCATGTGTCAATAAGGACACCTATGTTGTAGGTTTTGGAGTATGAACCTGCCACAATGGGTCTAAATGGGGGTTGTTCAATGGATTTGTGAATTTTTGGAATTCCGAACATGTTGGCCATAATAGGAGAATCTTGTTTTAGAAAAGTGTAAATGTCATTACTAATCCTGTTGTCAATGAGGTATTCTTCCAGGGCAAGGTCTATTCTTTTGTATCCAATGTTAATTTGGTTTATTGAGATGCCTTCGTAGTTACCAGACCCATGAAGTATATTGTGTATACTTGTGTTGTACTCATCGGTGTAATATACAACAACTCCACCCCCCTTGTCCGGCTTCATGATACGTATGTCCTTATTATATATGCACTTTTTAAGACAATTTATTTCGTCTGTGGTGAGGTTGTCAACTAAAATGTCACCATGATGTTTCTTGTTGTGGTGTTGCAACCAATATATATCCTTACATACCAATTGTTCATAATTCTTAACTTGTGGATTGGCGTTAGGAATGTACGTACTTTTATTTTTAAGTTTAAAATCTATCACCTCATCCAAATTGTTTTTGGAGGTATCTTTGTTATCTTTGTTCAGTTTTTCAAATTGAGCTGCTAAATTTAACCTCCTACAATACAATTTGACCTCTTTAATATTGTCCACTAAATTGTTACGGACATTGGGGATGAATTTCATTCCTTTGCTCATAAGACTAAAAAATGCTTCGTCAATGTCCACATCAGTGTAGTTGTAGACATTGAATCCGTTGTGTGTGTTTAAAATCTTGTTGTTGTTGTTGCTATTGTAAGTAGTATTAGTCTTCAGTGAAGTGTTGGTGTCCAGTGAGATGTTGTTGTCCAATGGGTCATATACCTCCACTTTCTGTGTACTGGTAGCTTTTCCTGTACTTTTAATGTTTCTATCGGATTTGTCAATACTGTAACTACTCATCTCCTTTGCTTGCTCCACTCTGAATGTACATTTCTGGCTGGAAAAAAGCATCCCCCTTGAAAATTTTCATCCCTATGTGAACCATGACGTTGTTGTCTAGGTTCTTGATTACTTTGTCTAGTGTCAAATACTTTGTTAGATGGCCAAACATATGCTCTGTTGGATTTATAAATTTCCAAGTCACGTTTCATTTTCCTGTTTTTCCTCTCAAAAATAACTTGTGCGTTATTCTCAGCTATAGTAAACTGTTTATAATATAATTCTTTCCATACTTCAAAATCATCATGTTTCAAAATATTTTGGTTAATACTATCTATTTCATTAGCTAAAGAAATAAGTTTTTCGTCGTGATGTTTAATCAATAATCTAATGAAGGAAAAACCAAACCCATCAAATAATTCATTAAATTCATTAATGATATCAGAATCATAGACGGAATTGTATGCAACTCCTAAAGGTAACTTAAAAAATTGAATTCCCTTTGGTACAATATTAGACTGCAAACACTGAGACAAATAAGCAATATCAATTTTTGTATTTTTAAAAGATAATAATTTTTTACCAAAATCGTATATAATATCTTTCAAAGTACTGTGTGTCTGTAAATGCTGTTTCATATTAGAAAATTGACCCCTTTCTGCATCATTAAAAAACATAACAGTCTCCTAAAAATTGTTCTATAAGGCCCTCTTGTGGCTTTTTTGTATATTACAGTTGCAATAATCTTGTGCTATATTTTCACATTGAACGTAAATGTCTTTATTAACTTTACTGTCCTTCTTGTCTTTCTTGTCTTTAGTGTAATGAACAACATTAGCATAGGAAAAAGTACCTCTTTGCCCTTGTGTGTCTTTACGTTTGTTGTTCCCATACGTTTTAATCCCCAAATGAGGTTTGGGACGTGCTCCCATTCTTTCAGCTTCTTGACGTACTTTACAGAAGCTGAAATCAAAAGTAAGGTCTTGTAACGGTGAACCAGTGTGGTTGCCATCCCTTGTTTGTATGTCCAACACTGGCGGCGAAATGAATCTTTCAGGCTGAATCTCTAAAGGCTCAGAATTTGAGCTGGAACAGTTAATTTGAATCCCTTCAGTCTGTGCATCTGCCTGTCAGGAGTAGTGAGACCATCTCCGTTACTCTTTTCCGTAACCGGAACCGGTATGTTAGTACTCTCTGGTAACATGGAAACGAGGTCAATCTCCAAAATTTGTAACACTCTTTCTTTTTTGTTGTTATAGTTACTTGTAAGATTAGTCAACAGTGAAAACAACTTATGTACTTCTTTCTGAAGTGCCGCAACATCGGCACGCAAAGTACAAATAGAATCAACAGAGTTTGAATTATCATTGATGTTCTCACCCACTTTGGACAATGAAGTAGACTGAAAATCCACAGGATCCGACATCGTACGAATAACTGATAGCACCCACAAAAAGAACACCAACAATATAACAAGAAGTACGGACTGCAGAAAAACACACTAAAGCAAAAAAATAAAACAGTTTAACTTAAAGCGCTTTCAACTGTACCAACACAGTCTTCTTCAGAACAAATAAATTACATCTGAAATCACTTTATATACATCACAAATTAAAAAAACCCGCCAAAACCTTAAAGCAGCAATGTATATTAAGGTGTCTAATGTGTTAGAGTAATTAATACAAAATTTTATATATATACAATTTAAATAAACATATAAATCAAATGCTAGAGAATCCTATAAAAATTATTTAATCAAATACATAAAATAATTTTTTAAAAATTAATTAAATACTAAAAATGGCTTGATGCTGATATGGTCATTAATGCCAGGTGTCCTAGTGGCATCTGTGTAAATCTGCCATTTACTTTCACACAGGGCTAAAAGCATTTTCCAATTACCTCCCCTCAAAGAACTATGAACTTGATCAATAATAGCAAAAAGAAATAAATGGTCACTACCTTTTTCAAGGATGTGTCTATATAATGCATTATTACTGTCCTGCCTCTGTATTCTATAATAGTGTTCATATATGCGTTTTTTAAGACAACGCTCAGTTTTGCCTATATAATAGGCATCTAACAAAGTATTTGACACTAGACAAAGTTACTATGAACCTAGACAACTATGTCATGGTTCACACAGGGATGAAAATTTTCAAGGGGGACGCTTTTTTCCAGCCAGAAATGTGCATTCAGAGTGGAGCAAGCAAAGGAGATGAGTAGTTACAGTACTGACAAATCTGATAGAAATAGTAAAAGTACAGGAAAAACCACCAGTTCACAGAAATTGGAGGTACATGACCCATTGGACAACAACACTTCACTGGATGTTAACACTTTACTGAAGACTAACACTATTTATAATAGTAATAACAAAAACAATATTACAAACACACACAATGGGTTCAATGTCTATAATTACACTGATGTGGACATTGACGAAGCATTTTTTAGTCTGATGAGTAAAGGAATGAAATTCATCCCCAATGTCCGTAACAACTTAGTGGACAATATCAAAGAGGTCAAATTGTATTGTAGGAGGTTAAATTTAGCAGCTCAATTTGATAAATTGAATAAGGACAATAAAGATACCTCTAAAAACAATTTGGATGAGGTGATAGATTTTAAACTTAAAAATAAAAGTACGTACATTCCTAACGCCAATCCACAAGTTAAGAATTATGAACAATTGGTATGTAAGGATATATATTGGTTGCAACACCACAACAAGAAACATCATGGTGACATTTTAGTTGACAACCTCACCACAGACGATAGAAATTGTCTTAAAAAGTGCATATATAATAAGGACATACGTATCATGAAGCCGGACAAGGGGGGTGGAGTTGTTGTATATTACACCGATGAGTACAACACAAGTATACACAATATACTTCATGGGTCTGGTAACTACAAAGGCATCTCAATAAACCAAATTAACATTGGATACAAAAGAATAGACCTTGCCCTGGAAGAATACCTCATTGACAACAGGATTAGTAATGACATTTACACTTTTCTAAAACAAGATTATCCTATTATGGTCAACATGTTCGGAATTCCAAAAATTCACAAATCCATTGAACAACCCCCATTTAGATCCATTGTGGCAGGTTCATACTCCAAAACCTACAACATAGGTGTCCTTATTGACACATGGTTAAAACACATTTATTTGGAGATACCGCATCTTGTCAAAAATTCGTGGGACTTTCTAAGAAAATTGACTAGGGACAAATGGAATACCAATTTGACCCTTTTGACAATAGATGTAGTTGACTTATTCTCATGTATCCCTAAAGATATAGGCCTTGAATATTTTGCAAATAGTTTAAGACTTTATTCTGGATACAGTTGGGATAAAATTTGTTTAATCTGTGACATGATGTCACTAGTTTTAGACCACAACTACATTGCTTTTCAGGGTGAATTTTTTAGACAGACAAGGGGTATAGCCATGGGGCATCTTGTGCCCCTATTTACTTAACCTCGTCATGTTGTCATGGAACTGGACCATCTATTTACAAGTACATATTATGAAGATATAGAACTCTTTATGTGAGATACCTGGATGACATTTTTATATTATGGAAGGCTCACAGACAAGATTGATGAATTTATTAAATTCTTAAATGAATCTACTACTTTCCTTAAATTCACTTTGAATTTAAGGCACAACAAATCCTTTTAGATGTGTTGATTAGTCACAAGGAGGATGGATTTTCTACTAGTATATATCGCAAGCCAACATTTTCAAATGATTATTTATATTATACAAGTAACCATCCACCTCACATTTTTTGTAACATTGTTAAAGGGCAATGTATAAGAGCCACTAGGATGACTTCAACTTTTGAGACTTTTGAGAAGGAAATAAGGAATATTTACAAACTTTTTCAAAATCAAATCACATCGTCTACACCTTAATACATGCTTAAGGACATTACTGAATATGTAAGAAAGGAATGGGGAAATAAATATTGCCCATTATTGGGACAATTGGATCAACACGATACAGACAATAGGCAGGGTCAGGTTGGTAAAAGACCTCAACCCATTGGTAGAGTTTGTGTTTTAACATACACACCTTCTGTATATCTCATCAAAGAAATATTACTTAGACATTGGGATGTATTTTTGGAACACAACATGGGACAGAACTGGGAACCATGTCCTAAAATTGTTTACAAGACAGCTCCCAACTTGAAAAGACTATTAGAAAAAACTAACATTGGACAAGCAGAGGTCATCAGACATTGTGCTACCCGCAATGTGGATCTTGTAAACAGTGTAAATATATTAATGAGAACACCATTATTCAACTTCATGATATTAACAAAACTACTATTAAGAGTAGGAAAGGTAACTGTAACTCGAAACAGGTGGTATATTTAGCTACATGTAAGTCCTGCCCTGCCTATTATATAGGCAAAACTGAGCGTTGTCTTAAAAAATGCATATATGAACATTATTATAGAATACAGAGGCAGGACAGTAATAATGCATTATATAGACACATCCTTGAAAAAGGTAGTGACCATTTATTTCTTTTTACTATTATTGATCAAGTTCATAGTTCTTTGAGGGGAGGTAATTGGAAAATGCTTTTAGCCCTGTGTGAAAGTAAATGGCAGATTTACACAGATGCCACTAGGACACCTGGCATTAATGACCATATTAGCATCAAGCCATTTTTAGTATTTAATTAATTTTTAAAAAATTATTTTATGTATTTGATTAAATAATTTTTATAGGATTCTCTAGCATTTGATTTATATGTTTATTTAAATTGTATATATATAAAATTTTGTATTAATTACTCTAACACATTAGACACGTCAATATACATTGCTGCTTTAAGGTTTTGGCGGGTTTTTTGAATTTGTGATGTATATAAAGTGATTTCAGATGTAATTTATTTGTTCTGAAGAAGACTGTGTTGGTACAGTTGAAAGCGCTAAACTTTTCGGATTGGATTAAACTGTTTTATTTCACTGCATTTTGGACGAGTGGCTTGTTTTTCTGCAGTCCGTACTTCTTGTTATATTGTTGGAGTTCTTTTTGTGGGTGCTATTCAAGTAAATATGTTTAGCAAGTGCATTGTCTAGTTTGTTACAGCTTATAGCATGCAAGTGTTCATACATCCTATCTCGGAGTCTACACTCCGTTTTCCCCACATAGAATGCAGAACACTATGTACATCTAGCTAAATAGACAATAGCACTTGAATTACAGTTAAACTTTGCTTGTAAACTATATTTATAACCGTTAACTGTGAAATAATTAGTCACATCTACATGTTTACAAAAGTTACAGTTCTCACATTTATTCATACCTATGATTCTAGAATACTGTTTTTCTAATAGATCTTTCAAATTTCTACCCAGTTTAAATACTATGGGCAGGATTCACGAAGGCTTGCACGGAGTGTAATTGACGTGTAACACTCCATGCAAGCCTCGCGATCCAGGAACAGCCCAAAACTCCATGTAAGAGACCAGCTAAAATGTCTCTTACATGGACTGGGTTTGGATATGCTAAATACCTTACTTGAAGCCTGAAAGGTATGCAAATGAGGTATATTAGCGATACACGAAACAGAAACCAGCCCGTGTAAGAGATGTTTTAGCTGCAGAAATGTACTCAGTTGACAACTGAGTACGTTTCTGCAAAAATCACAACGGAGCCATGTCAGCTCCAAATAAAGGGTGCATATGTGTCAGGCAGCATGCCAGTGGCCAAATATGTGGCCATTGGCAAGGTAACCCGATGCAAAAATTAAAAAAAAATATACGGGCTGCGCTGTATAAAACATAAAAATGAAGGTTATAAACCCACAAATGTGGGTTTTATGCAATACATGGAATGACAATGCAGGGACCAGCAGACCAAAAACAACATAGCCACCGTGCAGTGGTTGCTAAGGGGGGAAGCTGATTCTAACACATGTAATTAAGCATTAGTAGGCAATCTCATGTAAATGAGGGTTAGGCTACTGAATCCCACAGTCACATAGCAAATGAGCACAGTTTGAGTAGTATAAGAGATACATAAGGGGGAGGAATAGAGTAGGAGATAGGTGACATCACAGGGGGGAATGGTAGAAAGAAATGCAGTTCATTGGAGGTCAGTGTAACATGACAGATGACAGACACAGATCAGAGAAAGAGGAGTGCAACAAGATAAGCATGGGAAAGTCAGGAAATGGAAGGTGTACACTGTTACTTACACCAAAGTTTCTTGCTTGTCGTGCATGCGCACGTGTGAGCGCCATGAAGCACGAGTAGGGTAGTGTGCGCACATGTAAGGCAGACTGAGCATGTGGGAGCATGTTGGTAGACTTTGAAGACTGTTTACGCTAGTGTGCACGCGTGTAGGGCAAACTGAGCATGTGGGAGCCTCTTGGCAGACTTGTAAGACTGTTTGCACTGGTGTGCGCGTGTTTTAACCCACATAGGCAGATCCTGAACCATGTAAGCATGTGTGCGTGTGTGTAAGCCACTGTGAGCACGTTTCTGCTGGTATGCATGCTGCTCCCCCCTGAGGAAACAGAAAGGAAAAAGGAAGCAACAGAATTAGTAGGAAGCTAGCAGGGAATACTGCTGGAGCTAGCAGGTGAAAACTATTAGAAGCAGGCAATTACACAGGCAGAATAGTAGCCCAGCCCAGCACTTAAAACTCTGCAAACAGCAGTGCAGGATGTTTCTCTCAAGAGACACTGCAAGACAGGAGTAAGCTATTAGAAGTGAAAACTGAAAAAGCTGAACTCAGAGCAGAAATGTTAGGGGCTGCCATAGCTGTCATAATGAGACATAGGCGACTTGCTGAGGGTGGTGACAATACAGATGGTGCCAGACAACCCACAGTGAGGAGACGGAGAACAGTGTACAGGCCCAGAGTCACCTACCACGGGTTACATGAGTTGGAGATAGTAGAGCGCTATAGAGTGGACAGAGAGCTCCTGCAGCAAACAGTCGAGCTGTGCAGGCCACGCCTCACACACAGAACCAACAGAGGGGAACCCCTCCCAGTGGAAACCAAGGTATGTGTTGGCCTAAGAATACTAGCAACAGGTACCTTCCAAAGACCAACTGGTGATATGATGGGGACATCACAGGCATCAACCTCCAGGGTACTGCACCAGTTCCTGGATGCCATGTCAGCACATGTCGGTGATCATGTATATTTCCCCAATGCCCGTGAGGTATTGGCCAGCAATATGCGTCTCTTCCAGCAAATAGCAGAATACCCTGAGGTAGTGGGTGCAATAGACTGCATAAACATATGCATCAAAGCACCAGCCAGTGAGTGGGGTAGGGCGTACATTAACCATAAGGGCTTCCCCTCCATCAACTGCCAGGTCCTATGTGATGCCCAGGGCATAATAATGAATGCGTGTGCTGGCTGCCCTGGGAGCTACCATGATTCCCACATCTGGCATTTGACGCAGCTGTACCAGACATTTGCCAATGGGGACATCCCACACGGACACCTAGTGGGGGATGCAGGTTATGCACTGGAGCCGTGGCTGATGACACCCATCAGAAACGCACACACACCTGAACAGGAATGCCATAATGAGGCACATGCACAAACACGTAATGTAATAGAGCGTGTGTTTGGGCTGCTCAAGTCACGGTTCCGGTGTCTGGACACATCTGGTGGTGTCTTGCAGTACTCACCAACTACATGTACCCAAATTGTCATGGTATGTGCTATGCTACATAATATAATCTTGCAAAAACAGCTGCAGCAGGACCAGCATAGGGCTGGGCCAAACAGCCCCCACACCATTGCCAAGGCCATCACAGGCAGAGCATGACTCGGAGGAGGAACAACCTGAGCCTGCCCCAGTAGGCAGAAGGAGGTGTGCCCAGTATGCCCTGGCCTTGGCAAAGAGGCAACGCATCACACATACACTGGGTCAGTAGGAACACTGGGAATGATACCCCCTCTGACTCACTCAAATAATAACAGGGATGCCTAAAATGACATGACCTGCTCACAAACATGTACAGGGAGTGTAATATGCACATCCGACAGAGGCAGCCCTGCAGCACCACCTGAGACATGAATGCCATGTGTTAAGTAATGTAACACCATGTACTATATGCACACCTGAGGACCCTGACTAACATCCACCCTCACCAAGCATGAAGCCACAAAATGATGATGGGATGATCAATTGCAATAACTGGCTGAAGTAATGCTTTTAGTCAAAGGGGAGCCAATGTGTTTCAGCCTGGGAAGACATGCGGAGCATGACATGATGCACCACCTGCTAGGGGTGGCGTGCACCTATCAGTCCAGGCCCCATGGATACTGGCAAAGGCTGTCAGTACCCACAGCATGCCCTGAATAGGTAAGTCTCAAAACACAAACCCACCTTCATAGGTACCACAAGGGATAGGAACCTAGATGTAATGCTACCCAATGCCAGAAGTCTAAACAGCAAGATGCGTGCAGTGTAAATGCACACAGTATGGAGAATGTTGATATCAGTCCTGTAATAGAAAACTGGGTCAAGGCTCACATCAGCACCCTAACACTACCAGGTTACACCTCATACTGTGCTGTAAAGCAGCAAAACATGCAACAAGCTACAAAAGGAGGGTGACTAGCAATAAATGTCAAGGATAACCACACCCCCATGTTGGTACCACAACAAGAAGCAGCATGGATTAGCCATGGTCAAATACCAATGGCTAAAACTGCCTCCCAGTATATAGCCTGCTGCAGACTACTGTCCTAATACCAGGAACTGCACCTGGCCTATGTTGGAATACATGAATATATCAAGCCCCCAAACCACATTATATTGCTTGACTGAAAATACCCAGACATACACTGGGAGCATTAAACTAGCACCAACACAGTAGGAGAAAAGTTCCCAGAATCCATAAACCAAAATGCTCAGGAACAATGTACCACTCCCACAAGAGGGGTAAGCATACTGGATGTGATAATCAGCAACATGTGTACTGGATGGCAAGATGAGAAGTGTATCCCTCACTGGTAAGACCAGACCATAGAGTAATCACACTGGATATACACATCCTGACCACAGTCCCTGGCCAGAAAACCACAGTGAAAACATGTGTAAAGCATAGGTTGCACCCCTCCAAACCGATGTGGAATCCACAAAAGGCCCTGTGCAAGTGCAGAATATGGGACACACTGCAGAACATGTTATACAGGCATTCCATGAACACAGCCAGGAATGCTTGGATTATGCAATCACAAATAACAACAAGACACAATACCATACACGCAGGCATCTGGCATGCTAGACTCCAGCCATTACCAAACCATGCAAGAGAATGAGGAAGCTACTACATGATAGAGCAAACATAAAAAGGGAAGTAATCACTGATCAGTAGTATGGAAATAAAATATGTCCACACATACAATCCACTAAGGCCAGCCCCAACAAGTAGAATCTGTGCATCCAGAGGCAATGTGACACCTGCCCCAAGTACACAGACAACCCACAACTCCCCCAATAAATACAAATATATGTGAGAGATGCAACCATTTATCCAAACCGAGGCTGAGCTCCCCAACTCAGTACTGTCAAAACTAGTCAGGAGGAGAAGGTAACCACATACACCACAAACCCAGTCCCACATAGACCTATCACAACTGTAAACCAAACACATAAACACAGAAAAACATTCCTGGAGGCCCTAATTACAAACACACCACACCAACAGAGGCCTCCAAAGCAGATCCCAAGCAACCACAACCTCCAAACATAGCACATGCAACACATAGTACACAAAGCTGGTGTGCCAAACAGTTACAGGCCAGAAGGAGAAACAACTTGCCTGATACAATTGTAATAGGTGTCTGTATAGGCAGACACACTGCTGTCTCACTCACCAGACTGAACAAGGGAAAGGGTACAGTAAGCTACCTGTAGGCTGCCACAATATGCCACATAACACAAGTACGCAGGTCACCCCAAAGCAAGCAAAAATATGATGCATTCATTGTCCATGCTGGTGTGAATGACCTGAGATGTACCTCCCTGGACTACATGAAAAGAGACATGGATGAGCTCTCTGAGTATATACCCCAGGCCGGTATGACACTGGCCGTTTGCAGCATCCAAGCCTCACCAATAATGATGCCACAGTACAAACACAGAATGATCAGCTTTAACAGGTGGCACAGTTACAGCTGTCAGTCCAAGAGGGTCTAATGTCTGTCTGCTTGAGATGTCATGCATGACAAGCCATGCTGCTGTTCCAGGGATGGCTTGCACCTGTTACCCCTGGGCGTCTGGATACTGGATAAGGCCTTTGCCACCTCCATAGAGCTGTATGTAGGCAAGGCCAAAAAGACTAACCCACCACCCTAGAAAACATAAGTGGTAAGAAACATAAGGGTAATGCTGACCAATTCCAGATGTGTAAACTGCAATATGCATGCCCCTGAGGCACTTCCCAGTATGGAGAACATCGATGTCTGTGCAGTGACAGAAGCCTGCTGCAAGCCTACGGATAGCACACCAGCACTACCAGGTTATAACAAATATCATGCGTTATGGCCACAACACCTGGACCAAAACATCAAAGGAGGGGGAGTATCCATATGCAGCACAGACACCCATACGGCCAGGTAACTGACAATGCACGAAGCAGCGGAGACCACCCATGTGCACCTAAGTGTAGTCAAAACTGCTGTACAGTCTGTAGCATGCGAGAGACCACACTCTCACACAAGAACCCCACCCAGACATCCTGAAGACACTGGACAGTATGAATGTCCCACCAAATACCAGACAAGGTACTCACAAATTACCACATAGGTGGTAAACCATTATGTATGCAAGGAGTAATCAGGGACCTAGGGACACAAGTCGACAGTAACCTGTCATGTGACACTCACAATGCCAATGTGGCTAGGAAGACTGTCTATATTGAACACTGTATCATGAAAGGATTCACATCTACATCAACAGAGGTCACTGTGCCCCTGTACTGTTCCCTTATCAGACCCATAATCTAGTATAATGACTCATATGGGATGTACCATACCTGACACCTGCAGCGGTTAGGAAGACCTCAAAGGTACCCCACCAAGAGGATAAAGGGTGTCAAATATATGTCATATGCTGCCTGGCTGTAGACACCCCAGCTGAATGCACTGACAGACTGCCTACACAGAGGCATTGTATGTCTGTTGTACAAGGCCATGTCCAACACAGGAGTAATGGACATGCTCCACCACAGGAAATCAAAGCCATTGGAGCTGTGAGAGTGACAGATGTCAACCTCAACACATAATGAAATAGGATGTGCTGGAGGGACAGATACATAACCCAGAGGCTCCCACACCCAGAAACAGGATCCCAATCCATGTTAGGCAGAGCCCCTCACTGACACCCCTCAACAGGAATATTGCCAAGTGGATGGATGATCGTACATGTACACTGGGGTCTTCACTGTGCCACGCCCAGACATAGGCACAGTAAAGAAAATCAGAAATGGCCATAATAGTCACATAGCAAGGCAAAAGACACACACTCTGGCTTGGCTTACTAATGCCCTAGGGTGGATAGCCTAGTATGAACCCATGAACCTATGAAGATACAAATTGTACAGGACACTAAGGATAATCACAAGGCTTACTTAACTGATGGTAGGAACCATGTTGGGAATTCACAGATATGCTCGAATCACACAAATATTACAAACAACATACCAAACACACACACATATTGCCAACATACAACCTGACAGGTTCAGTGCAAAACCCACCCCAGAATGCAAAATATCTATCCCAGCAGACTGCTGGTCCCCTGACATTGCAGATGCTGAGGTAACAGCCATCATCTGCAAAGCAAAACACACAGCAGCAAAGGTATGTGATGGTGTCCTGGGCTGAGGCCAACATGGACTCCAAGAATAATGGAATGCCAAATCACACTACTGCCCAATGTCAGCCTTACCACAGGATATGTACCCAAAGAGCAGTGTACAACAACAGTGGTCCTTCACAACAAAGGTGTTGCCTGAATGGATACTGCAAACTACCACCCCAGGATCCTGACAAGCTTGGTCTGCACAGCTATGGAAAGGATCAGTATGTACCGCAGACATAAAGCTATCCTGGACCTACTGACACCGGACCCTACACAGTGTGGCTGTCGTAACTGCAGATCCTGCCCCTAAACATGTTTGACCCATTTGAAACAGTCATTAAGGTCATTGATGAGGGCAATGTGGTCCACACAGCGTAGCTGGACTGTGCATATGCTTCCAGACAATACCCTACGAGTTCAGTATGGATATGTTCACCAGCTTAAATATAAACCCCTATGTCAGTAGAGGGGTTGCAAACCAGACCATGGACAGAACTGACATGGTCAGACATGCTGCATCCATGTCAGACTACAAAGCAGATATGAGTGGCATCCCACAAGGCTTGGTCATGGGACCCCCCCATTCCGTATATATGTCCCATAGGTACAGGCCAACATGGAAGGACTGTGACTGAACATGTATGCAGATGAGTACAAACAGCCCACCATATCCGACCCCCAGCTGACACAAGCAACCCACAAAAGGGCCACCTAGAAACAGACAACTGGAGCCATAGCCATGTCAGCAAGCTAATTGCAGAACTGTGTATAGACAACCACCGTGGATATACAGTAAGTGCCCACAAATTACCACACAGGTGTTAACCCATTATATACCTAACATGTAATGAGAGACCTGGGGACACAAGGTGATAGATATCCTGCATTGGACAAACATGTGGCTGTGGTGTTCGCAGAAACATACCATATACCCACCCAATCATGAAGGTTGTCAGATGTAGATAAGGGGAGGTCACTGTGGCTCTGTAGTCATCCTTCATCAGCATCACAATTGACTACAATAGCCCCTGTGGGATATACCTCAGCAGACACCTCCATCAACTGTAAAGTCCACAACAGTACCCCACCAGGAGTAGCAAAGAGCATGAACAGATGCCATGTGTTGCCTGAGTAAACAAACTGCAGCTCCACACACTGCCATACTGCCCACCCAGAGGCAAGCTGTGCCTGATGTATGAAGCCATGTCCAAGCTGGAATCAATGAACATGCTACACCTTGTACAATCTGAATGGCAGTGAGCTATGCACATGAGAGACCTGAACCCCAGCACTGACATACATAGGACAAGCTGTACAGAATGATCCATAACACAGAAGACACCCCCACTCTTGAGTAAACTCCCAGTACAGGTTAGCCAGTGAGTCACCTATCGACACCACTCAAGAGGAATCCCGATGAGTGGATGGGAGATGGTAGGTTAACCCTGGGTATCACTGTTAGGCACAATATACTAACCATGACATATGTCATGGCAAACTCCAGTTACAATGTGTGTCGAAGGACAAACACACTCTGCGACTAGCATCAGAAATGGCCTAGGGAACATCGCTAGTGTTTTCCAATGTCCACCTATGTTGTGGAATACACTACCAATGTTGGACAAGCATGGTGTAGGTAGTCCACATCTGAACATAATGCAACATGGTCATATGTGCACAACTGGCCCCTACACAGTCTGTTGTGCTCACTATGAAGATGTCAAGCAGTGATAGGACTAAAACCCATGATACTGTCCACCACAGTGAAAGTACTGAACCAGTACACTATACGTACTACAGTGTTAGGTCATTATGAAAGGATGTTGACAAGTGTATGTAAAGTATCCCATACAATCCCTGCAGGCACAGTATAATCCCTGTTGTGGCAGACATGAAGCAGTTGGCCAGTTAGTACACAACATGACACCCAACACACAACCATAAACGTGAGATATTGTTGAAGTTCACACATACCCAAATATGTGGTGGACTTCAGAGTTCAACATATGGAAAGCTCACACTGGGCATGCTCGCACACTTTGATAAATGAGGCATATTTCAGACAACATGCCATGGAAAGGCTGAACTGGGCATGCTCACACACTTAGGCCATATCTCCATTTAGCAGTTGGCCACACATATCTGGTATTTGTACGTGTCATTCCAGGAACCAACCACAACACAGCAATCTGCCCAGTGCACACAGTAAATGACTACAGAGACATAAGTGATATAGTGGATCGGCCTCATATTCAAACATCTTCCACAGATACACAAGTTGTTCATAGGAACAGGGAATGCTATGGCAATAAAGACCTGCAAACAGTCTAACAGCACAACAAATATTGTGCATCTGACAATTAAACATATGGGTGTAGAGGTCAATACTAGGCTTGTTGCCCTAGGGAATGACAGCTTAGCCAGAGTGTGCTTGGCATCTGCATCCCCAGTACAGTAGGCTACTGTGCCACTGTAAAGTAGGTCACATAAGGCAACATGTGAGGCTAGTGAGCTATGCCTCTGTCAAGCAGGGGCACAGTGGAGATCCCAAGGTTTGAATGTGCTAAGCCACAGCCATGTTGTTGGTGTGTGCTGGAAGAGGGTTGCTGAGGACCTCTAACAGTAAGTGGGCATCAATAACAGACTGAGGGGAGCCCTATCTGCATTGTCTGGACAATTCCACTGTCAACACTGTGTTGTGATGATTATGTGGGAATGAAGTGTCGTGCTGGTACTGTTCACAGATGTCCTCCCTCTGTGGGCTACAGCTCTGCAATGTATTAGCTCCCTCTGTCTGTTGGATGGCTCATATATGGCTGGTGTACACCTGACAGGTGTCTTGTTGTGGAGCACTCATGGGTATATGTGGGATAGCATGATCAATGCAAACCTTACACATGCTCATAGAATGCAATTGTCAAGGATTATGCAGAGTGGCCAGTATAGTCCCCCAGCATGGGTCCTTTGAAGTCGTCCACCCCAGTCTTCACAAGTGTAGAGTCTGCTTGTGCTAAATACAGTTTGTTTGCAGTGACAACCTTGCCTGGGGGTGGGGATGGGATATGGATGTCCAGGGAAAGGTGGGTATGGTCAGATATCAACAATGGTGGTCTACCTCTGATGTGGAACAGTGATCACCCATGTTGCAGATGGACAGGTGCAATATGTATTCCCCCATGTGGCTGTGGTGAGTGGTTCTGTCATAGCACATGGACCCACAAATTGTAGTGGCTGTAGGGTAAAGTGGTAGAGGCCTGAGTAGTTCCCACACACAATATGCCTGTACCTGATGTTAACAACTGGAATGGTGTATGTGAACACCTGCATATCCCGGCACTGTTCCCAGGGAAGCAAAGTGTATGTCCTGGATGTGGGAGTGGTGTTCTGGACTGGTTGTGTTGTGTGCTACAGGTCCTGTGGTCACGAAGCATGGTATAGAACATAACCTGCCAGTGCGATGTGCATATCTGACCCTGACGTAGGTGGCTGCAAATACATATATATGCTATCCCCCACCTGACAGGTAGTACTAGATGTACATACCTCTGTAGAAATAAAGATGTCAGCACCCTATAAATACTGCAGGTGCAGACCAGATGCTCAGTAATTAGCGTGCTCTGCTAATGCATCTCCCTCAAGTGTCATAATATAGGTAGGTAGGAGTTTGAACCATGCAAATGCTCTGTGTGTGTGTGTGTGTGTGTGTGTGTGTGTGTGTGTGTGAGCGTTGATGTGTGTGCAAGTCTGTGTGAGGGAGATGTCCCTTTTGGCAACTGTGAAAACACTCTACAGGATGCACATTCCCCTATCTAAGCACTGATGATGTCAGCACCCTATAAGTACAGCAGGAGAAGGGAGCCCTCCCAGTAATGCGAATAGCACGCTCTGCTAATGCGTCTGTCATGAGTGTCATAACATAGTTAGGTAGGAGTTTGAAACCTGCAAATGGCAATTGTTTGTGTTTGGATGTGGGGAGTTTGTGTGTGTGCAATTCTGTATGAAAGACATGTGCTTTTTTGCAATCAGGAGATAACACTACATGATGCACATTACCCTTTCCAAACACTGATGATGTCAGCACCCAATACATACAGCTGGAGAAAGAGCACCTCCCAGTAATCCGAATAGCGCCCTCTGCTAAAGCGTTTCTCCCAAGTGTCATAACATAGTTAGGTAGGAGTTTGAAACCTGCAAATGGCAAGTGTGTGTGTGTTGGGATGTGGGGAGTTTGTGTGTGTACAATTCTGTATGAAAAACAAGTGCTTTTTGGCAATCAGGAGATCACACTACATGATGCACATTACCCTTTCCAAACACTGATGATGTCAGCACCCAATAAGTACAGCCGGAGAAGAGGAACCTCCTAGTAATCCGAATAGTGCGCTTCGCTAAAGCATCTCTCTCACGTGTCATGACATAGTTAGGTAGGGGTATGAATTCTGCAAATGGCAAGTGTGTGTGTGTGTGTGTGTGTGTGTGTGGGGGGGGGGGTAGTAGGGTGTGTGTGTAATTGCAAGTGTGAGAGAACAGATCCTTTTGGCAAATACTACAATACACTAGATGCTGCATATTCCCACAGTAAACACAGGGGATGTCACCACACTATCAGCACAGCCAAACAGGGCTATTTGGCCAGTAATTCCAATAGTGCGCACTGCTACTGGGTCTATTACCATTGTCAGAGCACAGATAGGTATGTTTTGGAAACCCACAACTGCCACGTGTGGTTGTGTCACACAATATGACCTTGTGTGGGTCTTTGTGCATAACATTGCATGCCATTGCCTAAACCAGCAATGGCAATGCACACATGATGTATGTGTGTGACACATACACATAAATACCTGTGACCTGCAATAGTTACCATGTCTGACACGTGCCTCGAGTGGATAAATGGTATTCGCAATGCATAACAATATGACTGTGTCTTACTGTGCAGGGGCCACACGTGGTATGTGTCTATACAGTGTGGGTTGTATATGGTAAAATACCTACAGCAGGGGATACACATCTGGTCTGGGCCATATAGTCTACATGTAGTCGATGAACAGGTGCTGCATGTTCCCACCTGTTGTGGGAGTGGTAACATGTTATTCCACTGCAATTCAGTGACCACATGCTGGGAACCTTTCAGCTAGTGTGTTGTAGCTACAGTAATGCTCACACACAATGTTTGGCTGGATGCAGTCCAGCCATATAAAGACATTTCTTGAGACTGTCATATTGCCAGTGTTGTTATGGAGGATAGGTGGGTTTCCTGTGTATGGGAGGGTTGTGTGTGCCAGGCTATGAACCAGAAGGCAGTCTGACACACTGTTAGCTGCACATAAATAGGCCCTGATGCTTTGTGCTGTGCCAACAACCTGGAGGTGTGTGCATCTGTGGTGCCTTGGGATACCACCCCCCTGTCCATGTGTGTTACATGTGTAGGGGATGACAGGCATGGTATGAGGTATAACCTGGCAGTGATGGGTTGCACCTGTCAGCCGTGAATCAGGACTCTGGTACTGCACAGACATTGCAGTTCACCATGCTGACGACAGTGTCCAGTGCATGCATCTTGCGGTGTACACTGCTGGTGTTGTGTAGCATCACTGTTAGTGTCCTATCCTGTGTGATACCCATGGAGGTGGCTATGTAATCCATGTCCTGCAGCAAAAGGCACTATGTGTGTATCAAGGGGCTTCACCAATATACAATGGCCCATGGGTGTCACGTGCAAGCTGCCCCTCGCAAATCATTGTGGCTTCCCTAGCATGTAAGCACACGTTGACAGCCAGTGGATACCCTATGAATGACATTGGAGATTGAGCAGAATGTAGACATAGAACACCCTTCCTACATATAGTGGTTGCATACCTGGTGAGGGTATGATGGCAACCAAGATCAGGCTCATACTGGCCCGTGCCACATGCTGAGAGATCCCTTCTATGTTCCCTATCATGTAGTCCAGAGAGGTATGTCTCAGGTCATCCATAGTGTCATGGTCAATGACTGAGTCATATGTGTCCATGCCTCTGACTGACCTGTATGCATGTGTTTTGTGGTGGACCATAGTGCCCCACATGCATATCACTGTGACCTTCACCATGTACAGCCTGTTGAGCGGGACCCCACTACAGTGGCCAAGAGAGGTACCTGACACATCTGTAGCATGTGTGTTGTGTAGCCCTACAGGCTGTGAGTGTGTGGCACATGGGATGTGTGTGCCATGTGTGGCATGTGCTCTGTTCCGACGTAACGTATGCCTGTGTGCCAGCTGCAGAGGTGTGTGATGCTCAGGCAGGATGCTATTCTGAGTCTCCAAGTATGCCCCAGTGTGTTCAGATTGCTGTCAGTGCGGGTCTATGTCAGACTGGTATTGTAGTCACTGTAGTATGTCATGTCACCTGACAGGGTATGGCATTACTGGGTTCAGAGTGCTCAGTCCCCAGATTGGCTATGTGGTGGCATCCCACACATGTGTTGTACATTCCTGGCCAGGGGTGAGGGTTGACTGCATACATGTGGCAGCCGTGACATTGCCACATGACTCACATAAACCACAACTGGACCATAGAAGTGATTCACAGGTTACCTTTGCACATGCTACCATAGTAATGTGATTGCCATGGTGATTACCAACACATAGGGCCAATGGGGAACAACATACTGAAGGTGTGTATGTGTGGGTGTACTGCTACTGATTTCATAGCACTGGCATATATGACTGCACACGTGGGTAAATGCCAGGTAAGACATGTGCAATGTGTCACAGGCAACGTACATGCGAACAGGACAGACAGTGACATTCTGTCATGTGTAAACTTGACATACGTATAGTATGCTATGCTGATGTCACTAGGAGTCCACAGAAGCACTGTAACTCTGCATTGCAGGTGGAAGCAGTGTTCCAGGGAACCCCAAGCGAACATGCATGCAAACAAAGCTACAGTATGCAGGGCTGGAAGTAGTCCATTGTACAACAAAGAAGGGGTAACACTAACAGTAGGTAACAGTGCAAATATGTAGGCACTATCAACATGTACCCAGGAATGCACAGCTCAAATGTCCATTGTAGAACTGATATTATGTCATAGTTAATTGTGATTTGGATTACATTGGTACTGCACACATATCAACATGCGCAAACATCCACATTGTATAGTCATTGTGGGCAACATGCCACCATTACTGTACATGTCCATCATTGCATATCACTACTTGCATTAGCTTCCCCCCTGTGCTACCCATGTATATGGCTATCTGTTGACATCCTTACCACCGATATGCAATAATGTGCAGCTGTTACACTTTGGTACGCACTATGGGTGTAGATAACAATTCAGGACAGTCATACGGTTACTGCATCAGGCATGCTGGGATATACACACAGTCATATCAGCACACTGTACTGTTACCAACATGATACTACTAATACACTTCTATCTAGTCACCCTGTGCATCAGCAACATGTTTACCTGTTCCTGCACTGATGCTGGAGATTGCAGGAGGTGGCACAGTTTCATCATATGCACAGGGTGTGAATTAGGTATGCCTGAGTCTGCCAGTGATACCACCAATTGACATGTGTGTGTATGTGTGTTGGTGAGGGACAGCAGTACAGGGTGGGGCACTGTTGGTGCAGTGTGTGCGTGTATGTGGTAGCCCTAGGTGTTAACATTTCGCATGTGGGTATGCACGCACACAGTTCCACCTCATGGCTGCCATATACAGGAGTTTGTGGACAGCCACAGACTGCACCTGGCAGGTCATCATACAGATCAGTGTCTGTGGGCACGGACACGGTACCTATGCCTGGCAGGGGTGCTACGGACCATATCTGGTACTAAGCCAGACTGGGTACTGTCATCAGAAGCGGGAGTGTGTTGACTGGACACAGGTCCCAGTTGGGACTGTCCAGAGCCACGTGCATGTGGTCTCCCGGGGCATTCCAATGACAGCACAGACCCAGCATTGCTGGGGATGCTGCTGGCACTATGGGGGTGTCCGCAGGCCTGTTGTCGTCCGTGTCGACTGCCAGCTGCTGCTGTTGCTGGCATACAGCCACGTCGACGCCGCAACCGCCCACCATTGCCCTGGCTCATGGACATGTGGTTGTGGAACTGCTGTAATATGTCCCCACAACGTCTGTCTATGACATCGGTGAAATTACGGATAGCATCCGCGATGTCACGCATACTGTCGGTCATGGCTGTGCGACATGCTCTCAGCTCCCTCAGACCCTGTCTAGTGTACCTTTCCATACACGACTGTGCCTGCATGACAGCTCGAAACATAGCTGAGTTTGACAGACCTCTTTGGGCATGTCTGCCAGAGGCAGTACTCCCACGGATGCTCCCACGAGAACCCATGGGCAACTGTCTGTGTGGTACCATCGCAGGACCCTGCCCATGGCTGCTGTGTGGGGAAGCATGTGCCACAGATACCACATTACCCTGGTCAATGCCCACTGTATCCTGTCCATCACCTAGGGACAATGGTGACATAGGATGTACTGGCAGGATGACTGTGCACAATGATGGGGTTGACAGTTGTGTACTGTCAATTGGCTGACCAATGATGGACCCTGACACACCTTCCTGTGCCATTACACAGATATCATCATTATCAGTACCTGTGGCACCAGATTCAGGTTCCCTGCTGCAGGACACCAGAGCAGCACCAGAACCTGTGGGAGGAAGACAGGAAACACAGTTTACAGTGTCTACACAATGTTACCAGTGATGCACTTATGCACACATGCACACATGCACACATGGACACAGGCACACATGCACACATGCACACATGCACACATGCACACATGCACATGTGGACACATGCACACATGCACACATGCACACATGCACACATGCACACATGCACACATGGACACAGGCACACATGCACACATGCACACATGCACACATGCACACGTGGACACAGGCACACATGCACACATGCACACATGCACAAATGCACACATGGACATGTGCACACGTGGACACAGGCACACATGCACACATGCACATGTGGACACAGGCACACATGCACACATGCACACGTGGACACAGGCATACATGCACACATGCACACATGCACACCCCGCAGTATACACACAGAGCACTACTGAGTTACACTAGTATTACTAGCACTATCAGGACTATTATAGGTATTGTTAAAACACAATCACCAGCATGGGTGGGCTGCCTTGCTGTAACACTGGAGGGACCTGCAGAAATGAGGAGATTAATGTCAGCGGGCACAACTGATACAGTGCAGTAGTAAACCAGTTGCCTTTCACACATCAGCTGCTGATATTGCCAATATCACACCTGCACAATTACATACTATGTTGACAGCTACATACCACGGACACACCTTACACATGCATAAACTAGCAGTGTACAGAACAGTCAAGTGTACATATGGCATATTACCTGCACGCTCCATGTCGTGCTGCTGTGTGGATCCAGCCTCCATCATGATGCAGGTGTATTGCTGTTGCTGTTCTGGGGCTGGAGCCACAACACTTAGGAGTAGCCCCTCCAGTATGGTGAGGGGGGATGTGTGGCCACCCCACCTCCTGTGGCAACCTGTTGCCTGTGGATATCCGACACACGCTGATGGACATTTCTGATTAAATCACTGCAGTGATGTCGTACCTGCTCATATGTCCTATTGTGCATGCCAATGTCATTTATCCTACGGACAAGGTCTTGCCACAGTGCAGCCCTCTCCTGCTGATTCTGGCTGGTGCGGGAAAACAGTATGTCATAATCCCGCACCAGGCTCTGGTGTATCTCCTCATCTTCTGCTGCAGAGTAGGCGGGATTACGCTGACGCGCCATGTCCCTGGAAGAGAACACAAACAGAATATCAGCAGACTATGTCAGCAAAATATGGCACACATACTATACATGATACTCAACTGTAATGATATACTACTACTCCCATATGTAGCATGTGTGTGTCTCTTGGTGGATACACAAGTACATGGCCAGATATCAGTGCTCAGCCAACACCTGTGCAACAATACCTGCCACATTCCATACAACATAGTAGCATGCCCCATCAGTCAGCATACTGCGATGGGTCCAATGCACAACCTCACTCTGGAGGTTCATACCAAGGTATTGTATGTGGAATGCTATCCACTAGTGTGATCTGGACACAAGTTACTCGGCCTGGATATACATATCCCACCAACACCACCACCAGCACAGTAGACTACTTTGATATGTATGTGATTAGACAGTTATTCACTTGTTAGGACTGAGATAGTATCCATGCAGCCCACTGGGCCAGTGGAAGTCACAACCCACACTGCTGACTCCTTTGCGAATGCTTCCCACGGACATCCCAAAGATTGCATGGAACATGCACACACATTTCTAACCCAGACCATATGCACAAAGGTTAGGCATCCTGTCCGGTGGACCCCAGCCAAAGGCAGATTGTATAACAATAGAAGGAGGCTACTGCAGGACAGAGCAGATTCACATTAAGGGAAGGCATCTGTGGTCAGCACTGGTAATAAGCTACGGTCTCTCATAACAACATCCATGGCCTACTCTGGGAGGGAAATGGCCACGAACACTATAGATAACCACAAGGCCTTCTTCAGTTATGTTACACATATGGACCAAATGCCTCAGATATGCTCTGAGTTAATACACACCTACTTAACATTCACCAAACACACAGATATTGGCAACATTCTTGCAGACAGGTTCGGTGCATGTATCCCCTCTCCTTCTCCCCCACACTTAGAAATACTTATCACAGCTGAATGTAACCTCCCTATCTTCTCACATGTCCAGGTGAGGCTGCCCTCAGCAAAGCAGAACACACAGCATCAATGTGACCTGATGGTATCCCTGGATGTGTGCTACGTGAACTCCAAGAGGACATACAACCGCATATAAGACTGATATTTAACCTTGGCTGTACTACAGGATATGTACCTGAACACTGGCATACAGCAACAGTGGTCCCACTCCACTAAGGAGGCACCTCTACTGACCCTGGGAACTACCGCACCATAAGCTTAACCAGCCTGGTCTGCAAAGCTATGGAATGATTCAGTATGGGACGCATATACAGCGATATTGGGTACCTGCAGACACTTGTTCCTGGCCAGTTTGCCTTTGTGATGAGCTGTTCCTGCCTTTTGAACCTGGTTGAACTTTCAAAACAGTCACTACAGCCATTGATGAGGGCAACGCAATCCATACAGCCTACCTGGACTTGCCTAAGGCCTTCAACACAGTACTCCACTCAGGCATTATAGACAAGCTCATTAGCTTACATGTTACTACATATGTCACATGATGGGTTGCACACTGGTTGACATACAGAATCCATAATATTGATATTGTAGGAGCCATGTCAGACTCAATGCCAGTCACATGTGGTATCCCACAGGCCTCTGTCCTAGGACCCCTCTTGTTTGGCATTTATTTCTCAGATGTAAAAGCAAACATGTGCGGGTTGTGGATGACAAAGTTCCCAGATGACTGCTAACTAAGCGCCATAGTCGTTACACCAGCTGACACAAACATCCTACAGACAGGCCTCACTGCAACGGAAAACTGCTGCCAGGAACATGGCCTAACACTGAATGACATGTAATGTATAGTCATCCCCTTTGGGTGGAACTACATGCACACAACATATCACATGGACATACCTATAGATACAGACCTATGACACATATGGAGGGTTCACAGTATGCAGACTATTAACCTGTTACTTTACATTACCTGTGTTTGTCGGAGCTGGTTGCATTACCGCTACTACAGCTTCCTGCTGCTGCTGGCACGGCTTGGTACTGTCACTGCTGACAGCTTCAACTCAGTTTGTGTACCATGTGTTGTTGTTTGTGTTGTTATTTTTCTCTCTCTCTCTCTCTCTCTCTCTCTGTCTGCCTCCAGACAGTGCAATGAACGTATTGCATGTGTGGAGTGTGAGTACAGGATGCTTTTGTAGGTATCTGCATAAGTCCATGTGATGGCCTCTGCACCAATTGTAAGCCAGCATTTGCTAATTGCATGCAGCCAGTTGTGTACTGATTGCAGTTCTCACTGTGATTTCAGGACAGTGCTATAAAAGGGTATGTGAGATAAGCATTGCCCTTTCAGATTGTAAGGGCGGGGACCATGCTGGTATGCTGTGGACACTGTTCTGTGAGTGTAAAGGTTAATATCTCTCTCATGATTCAGGCTGTATTGTAGATTCACATTTCTCCATTCCTCTCTCCTGTTTCCTGTAGTAAGTGTGTATGCACACTGACACCTACAACTATATATATATATATATATATATATATATATATATATATATATATATATATATGTACATATACATACATTTATATATGTACATTAACTGACATTATTACCTACTAGCTACCAACTAGCATGGCTGTTTCTGTTCACACACTACTATTATGGAAATCCACTAGTTTTGACAGTAAGTATGAATGACATGCTTTGTGTACTACACATCCTATATTCCCTTTGCATTCATTCCTACTATTACATGATATATTTATTTTAGCACAACGTTCTTGTATAAGAGTCATGGCTTAGTGGTAGGTCATGCAGACTACTGTTTCTAAGGTCCGGGATTCGGGACTGGCAGTGGGATTTTATTTTGCTTTTGAACTGACTACAGGACCAGTAATCAGAGTGACTAAGGCACTTTTAAGCAGTTGTAACCGGGTTAGCGCTGGTTTGCGTGGAGTTCCCGCATGCGCACTGACGTTCAGCTCCACGCACACCCACTTACAACCGCTTAACAGTGCTTACTCTGACGTACACCCGCGCTATTTTCTTTGAAAGAAATGAAAATGGGGAGACAGGAAAGTGGTGAAAAAGGGGTCACAAAGAGGGTAAGACAGTAGGAAAACAAGCTTGGGTTTTGCAGGAGGGATGTAGGTAAGGCCCATAGCTGCCCATTTCTTCATCAGCAACAGTTGTGCATATGTATGTAATTTGGTGTGACATTTGAAACCTTCCACCCCTGAGAGAGGTGTCAGGACAACAATAATACTTGTTGTACAGCCAATTGTAATTGATAGCTTCCATGTCCAGCAGACATGTGTGCGGAATGGGCAGCTATGTATGGGGCGTAATTTTTTTGTGGATACATAGTGCCCTTTTTTTTTTTTTCAGGTGAGAGTGGTATGTCAGGTGAAGGAAGTTGGTATAGCTGGGGAGGTAGGTTGGGTAGGTGAACAGACAAGACAAACAAGACGCATACAGGGGCGGTGTATGACAACTGTGGGGGGGTTACACAATTGACGGGGATGGATGTTTGGATATCCAGAGCCCATGAGCCCACAGATGGCAACAGTGGAACTGATATCCCCACCCATGGGCAGTTGCCACTGTTCCTTCACTGCCCAGGACAGGGCTGTGCTGGGGGCTGTGTAGGCCGGGCAACAGGCATGCCCGTAAGTTGTGCCACCTGTGTCTCAAGCTGGCGTAAGGGCCCAAGAACAGAGTCCCGGATCTCCCTAGGCACCACAGTCTGGACGCTACGGAGGGTGAGTGGTGGTTCTCCTCTGGCCACACTTGCAGAGGGGGGACGGGCCCCATCCCCTGCAGTGCTTCCACCTGCAGGTGGCACAGGGCCACTGGAGGAGGGTCCAGACTGGGCACTATTGCCAGGTGCACTCGCCAGCTGAGGTGGGAGAGGTGGGTCTGCTGGAACCCGCCTTCCCTGTCATCCTATGTTTTGCATTATGTCATGACAGTTTGGGTTAGTAACATACAATATCATTCGCAATTAGTTGTAACAGCATGCATTAGTATTCCCATTAACCAAACACCCAGATATTCACACCACTGAACAGCGAGCATAACACATGCATAATTTGAACAGCAATACACAGTCCAACAACATGCAGGGTTGATTAATGGCAACAGGCCATCAGGTTTAGATGTATGGACAAGGCAGATGCATCAACATACATGCAAATATTTATGACCCAACAGGACAAATGTCCAGGGGTGTTAATTGTGATTGCACATACCAATTTCACGTGGAATGGATTATATGTGGTTATAGGGTGGGGTGAAGAAAATAATATTAACACCTTCGAATACCAATACATATGCTGTACATTTCTAATAGCTGCAGATATATACACACTACTGTTCTAACTACAGTTTACTATATGATAACTACTTCAATTTGGTGATAGGACTGTTACTGCTACATCAATATACATTTTATTGTTCTTCATACACATTCATATCTGGCTTTGTTCAGCTACATCATCCTGCTACATTTGCTTTATATAGCTATAGACAACTGTGGATGTTTGGTATTTCAGACAATCATACTATCTGCATATTGCAGACTGGGAGCAACATATCCAGATTTTGGGATACACATTCCAGCTGCAGCAACACTTTGAACACATTTCGCAGTTTGGTTCTACTTGTCACATGCATTTCATTCTGTACTGCCTGCAGTATACTTTATTCAGGGGTTATTACTACTTTATTGGTGGATTCATAACTCTTTCTCACACTCTCTCACTTGTTTTTATTTTACTATTCAGGATGGTACTTACTTCGAGGCTTTATTGACATGTTTTACCTGTAGTTATTACAATCCTTTCCAGCAGTCTCACTTCTGTCATGTTTCAGTATTTCAACAGGGATATATTTCACACATGTGATTTGCTCATCTTCTGCAGCTGTACTTTTCAGCCTGCTGCAGGTTGTGTACTATTATATTACAGGTGGAGCTTCTTTATTTCAAACTTTATTTCAGACATTTTCATTTTTCTGTTTGGATTACAGGCTGCAACACACTTTTGTAATCAAGCAATACTTGCAAACACTCTTACACTGTTACTTGCACATTTTATTACTTAGTGACTACACTGCACTCTTTTGCTAACTGTCATACTTTTATATTTCTTTACAGTTACTGGGAGTGGATTACTTACCTTCTTCGTGGCGCAACCGCACCAGCTTATCGCCATATGCTCTGCGGTACGCAGAACGGACACCTGCAGCTGTAATATAAATGAAGTAATATTGGAATACACATCTCCATAATATCAGCTAGTTTAATTTCTTACATACATAATTAAATGTAACTTACTCAGTAGTGGGGTGTTGGGCATTTGCCGGGCCTCCTGGATTCAAAGGTTCAATTGGTCCTGCTTACGTCTCTTCAGGTCCGCATGGTGGTGATGGACCTGCTCACCAGTCCTTGGAATCCCTGTGGCAATGGTGAGATCATGAGCCAACCGGTCCCATGCCTCAGCCCTATATGCTCCCCACAGGACCTGGCCCTGCATGAGTTGGGCCTCGTGATTGTGGACTAGGAGCCAGACCATGTATCTGGACTCCACAACGCCCCACCTCTGTGCTCGAAAGCAACTACCCTCACCTTCTCCTGACATTCTGGCTGCAAGTTAGTGTTACAATCATTTACGCTGTGTATTCCCACCTATGGGGCTTATATATGCCGTTTTTCCCGCACATATCTGTGATTGGCCATTTTGGAATTGTATCAACTTCACAAAACCTGCTTTGTCATGCTCCACTTTGTATTCATTCCTATATATTTGCTATTACTGCATGTCTAGGTACTGCTGTCATGGCTTAGTGGTTCAGTACCTTGACTATGGTGCATAGTGTCCTGGGTTCGAACCTGGCCACTCCTTTTTAATTTTTTATGACTGTCTAGACAGGCTAGGGGGTGTGTCTGTGTAAAGGCAGTTTTGATACAGCTTGCTCAATTTTGCCCGTCGGTTAGCTTGTTGGCGCGGTGCGCAGCTCCGCACAAATGGGGTACGCTGGTTTACGGTTCATTTGGCTATTAGCACGCATATTACGCTCAGCTCAACTAGGGGCACACAATTTCAGCATGTTAAACCACTGCTCACCTACGGGCACTCATTTTACACCTGTTAAACCACTGCTCACCTACGGGCAGATGCACTCACCTTGTTAAACTGTAGCTCAGCTATAGGCACATCTCGCATTGTTTATTGTTTTGTTATCTCACATTTCTTCAAAATAAATGGACTATTTCATTACATTTTACATAAAATATAATTTTATATGTGTACATATTTGTCAGGGACTTGTTTCGTGCTTATTTTACTAAAAATAAAAATTGATGTTGTGGGGGCTCGAACCATGACTGCCTGCTCTTCAGCCGATGTCTCTACCACTACACTATTGCTTCTTGGCTTACTTTGCATATTTAGTTCTTATATGCTTTTCCACTGACTGCTAACTGTGGCTAAGCTACGGGCACGCCCGCAAATGAGCACTCATGGGCAAACATCTTTACGATTTAAAAAAATATATAACATGTTCATTTATATATTTTATGTTCATAGTCTGTGGGGGCATGTGTTGTGTTGTGTTTATTCACATTTCCATGGCCTCTGTCGTGGGTGTTTACTTTGGGCACTTTTACTCTTCTGGGGGCATGTCCGTTTGCAGGGCTCGGCCTACAGACATGCCCCCTACTGTCTTCCATGGACCGTGTTAGCCTTAGGTGTGATTCAGCATGCCCTCATGCATATGGATGACATGCTGACGTCACACCGTTTAACTGCAGCCTCCGTGTAAGCTTTGTATCTCTTACACAGAGGCTTCGTGAATCCTGCCTTATATTTGGGGAATTACCAAATTTACCAAACAGGGCCTGATTACATCTAAACAGCTCACAATTTTTCTTAATAATATTCACACAAGAACTGCTTTTTATACAAAATGTAGTTATAAAACTACAACATAGTAGCTGCCTTTTGGATGACACTTTTTCACTATGTAAAGGTGACTCTAAAGTGTCCAAAATCACTGAACTTTCAAGGTCAGGTCTTCTATTGCCCAAAATAGGCTTGAAGGTATAATTTGCTCTTTTAACTTTTACTTCTTCTATTAGTGCATCCAACAAAGATTCAGGATACCCACAGTGCAAAACATTTTCTTCAAGTTAATTCATTTAGTTTCATTAAGTTAATGATTAAACATTATTCCTTTTTAGTTAAAGATATTTCAAATACAGTGCTTGAATTGGACAAGAAAGTGCTTAATGATTTAGAATTTACTAGATACAAATTTGAATACAGTAGAGTTTTTTCTAGCATTGAACAACACATGTTTAAACTTAAAAACAACAAAATTAAAAAGCTTGACCGGGACTGTAAGGCGTATAGCCAAGGAGCAGCTTATCCATCACCTTCTTCTGCTCAAGTATGGCAATTAAAAGCTGATACGAATTTGCACACTAGCCTTAATTCTCATCATTTGGTTCTCCCTAGTGGTGCGCAGTAACAACTCTAATATTGAGTTGGAGTTGTCAGTTACTAATAGTAACCCTGGGATCACTGGTCCTGTTGCACCTGAAATTAGAAGGAGTGAGAGACATCAAAATAGCCCTTGTGTGTTTTACAGTAACAATATTAGGCAGCAAACTAATGATAATACTGCTGGGCAACAGGTTTTTCACCAAGTGAACTATGCGGGTGCCAGGCCAAAGCAACAGAGGAACCAGTATGGCATCAAGAACAAATCGAAATCTACCAGGAACTGCAAGTAATGAATGGGGAAGATTCCCTGTACGAGGTAGTTAATTCCCCTACAGAGTTTTCTTCCTGTTATACACATATATTAGCTCCTGTTTCTCAATTTTCAAGTATAAATGATGTTTCCAGTTTGTTTATTTTGCCGGACTGTGAAAATGACTTACAATATACCAGGACTGGTCCTACTATTATTGCTAACAAGGATAATGACTTTAATGTATATAACTTTTCCACAAGTACAATTTCTTCTGAATTGGTGAATTTTCTAGCCAAGGGCTATACTTATGTACCTCAAAATCAGATTAACATTGTGAAACAATTACAGAGTTAAAATCCTTTACTAGGAAACTAAATTTCCAGGTACTTTTTGGAAACAGTACACATTCAGATGTAGCACAAATGTTTCATACATCTAGTACATTTAATCCTCCACTTCACGCAGTACTGCAAACGTTTGAATTAATGTGAGAACTAGATCTTAGACACAAGGTAAAGCATGGTATAACTACTAAGGGTAGATCGGATGCTCATCATGATGAATGTGAATTTATTAAGTACATTCATTCACAAGAAATTCGGGTATGCAAACCCGATAAAGGAGGAGGATAAGTAGTGTTTGACATCAGTGATTACATTGATTGAATGCATCAGTCATTGATTAATGAAGCGTATCAGCCGAGTTCTAGGTCTGAAGTTAATAAGGCTTATAACTTAGTCAAGTCATGTATTAATGTCTTGTTTATTGAAGGCCGTATTGACCAAGCATTGCTGAATTATATGATTATATCATTTCCGATTTACCCATCCTTATTCGGTATACCCAAAATCCACAAAGACCTTAGAAATCCACCTATGAGGCCACTTGTGGATAGCCGTGGCTCACCGACCTATGCCTGCGCTAAGGTTATTGACTCAATGTTACAGAAGTACGTGTCTTTAGAAGAACAAGTCTGTAAGGATTCTTGGTCATTTCTCGCCAAAATTAACACCTTGGACTATGTTGATAGACACAATTTCCTAACAATTGATGTCAAGGACCTGTATACATGTATCCCTCACCAGATTTGTACAGAGTAGGTAGCTTTAATGATGCTGAAACATAATGCCCCATGCCACCATATATCGTTAGTGACAGAACTTTTAGATCTCGTTCTTTCTAACAACTTTTTCATATTCAACAAACAATTCTATTTGCAAAAAGTAGGGTTAGCTATGGGCTCCCCATGTGGGGCAAGTGTAGCTAATCTAGTCATGGCGTACTGGGAATCTGAATTTGTTTTCAGAGATGAAAATGTTTCCAAATGCTTAGCTTACTACACTAGATACCTGGACAATATTTTTATTTTATTAAAGGGTGACGAAAAGGTAGGATGCGATTTGTTGAATAGGTTTAATAGTTCAACTGAATTCTTGCATTTTATATCTAATTTTAATTTGGAAGCCATTTCATATTTAGATATTTGGCTTATTAAAAACAGAGCTTTGAATTGTTATATAGCAAAAATATTCAGGAAAAATACCTGTTCCAATGCCTTTCTACACTTTTCTAGTTGTCACCCTTTACATCAGAAAAGATCGGTCATAAAAGGCCAATTAGTTAGAGCTTCACGTATTATTTCCCAGGACGAGGATTTTCAAGAGGAATGTACATTTTTGAAAAAAATGTTTTTGCACCATGGGTATCCTGAATCTTTGTTGGATGCACTAATAGAAGAAGTAAAAGTTAAAAGAGAAAATTATACCTTCACGCCTGTTTTGGGCAATAGAAGACCTGACCTTGAAAGTTCAGTGATTTTGGACACTTTAGAGTCACCTTTTCATAGTGAAAAAGTGTCATCCAAAAGGCAACTACTATGTTGTAGTTTTATAACTACATTTAGTATACAAAGCAGTTCTTGTGTGAACATTATTAAGAAAAATTGGGAGCTGTTTAGATGTAATCAGGCCCTGTTTGGTAAATTTGGTAATTCCCCAAATATACTATTTAAACAGGGTAGAAATTTAAAAGATCTATTAGAAAATTAGTATTCCAAACCTTCTAGAATCATAGGTATGAATAAATGTGAGTATTGTAACTTTTGTAAACATGTAGATGTGACTAATTATTTCACAGTTAATGGTTATAAATATAGTTTACAAGCAAAGTTTAACTGTAATTCAAGTGCTATTGTCTATTTAGCTAGATGTACACAGTGTTCTGCATTCTATGTGGGGAAAACGGACCGTAGACTCCGAGATAGGATGCATGAACACTTGCATGCTATAAGCCCTAACAAACTAGACAATGCACTTGCTAAACATATTTACTTGAATAGGAATCATAACTTTAAATTATTAGCCATTGATAGTGTTAAACATGATTTTAGAGGAGGTCCCTTTACTCTTAAACTTGAGGAATTAGAACTAAAGTGGCAAATAAAACTGGATGCATATAATGTTCCTGGATTAAATGAGGCATGTTCAGTTAGTAGTATCCTTAAACGTAGGAGTTTACAAAGGTAATAGATTATTTAATGTTTTATTACATTATATAAATTTATTTAGACTTTGTATTTTATATGAATGGTTAGTAATATATTAACTTATTTGATTGTTTTAAATTATATTACAGGTTTTTTAGTATATTTTTACAAATAAGGTTGTTTATATAATTACTGTTTGGAAAGTTTCTGTTAATTTTATTTGTTAATTGATTAATTGTCCAGTGTTTTTTGGTCCAAGTGACTATTTAAATGTTTTTCCATTGTGGAGATGTAATTTCTGATGAAGTTTGCAATTGAGCACACGAAAAGCTCTTAAAAGTTACTTTATTTCTTTTATTAAGTCAAGTGTGTGGATTCAATAGTTGCTGGGACTTTTTTGTTTCTTAATCAGTTTCTTGTGTTTCATTATTACTTTACAGTATATATTCCCATTAAACCAGCACCGGCAAAAAACACATGAAAATACACAAAAACATACTTGGCGGCTCTAAATAAAATTCTGCAAAAGCAACAGAGACCTCCAAAGCATACATCCAAGCAACCTCCACCCTCCAACACAAATCATGAAACACATACTTAACAAAAAGAGTGTGCCATGCAATCACAGACCTTAAGGCAAAATAACATACTCAACATACTACTAATAGGTGACTCTAGAGTCAGGCACACTGACGTCCCACTCAGTAGGCTGAATAAGGAGAAGGTTACTGTTAGCTGCCTAGCAAGTGCCAGGATCCACCACATAACACAAGCACTCAGGTCACTCCAGAACAAGTACAAATACGACTCTGTCATTTTCCATGTTGATATGAATGACCTGAGTCATACCTCCCTGGACTACATGAAAAGAGACATGGAAGAACTCTCTGATCTTGTAGCCCAAGCCGGTATGACCCTGACCCTGAGTAGCATCCTGCCCTCACCAAGAATGATACCACAGTATATAGAAAGAATTATCAATTTCAAGAACTGACTAAGTTTCTGGTGTGATTCAAAGGGGATCCAGTGTCTGTACGCCTGGGATGACATGCTCGACAAGCCATGTTGCTTCGCTAGAAATGGCTTGCATCTGTCACCCTTAGGCTTTTGAATACTGGCCAAGGCCCTTGCCACCCCCATAGTGCCTTTTTTAGGCAAGGCTCAAAAGACAAACCCACCGCCATAAATAGCACAAGTAACAAAAAACTGAAGGTAATGCTACTCAATAACAGAAGTCTAAACCTCAAAATGCACGCACTCGAGGCACTCCTCAGTATGGAGAAAATCGATATATGTGCAGTAACAGAAACCTGGTTTAAGGCTCCAGAGAGCACCCCAGCACTACCAGGCTACAACTCATGCCATACATTTTGGCCACAGAACCCGGACCAAAATACAAAAGGCGGGGGCATATCCATATTCATCAAGGATACCCACACCTCCAGGTTAGTGGCACAGCACAATGCTTCAGAGATCATCCACGTGCAACTAACAACAGGCAAAACTGCAATTCAAATTGTAGCTTGCTACAGATCACCCACCATGTCCCAGGACCCGCATTCCACATTTCTGGAAACACTGGGAAATATAAAGGTCCTACTAAACACCCTAATATTGGGTGATTTCAATTACCCAAACATTAATTGGGAGAACTACTCAAGTACTAACTCTCTTGCCCAACATTTCCTAGAATTTACAAACTCAAATGCCCTGGATCAACTAGTCAACACTCCCACCAGAGGTGACACATATTGGACCTGGTCATCACCAATATGGGCGACCGGTGCTCCACACCAGAGGTCAACCCCTCGCTGGTTAGATCTGACCATAAACAAATAATTTTGGATATCCACATTCCGCCCCCACACCCGGACAATTAAACCACCGTGAAAAACTTTTCAAAAGCAAACGTCATGTTACTTAAGACCAAGGTGGAAAGTTTCAAAGCCCTCATGCTAAAGGATAACATTCTCCAAGCTGCAAAATCCTTTACTAATGCATTCTACGGCCACCTACAAGAATGCATGGATCATGCTATCCCAAGCAAAACCAAGACTCACTCCTCCAAGAAAAGGGAAGCAGTCTGGTGGACTCCTGCCATAAACAAAATATACAATAGAAGAAAGAATCTAGTACAGAAAAGAGTAAAATCCCAAGAAGGGAAGACAACCCTGATCAGTATCACTAAGAAACTATGATCCCTCATAAAATCATCCAAGGTGAGTTTCAAAAGAAATATTGCCAAGGACTCCAAAGATAACCACAAGGCATTCTTTAGCTATGTCAAGAATCTAAGTGGCAATGCTCAGATCTACTCAGAGTTAGTGCAGAATGGTATAAAATACACTGAACCGATATTGCCAACATCCTGGTAGACAGGTTCAGTGCAAACTTCACCCTCCTCTCACCCCCACAAGCGCCCATAACCATACCAGAAGAATGTAGAGCTCCTGAAATCACAGACACTCAGGTTAAAACAGCCCTCTCCAAATCCAAAAACACAGCATCAATGGGACTGAATGGTGTCCCAGGCTGCATCCTACATGAGCTCAAAGACAAACTAACCCCTCACTTAAACACACTGTTCAAACTCAGCCTCTCCACAGGTTACATACCCATAGAGTGCCGCATAGCAATGGTTATTCTGCTCCACAAAGGTGGAGCCACAACAGACCATGGGAACTATCACCCTATAAGCTTGACTAGCTTGGTGTGCAAGGCTATGGAGTGCATCATCATGGAATTCATTAACAGAGACATTGGGAACTTCCAAACACTGGACCTTACCCAGTTCGGCTTTGTTAAGGGCAGATCAAGCCTCCTAAACCTGGTGGACTTTTTTGAGACAGTTACCAAGGATATAGAAAAGGAAAAGGTGGTACACACAGCCTACCGAGACCTTGCAAAGGCCTTTGACACCATTCCCCATTCTGGTATTATAGACAAGCTCACCAGCCTGAACATAAACCACTATGTCTCAAGATGGGCTGCCAACTGTCTCATGGACAGAACCCACATGGTAAGAGTTGTGGGAGCTAGGTTTGACTCTAAACCAGTCACAAGTGGCATTCCCCAGGGCTCAGTCTTAGGACCCCTCCTGTTCAGCATATACTTCTCAGAGGTACAGGCAAACACAGGAGGACTATGGCTGACCACGTTTGTAGACTACTGCAAACTAGGGGCTATAATTGACTCTTCTGCTGACACAGACATCCTCTAACAGGGTCTCACTGAGACTGATACCTGGTGTCAAAATCATGGCCTCAAGCTAAATGTCAAAAAGTGCATAGTCATCCCCATTGGAAAAAACTAAGTACCCACAAACTACCAAATAGGTGGTAGTCCGCTAAATACGTAAGACATAATAAGGGATCTGGGGACCCAAGTAGATAGTAAACTCTCCTTTGATAATCACATTGCCAAAGGGGTTAGAAAATCCTTCTATGTGGCCCACCTTATCACAAAAGAGTTTGCATCCAGATCAAGAGAGGTCATTGTGCCCATCTACTAATCGCTCATCAGACCCATCATAGAGTACAACACCCCATTTGGAATGTATCTTACAAGACACCTGCAACAGCTGGAAAGACCACAGAAGTACCTCACCAAGAGGATCACTGGCCTCAAACAGATGCACTATGCAACTCACCTGAAGAAACTCCAGCTGTACTCGGTTGCATACTGCCTACTCAGAGGTGATCTCTGCCTGACATACAAGGCCATGTCCAACCCAGAACTGATGGACATGCTCCACCTAAATAAAAACTTATCCCCTCGAGTCACATGCTCTAGGGATCTAAACCTCACCGCAACAATAAATAGGACATGCTGGAGGGATAGATTCCTGTCACAGAGACTTCCCATGCTTTGGAACAAGATTCCAATCTACATTAGGCAGAGCTCCTCGCTAACACTCTTCAAGAGAAACCTTGACGAGTGGATGGGAAACAGAAAGTTTACCCCAAGGATCACTTCAGTGGCTCTGCTGGACGGAGGCACAGGGAACTAATCTAGGGGGCGGCAAAAGCCAACCCATTCTGGCTAGGCTTATAAATGCCTTTGAGCAGATAGCCTAGTACCTACCTATGAACCTATGTAGTTATGTAGTTATAACACTGTAGACATGGATAGTATCACCTGTTATAGCTATATAATTGTAAGCATGGAGAGTGGCACTTGTTACAGTTATACAACTGTAAGAATGGATAGCTGGACCTGTTATAGATATGCAACTGTAATCATGGATAGCAGCACCTGTTATAGTTATACAACTGTCAGCATGGATAGCAACACTTGTTACAGCTATACAGCTGTAAGCATGGATAGCAGCACCTGGTACAGTTATGCAAATGTAAGGATGGATAGCAGCACCTGTAATAGTTATACAACTGTAAGTATGGATAACAGCACCTTGTATAGTTATACAACTGTAAGCATGGTGACCAGCACCTCTTCTAGATATATAACTGTAAGCATGGCTAGCAGCACCTGTTATAGTTATAAAACTGTAAGTATGGATAGAGGCCCCTGTTATAGTTATAAAACTGTAAGCATGGATATCAGCTCCTGTTTTAGTTATACAAGGCTAAGCAAGCTTAGCAGCATGTGTTATAGTTATACAACTGTAACAATGGATAGCAGGACCTTTAATAGCTATATAACTGTAAGCAGGGATAGCAGCACCTGTTATAGTTATACAACTGTAAGTATGGATAGCAGCACCTGTTATGGATATAGAAATGTAGGCATGGATAGCAGCACCTGATATAGTTATACAACTGTAAGCATGGATAGCAGATGCTGTTATAGCTATACAACTGTAAGCATGGATAGTAGGTCCTGTTATAGCTATACAACTGAAGCAAAAAAATCCAGATGACCACCATGGCTTAAAACAGGTTTATTTAGACAAGCGCTTTCACGTAGAACAAGCCATGCTTTCTCACGTCATCAATAAAAGAGTAAAAATCCCTTCAAATTTTATATCAAAAAGCACCATCAATTAATCAGTTAAATACATCATTAAAATAAATTCACCCTTAAAATACATCAATTAAGGCTTCAGCTAGTATTACATCTTATTTAAATGAGCGAGCTTCTAGCTCAGGTTTAATGTAGACATAGTTGTTCATCCCAGGGTATACATGAGCTTGCAGCTTTAATATCCACTTTAATTCAATTCTTTTAATTACGTTTTTTTAAATTACCCCCTCTCTTGTCATTATTAACATTTTGTAGGACTCTAAACCTAAAATTATGTGAATGGAATTACATTGTATGCTTAGCTAAAGCATTTAATTTGTTCTTATTTTTTATATCACACATATGCTGATATATTCTATCTGTGAGCCATTTCTGTATTTTCCCTATATAAAAATATGTACATCCTGCGCACTCTGCCATGTATATTAAACTAGTTGTTCTACAAGTAGCATAGAATCTAGGCTGAAATATGAAGGACAAAATAGGGTGTTTAAATTCCTGTACAGAAGAAACATATTGACACATTTTGCACTTATGCCTTATTGCAAGGATATGTTCTAAGCTTCAGTGGGGACACATTATTTTTAGCCGATCATTACAAAGTTTTTGGTTTTTTTCTGTTAGGTTGCCACAGAATGAACCGTTCGCTAATGATTGGCAGTAGATTTTTACGAGTAACTGTTTTAAATTGTTCTTGTTCTTATATGCAAAACTGGGTACTCTACCTATAACATTTTCCGTTTCCTTATCAGTTATCAGGATATGCCAGTTTTTCTTAATTATATCACAATCCTTGCTAGTATCACTAGCATACTTGGTAACAAAACATACTTTGTCATTATGCTTGAGGTTCCTTTTTGCAGGTGCATTCATTTATGGCTTAACACTGATAGAATGAATTCCTTTACTGTTAGCAGTAGTTTCATTCTTTATAGTTTGAAACAGTTTTATCATACCCCCTCTCCAGAAACCCCCTCTCCAAAAATATTTGCTCCAAGTAGTTAACTTCTTTCTCTTTATCAGTTTGCACATTGCATATATTGCTAGCTCTAATTAATTGCCCTTTAATAATATTTGGGAATATGTGCTTAGGATGCATACTATTATATAGGTTCATAGGTTCATAGGTTGATACTAGGCTATCTGCCCTAGGGCATTTATAAGCCTAGCCAGAGTGTGTTTGGCTTTCGCCACCCTTTTAGATTAGTTGACTGTGCCTCTGTATTGTAGGTCACAGAAGATAGCCATTTTAAGGTTAGTTTACTGTGCCTCTGTCTAGTAGGGACACAGAAGACATCCCAGGGGTAAACCTACGATCTCCCATCCATTCGTCAAGATTTCTCTTGAAGAGGGTCATTGAGGGGCTCTGCCTAACATGGATTGGGATTTTGTTCCAGAGTGAGGGGAGCCTCTGGGATATGCATCTGTCCCTCCAGCATGTCCTATTTATTTCTTTGCTGAGGTTTAAGTCCCTGGAGCATGTAGCTCTAAGGGATTTGGATTTCCTGAGATGGAGCATGTCCATTAATTCTGGTTTGGACATGGCTTTATACGTCAGTCACAGATCACGTCTGAGTAGGCGGTAAGCAACTGAGTAAAGCTGGAGTTTCTTTAGCCTAACTGCGTAGGGCATTTGTTTGAGTCCCTTGATCCTCTTGGTGAGGTGCTTTTGGGGTCTTTCCAGTTGCTGCAGGTGTTGGGTAAGGTACATCCCAAATGGGGCATTGTATTCAATTATGGGCCTGATGAGTGATGAGTAGAGGGGCACAATGACCTCTCTTGATCTAGATGTGAACCCTTTTGTGATAAGGTGGGCTATATAGAAGGTCTTTCTAACCACTTTGGCAATGTGATTGTCAAAGGAGAGATTGCTATCTACTTGGGTCCCCAAATCCCTAATTACTTCTTCCATACTTAATGGATTACCACCTATGTGGTAATTTGTGGGCACTTTGTTTTTCCCAAAGGGGATGACTATGCACTTTTTGGCATTTAGCTTTAAGCCATGGCTCTGGCACCAGTTATCCGTCTCTGTGAGACCCTTTTGGAGGATGCTTGTGTCAGTCAGTGAGTCAATTATGGCACCCAGTTTGCAGTCATCTGCGAACTTGGTCAGCCATAGTTCTTCCGTGTTAGCCTGTACCTCAGAGAAATATATACCGAACAAGAGAGGTCCCAGGACTGAGCCTTGTGGGATGCTACTTGTAACTGGTTTAGAGTCTGACATGGCACCTGCAATTCTGACCATATGGGTTCTATCCCTGAGCCAGTTTGCAACCCATCTTGTGACATAGGGGTTGATATTTAAGCTGGTGAGCTTATTTATGATGCCCAAGTGGGGTATTGTGTCGAAGCTATTTGCGAGGTCCAGGTAGGCTGTGTGGACTACCTTCCCTTCATCTATGGCCTTGGTGACTCTTTCAAAGAAGTCAACCAGGTTCAAGAGGCAAGATCTGCCCTTAACAAAGCTGAATTGGGTAGGATCCAGTGTTTGGAGGTTCCCATTGTCTTTGTTTATGAGTTCCATGATGATATGATAGCTTTGCAGACCAGGCTAGTCAGGCTTATAGGGCGATAGTTTCCGGGGTCCGTTGTGGCACCGCCTTTGTGGAGTGGGACCACTGTTGCTGTACGCATATGAACAAGGAGACTATTTTTCCAACAGGCTTTTCTAAAGAGCCTGGTGTTGATTTTACCCAAATTGTCTCTATACACAGAGACATCTTAAAAGTCTATTTCTATGAGTGAGAAGGATATTGTAAATCTCAAAAAGTCTGTTGTAGATTCCAAGTACTTAATGAAATCCAACAATAGTGATGGCTTCCCCTCCCACAGCATAAAGGTGGCATTGACAAAACGTCTATACATCTTAATGTATTTACTGTATCCACTGTTAAATAAATACTGTTTCTCCCAATAATAAACTACCATGTTCGCTTATGAGTTTGCACAGGGGGTACCCATGGCAACCTCCCATTTTTGTAAATATATATTGCTATCCTATACAAATATATTGTTAGATAATATTAAATCTAATAATGTGCAAATCAACATGATTTCATTTGTATCGCTGCTCCCCATTTCTTTCAGTTCACTACTTATTGCCTCAACCCCATACTCATTTGGTATACAAGTAAACAGACTTTGTACATCAAGGGTGACCATATAGCAACTACTTAACCCTGGTGTTTCATTTAATCTCCTGAGATCTCTCAAAAAATGGGACGTATCTTTCAAGATGATGGAAATCTGCCTTACTATAGGTGCTAATTTACTCTCCACATATATCGAAAGGGGCTCTGTAACCCAGCTCCCTCCATCTACAATTGGTTTTAGTGGTGGTTTGTCCAAACATTTATGCATTTTGGGCAAACCTTTGATGTAAGGTATTCTAGGATAATCATTTGTGAAGAACCTATACAGCTGCTCATCTATTTGTCTGCACATTAACAAATCATATAAGCATTCATTAATATTTTTAACAATTTTCAAATGCTGAACATGTGTTATTGGGACATATGTATCTGTAACATTCAACATTTCCTTCATAGAACAAACATAATCACCCCTATTCAGAACAACAACAGCCCCTCCTTTGTCTGCAGGTCTTATACTTAGGGCTTGATTGTTCTGCAGGGAGCACACGGCATGCCTCTCATCTTGTGTAAGATTATAAAAAGAGCCTCTATTACTAGTATAGAAACTGTTATAAATTTCATTTTCATAAGCTCTAATAAAAGATTCTACATGGTTAGGCATGGCAGGTGTAAAATAACTGTTTTTACAAAATCTGCTCTGTCTGTCATCATTTAAAAAAAAAAAACTATTGAAGTGCCACATTTCTACCAAATACTCTTAAATCAGTCAGCAATTCACTTACTTCACTACATGCAGAGGATATGAAAGTCAGGCCCCTGTTTAACACAGCTTTTTCAGCTTTAGACTATAGTCCGGCAAATTAATTACAAGTTTATTTACTGCCTTTGTCTCTTGTTCAGAGTTGTTCTCTCTCCAGAGAAATTCTTTTTTCTTCTTCCTCGGCTCATTGAATGTTGCTGTTGTCTCTGCACATGCTGCTTTGTTGGTAATGGTAAAAAATGATCAAGAGTTGGTGGAATAAACTGTTTAGGTCTTGTCCCTGTAAGACCCGATTATTAGCTTGCTGGTTACGGAAAGGAGTTATACTGATTTCAGAGGGTGTTTGAGACACATTAAGTCATTGAGAAGTAACATTCTGACACTCCTCCTGCATTTTGGTAGGCAGAACTGGTGAAAGCATGTCTGTTGTGCTTGATGTAGGTGCTTCTACATCCTCCAATCTACCATCATTATTATCAGGGCTTGCAAAATTAAAAATATTTCATGGCCATGTAAACACATGACCAAGGTAAAGTCCATAAAGTCTCTTTGTAATTTACGTTGTTTAGTTTGCCTTAGCCTATTCTCATATAGTGCAACATTAATATACATCTTATTCAAATCACTAGTATAGGTCTCCCCTTCAAACTGATTTACAATGTCACAGTATTTTTGTTGTATACTAGTGCTTAGTCTCAGTTCAAAAGGATAGCAGCACCTGTCATAGTTATACGCCTGTAAGCATGGATAGGAGCACCTGTATACTTCTACTGCTGTAAACATGCATAGGAGCACATGTTATAGTAATAAAACTGTAAGTATGGATAGCAGCACCTGGTACAGTTATACAACTGTAAGCATTGAGAGCAGAATCTGTTCTAGATATACAACTGTAAGCATGGATAGCAGCACCTGATATAGTTATACGACTGTAAGCATGGATAGCAGCACCTGTTATAGTTATACAACTGTAAGTATGGATAGCAGCACCTGTTATAGCTATATAATTGTAAGCATGGATAGCAGGTCCTGTTATAGTTATAGAACTGTAAGCATGGATAGCAGCACATGTTATAGCTATACAATGGTAAGGTTGGACAGCAGCACCTGTTATAGTTATACAACTGTAAGCATGGATAGGGTCACCTGTTACAGTTATATGACTGGAAGCATGGATAGCAGCACCTGTTATAGTTATTCAACAGCAAGCATGGATAGCAACACCTGTTATAGTTATACAACTGCAAGCATGGATAACAACACCTGTTATAGTTATATGATTGTAAGCATGGATAGCAGCACCTGGTACAGTTATACAGCTGTAAGCATGGATAGCAGCACCTGTTACAGTTATACAACTGTAAGCACTGAGAGCAAAAGCAGTTCTACATATACAACTGTAAGCATGGATAGCAGCACCTGGTACAGTTATACAACTGTAAGCATGGATAGCAGCACCTATCACAGTTATATAACTGTAAGTATGTATAGTACACCTGTTATAGTTATAACTGTAAGCATGGATAGTAGCACTTGTTGTAGTTATACAACTGTAAGTATGGATAGGAGCACCTGTTATAGTTATACAACTGCAAGAATGAATAGCAACATGGTGTTTTGTTGATAAGCTGGTCAAAGATGCAGTTCTGTGTATGTGTCAGGTCCTTCTGTATAGCGGTACATAAATATAGAGCCTGTATGAACAGTCACATTTTCTATTATTGAAAATATGCAGGTTGCTACCACAAATATTTGCTTCACAAATTAATATTATTACTGGATTCATTTCTCAGGTGTGCATGATTTTTCTCAATATGTCCCCATTTTAGGTGTGTATATTGCCATTACAACTTTATTATTGTTTCCTTCATGTATGTATGAGAATTATAGGATTATAGTTATTTAAACTTTATGTATGTCCTAACCTCGTTCATGTGTACGTAAATCATTTCCTTTGATTACTCTTAAAGTATACATGACAATGGCTGTGTAGTTCCTTGCATCTGCACTATAGGTGTAGTTAGGCATACTCTGTGTACTCCAGTTTGTACATTTCTTTCTGAACATCTCAGAAAATGTATAGTGGAAGAAGTTCATACTTTTATAACTCCCTGAACTATTGAATAGTGTACATTCCCACACAAACCATGCTTTCTACTGAAATTTACCTATAAAATATAGTTTTGTGGTTACAAATGCACAGACTAAAAATAAAATTCCCTTTCTAAAGTGCTTAGCCCAGCAGTTTGAGAGTTGAGTACATTTTTTAAATGATAAGTTGGTGGAGAGGGCAACACACACTTTATCCGACCTTTAATCTTTTATCCATTTTAACACAGTTAATGGCCTTATGTCTAGTTCAATACTTAACTGATAATGAGTTAAAGTGTACACACTCTGTAAACAAATGAGTTTCTTTTATTTGTTTTTCTTTTATCTGTTTAAAACCCTTTTGTCTATAGTCCCTGCACACTCCGATTTTGATGAGTCATGAATCTTCTCCCTTAGCTTCATTTCCCACATATGGCAAACCATAAATCTTATTTTGTACCACAATTTCACCTGCTTTATCCTTTTGTCATTCAGTCTTGTTACCATCATTTTATCTAGTACTTCTTAACCTTCCACCCAGACTCATCATTTTGACCCAGACCATTATTCCCTTCCTGTTTTCCAGAAATTTCTTCAGAAAGTGCCTCATATTCACTTTCTGTATAATCCATTAAATGCCTTTCTTCCTAACATTTTTCATTACTACTATATCCTATTCCCCAAAAATCCCACATAATTTATTAGGATAGGCATAGGATAGGCATTAAAACAACTGTACTGTGGTTTCTCATTCCGAGAATCCCAAAAATCCCAGTCACTCTTAAAGAAGTGAAATTATTGTTGAGTCCACAATGTATGGTTTTTAAGAGGTCTTTAGCTCAATGATAGTATGACTGTAGAGTTGTATTATAAAGATTTGTGAAATATGGTGGGGGTCAACCAATGATAGCTGAGAAGGAGGCTTGCTTCCTACAACAAATATGGTTTTGATCTGTGCCAGTACAATGAATGTCACATTGGTTGTGATTGTGGAAGTAATTACTGAGTAATCAATACATTCTGAGCTTTCATCATGGAGGCTTTACAAAATGGATCTCAGACCCTCACAGGTAACACCTTTTGGGCTGTTCAGCATAAAAAAAGACTTTTTCCCTATACTACCTTATGTATAAAAACATTTAGTGCATATGCCAGCATATTATCATCTACGTTTAAATCAATAACTGCTTCTTTTCACCTGTTCCATATTCCATCTGAATCGACACTTTTAGTAACACTCATTACAGATTCATGTTTCAAGAATTTGCTTTAAATCATTCACATTAATGGATAATATCTTTAGTGTACACATTCCAGTACGTAATAACTAATGGGATACTCATTAGCTGAGTACATCAAGGCTTTTTTCTAGATCTTCTTTTTAGCATGGATGTCTCTAATAACAGGATGAATGGTCAAGGTTTGTAGATTACCAAGTTTACAGATGACTGCACACCAGGTGCTAAAGCTGATTACCTTACAGACTCTTACATTCTCCAAGAATGGATGGATAGACAGAGTAAGCAGCTAATGTTTTGACTATGACCTTATACTTAAATGCAAAAAAACTATAGTGTAGGCACATCTGGGAAACAAGCTCTTTCCACTGGTTACCTTGCTCAATGTAGGCATAGTTATTTAATATCTAGGCATATTCATTGAACATGAACCATCCTTTGATCAAGTATCTCTTACAGTAACATAATTATTATTGTCCATTTAATTGTCCAAACTATGCCTCCAAGATCCAATAAACTGTTAGTTTTCTTATATTCTCCTTTATTACCTCAATCATTGAACACAATGCTCCAATTGGTAGGTATCTTACAAGCATGTATCAAAGAACATGGCTCCCTTAGGTATCTGTACATGTTAATATGCCGCTTATGTTTTTCCATCATATACAGACTCCTCTGTGGATATCTCTGCCTTACATTTGGGCTACGAAAGACCCTATTCTACTAGACCTTCTCCACATCAGAAATAAACAGTAATTTTAGGAACATTCCCTGAAAAATGATCAACTTACATTATAACATAAAAAGGACTTCATAATAGGTTCTTTAATTCCTTTTTGTGTAACAAAATTCTTTTTGTACTTTAAATTTTGCAGCACCTTAACTTCTTTTAATGTGTTTCTTGATGATTGGAAATATTCACATTGACCCAACCCAGTTCGGCTTTGTTAAGGGCAGATGATGCCTACTAAACCTGGTTGACTTCTTCGAGACAGTTACCAAGGCCATAGACAAGGGAAAGGTGGTTCACACAGCCTACCTTGATCTCGCCAAGGCATTCAACACCATTCCTCACTTGAGTATTATAGAAAAACTCACCAGCCTGAACATAAACCCCTACGTCACAAGATGGGTTGCCAACTGGCTTACAGACAGAACTCACATGGTAAGAATAGTGGGCTCCAGGTCTGACTCTAAACCAGTCAAAAGTGGTGTCCCGCAAGGCTCAGTTCTGGGACCCCTACTGTTCAGCATATATTTCTCAGAAGTACAGGCAAACACAGGAGGACTATGGCTAACCAAGTTCACCGATGACTGCAAACTGGGAGCCATAATTGACTCTCTGGCTGACACGGACATCCTCCAAAAAGGCCTTACTGAGACAGACACCTGGTGTCAAAGTCATGGCCTTGAGCTAAATGCCAAATAATGCATAGTCATCCCATTTGGGAAAAACAAAACACCCACAAATTACCACATAGGCGGCAGCCCCCTTAATACAGAAGAGGTAATAAGAGATCTGGGGACCCAGGTAGATAGTAATCTCTCTTTTGACAATCATATTGCCAAAGTAGTTCTATGTGGCCCATCTAATTACTAAGGGGTTTGCATCTAGAAATAAAGAGGTTATAGTGCCCCTCTACTCATCACTCATCAGACCCATCATAAAGTACAATGTCCCATTTGGGATGTACCTCACAAGACACTTCCAACAGCTTGAAAGATCACAAAAGCACCTCACCAAGAGGATTACTGGCCTCAAACATATGTCCTATGCAGCCCTACTGAAAAAACTCCTGCTGTACACAGTGGCATATCACTTACTCAGAGGTGATCTCTGCCTGACTTACAAAGCCATGTCCAACTCAGAATTGATGGACATGCTCCACCTAAAGAAATCCAAGTCACTGTGAGCCACGCGTTCTAGTGAGCTAAACCTCACCACAATAAATAGAACATGCTGGAGGGATAGATTCTTGTCACAGAGACTCCCCATGCCTTGGAACAAAATTCCTAACTACATTAGGCAGAGCCGCTCACTAACACTCTTCAAGAGAAGCCTTGACGAATGAATGGGTAACAGAAAGTGCACCCCTGGGATCACTTTATTGGCTCTGCTTGAGAGAGGCTCAGTTAATTAATCAATGGGGCGGCGAAAGCTGACACACTCTGGTTAGGCTTATAAATGCCCTCGGGCAGATAGCCTAGTACCTACCTATGAACCTATGAACCTATAAATTTACCCTGTTGAATAGCAGCAGGGCCCTTATGAAAAAGAGAGGCAACCTATCAGTGATACTTTCTAGCATGCATGCCTAGGCTATATATGGTTGTTGAAAGCATCTGTTGGTACTAAACTAATGATCTTTGAAATAATAATTAATAATGTGTTATTTTCTAGTCTAATAAACAACTCTTCCTTTTCCATTACTGACATATTTGTGATAACAAAACAGTTCAGTAGTTCAAAGTCTCTCTTTTTTCCCACAAAGGCAAACACCTTTCTAATGTATCCCAGATTCAAAAGAAACAACATGCAAAGGGTCATTCCCAACAGTGATTGAGTTCTTAAATTTTTAACTGTCACAACTGCCAGATTTATAACTGACATACAAGATATATTTGCCTGGTGGTTTCCCCTGCAATGTAAACCATAATTTAACAAAGTATCTTCATTGAGTCCCCATCATACCTACAATGCCTGCCAAAACAGAACCTGCATGCATTTGCTGTAGTTATAGAAAGAGTCTTGATAATTTTAACCTGGCTTGTTCCGCAGTGCTCCTTGATAATTGCATGTAGCACCTGTAGTTTCCTTTTTATGGTTTAACAAGCATTCATTCCAGCGTAGTGTCAGGAAATAGTTCTGAGCCCTCAAGTACAGTTATATTTCTTTTATTTCAAGAACGACAGCTTGAGTCCCTTTATAATTATCTGCTTATGATACTTTCATCATTTCTCTCCAAGATTTTCAGAGAAATCTTTTGCAACATCTGGGAAGTTAGTCATGGCCAACCAAGTTTGAGTGGAAAACCAATCAGCAGCAAATGTATTTAGTACAACATATTCACCTCTTTCTCAATACTGTAGTATAAGCCAGGCAACTCATCTCTTTCTATACAAGGTCCTAGGAGCTCCTCACTCATGCCTTTGACTTCTACCATACAATCATCCTATACACCTCTAGTAAAAGGAAAGAGTAGGGGGTGTTTTAAAAGATCTAGAACAAAATTCATTTAATTGGTTTAATGACAAATATATCAAACTTTAACTTCCCTTTTTATACAAATTCTCTTTTGTCCATGTGAAATCATATTGCTACCAAATAGCTACGTCATGTACATCATTTAATGTATTCTATCTTTAGATTATCTGTGTACTCATTTATCATACAATAAATTATGATACATCACTTTCCAAATAAGTCACATACATTTCATTGCTTTTCTGTGTAATACCGCTTGTTGCAACATTATTCTTTGATAACATCCATACATCTCAGTAAACATTACTTGGTCCCCAAAACAGGAATTAAAAAGGTCTTTATCATTTAGCTGAGATTTATCTTATAATCTGGCATGTCCTACTTCCAAACAAAATCTCTGAAGGCCATGTTCCTCCCCTTCCATTTCCGCCATGTTCCTCCCCTTCCATTTCCATCATCTTAATGATGCTCCAAATCTGATACCTCACAATATGTTTCATTTATACTAACCTACTGCTACTTCTTATGTGATACCTGTAAATTTCAGACTTCTTTCCAGTTCTATACTTTATATTAATAATTATGATGATTTTAAACTTTGTCATCCACCATCATTCGTTTTACTAGTCAAAGCTAGACAAAACTTTTACCCTGAGCTATATAAAATTCCTCCAGTACCTCATTTACTTCCTTTCAATATGTTAAGCATCTGCCAAGAAATTGAATGAACTACAGGGATTGTCATCCTCAACTCATCTTTTTACATGCCTTGAAATAAAACCCCTCTTTATCTGGGTTCAGCCTATTCCATTATAATGCATTAAAACAAATGTTTATAACCCTGTTTCTAAGTCTTCTGATAATGGCAAACTTTTCCAAAATATCTTCTGTTACCTAGCAGTGCACTCTTTCTCAAATATACTCTCATTCTGTGTGCCATAACCTTTTTTAACTAAATCAAAATTTCTTTACACTTACTGTGTATATGTTCAACCTCTTCCATATCAAATACTTAAAGTATCTTTACATTTGACAGAAAACTCTGCACTCCCAATCCGCTTATTTCTCCCAAAACCTTTGCATTCATCTAAGTTTATTCCAAGCCTTGCCCTGCCCTGCTTAATTGTTCCTGCCATCACACTTTCCCCCTTGACTCTCTTCTATGTTCTTGAACAGTAATATCAATCAGATTGATATTAACACATTATGCAAAAAATGTGGCCTTCAAGACTGCATTTTAAAGCAATGTTGCTTTCTGTTGTTATCTTTGAGGCCATTATTAATGCAAAAATAAATGGCTAGTAGAATATCTTGCATTATGCCTTATGCCTTTTTATTCTTTCTTCCAATTCTACAGTAACCAGTGTTATGTGGCATTTTATATGCCTTATGAACAAAATGTATAAATTTCTCAGAAAACTCCTAATGCTTCAAAAATTCTGTAATGTTTCCATGGTCTACATTATAAAAAAGCCATACTTATATACAAAACTGACTGCATTATCTCACTTAAAATAAACAAAAATAGAAACAAACAAGATAACACAAAAATAAATAAATAAACAAATAAGTAATAAAATAAACAGTTTAAACAGATGTTGAATACAGAGTATATGATTAGGTCTCTGATCCTAACTGGACATGAATGTCAAGAATTCTCCTGAAAAGCAGACTTAAGAGTGAAACCTTGACACCCATGTCAAGATGACATAAAATTAGTTATGACGGGGGAAACCTGATAATAATTCCTTGTAGTGCATGGAACTTTATCTGTTCCCATTTAATACAAACATTAGAGAAAAAAAAGAGTCTGAACATTAAACATTTCACTACTCTGAAAACTGTAATATATGTACCACTGGCATTGACAGTGGCTGTTATGGAAAATGGGCAGGAAGTGCAAACAGATTTTAAAATGATTAAATTGTCCATTCAGCTTTCCAAAGAGAAAAATGGCTGACTTAAGTGTGTTACAGTTTTTAAAGCTGTTTACACTTCACACCACTCTTCTGTGATGGGTACTGACCACTGTTGATGCTCTCTTATGAGACTATAGTATAGCATTAGTAAAGGAAGCTTTGGTCAAACATCTTTCTGATGAAATCTGACATTTCCTTGATTTTGGAGGAAAATTATAGTGCTGTTTGCATTGCACCAATATATTAATGTATAGAGAAGGTACTTGTGTAGTATACCAGTAAAATAACAGTAGAGCTGATATATGTGAACAATATGCATTTCTGCAGTAGCAGCATATTTACTTACACAGTAGGATATTTTTAGCTGTTTTATATTGTGTATTATGTGCACAAGTCCTCAAAGCACTCTTGTTATCCACCATGGAACAAATGTGCTGCTGGGTGGCTGCTCACCACATAGCCATACTGCCATCCATTTACACATCCTCTCCAGAGAAGCTACATTTGTCTTGCAGTACTTTACTACAAAAAATTGTTAGCAAAGATGATGAAATCTCTCACTAACATACTATCTAGCTGTGCACAAGCAGACCGTGTGATCCAGACTGCTCACATGTTGTCTTTGACATAAGCAGGGCTGATTTTTCTGGATTGCTGTGTTCCATGTATTCCCTTCCATTAACAGTATGCATTAAACATTCTGAAATTATTGGTTCACTAATAATTTCCTGTGGGACTGTTTGCCTGAGCATCACTCAACAGCATGTGAAACTGCTCAACACCCTAAGTACCCCAGGAAGTCTTCATTTTTGAAGTCATGAAAATTCTTCCCAGAAGGCTAAAAAGCTTTTATAACTTGTTACAACAGCCTCAGTTCAGATATCTGAGAATAAAAAGGGATGCTATAGATTAGGATAAATCATAACATTCACCTTGTTAAGAATAATTCTAAGATCCCAGCAAAGCCTTTAAAAGAATGGCTTGTTATTTGCTGGTTCTGAATCTTATGCACCTATTAAAAGTGATTCATTCACATGTTTTTCCTAGGATTTCATTCTCTCCTCGACCATATAACCTAGTAAGCTGAGCTGTTCAGAGTGTGATAGTAGCCCATATGTGTACCACTTTGAAAATACCAACAGTTTGAAAATACCAAGTGATCTTAGTGGAGAAATCCAGACAGTGCCATTTTTAAGTCTTCACCAGAAGTTGTCAGATTATCTTGATGTCTTCCTTTGCCAGTTGAATACAATATATGTACCTATTAGCTCACTTTCCCAGAAAGTGGCTTATTTAAGTTCTTGCATGCTTTTAATGGGGTATTGTGAAATGCTGTATTGTCTCACTTTCAATTCCATCTTGCTTCAACCCTGTCCAGCATTTCCTGGCCATCTTTACAGGCTTTTCACTTTCTTCTGCTATTATAGATGTCTATATATTTATATTATACTGTCATCCAGCACAGCACATTATGTGTTGGATCAACTATCCTGGATATTCATGTTGACCGATGGCCCTATGAGAACTTACAGGTCATGGACCAGCCTAACTTGTGTGACTCTTTTCGTGCCAATCAACTCAAAAATAACATCTGAAAATACTCAAAAGGGTTGACTTGAAAATGCATGATCAGATTTTCCAACAATACTGTTTTATCTAAGCTGTAGCAACACATCTATTTGCTTTTTACTAATGCCATACTGAGGCCTTTTATGTATCAAAGACTTCAGTTGAAACTGTAAAGGGTACTGTTTTGTGAGAAGTATAAAAACAGCGTTTGACCTTTTGTGTGCTTCCCATCCTCAGATAATTTGCACATACTGCTACTGCTTCAAATGGTGTTAGCCTTTGTTTTTTAACTTTGTTTTCCTAACAGGATCCCAACTGTCTTTTCGAAGACTGGATTTCTGATACCATTGCCCTTTATTCACTCTGTAAAACTGAACAGAGCTACAGCTTTGACACTTCTCTTAACAGAGAAAGACATTTTTTTAGCATTTTCACCATACAGCTATGAAATCAGCCACTACATCTGACTTTACCTAATTCTTGCCTTCAAAATGAATTATTTTTTATGTCCCTCAAAAACAAAACAAAGCTGGATAATTCTCAGGCAGTGAGCCTAGAAGTATCCAAACACCACACGCATGTGGTTTTGGTGATGGTCTTAAATACCCTACAGTGTCTACAAGTATGGGTGCAGTGGATATCATCAGGAGCCAAGATTGCTGAGACTGATCTAGTGAAATCTGGCTCACTGACTACTATGAGCAGGGAAAATTTGTTCCACTACAGGACTCAAGTTAAAACTTTAAAACCTGTCCCAAAATTTTGTTGTCGTGTTTCACTGTGTCAGGCTCAGTGAGTGAAAACTCAGCAAAACCCAATCCAATAAATCCATATGATGCAGATATGTGTGTATGTTATTTAACATAAAATAAATAATATCCAAACACAACTAGTCTAAATGCAATTTATCTAATACAGTATAACTTATTAAGAAAAAAATAAAAAAAAAGTATTTTTCAGGATTGCAAGCACCTTTGCCCATATTCTATACATAATAACTCCATGATCACACTAGAGTGAAAGAAAGGGAAACAACATGTAAAGTGCACCACCAACTCACACAATCCAACACACTGTAATAAAGCAAACTGTAATATTACTTATAAATCATCAAGAAAACTTATACAGTGATCAAATCATGATAAATACTCCTAAACATTGTTCATATGTCACTCTCCCATCATGTGGAGACATTGTAAATGCATCTGGAGTATGGTACAATGACGTTTATGACAAGGCCCTTTGCAGCACACACGACCTGTCATTCTGTCTAGTATCATCCTACAGTGCCATCTTTGAGCCACTATACCAAGTATACCAAGACACAGACATTACCCCCAAAAGTGTATGGGGAACATGTGGGGTGCACACATCCCAGAAAGAGTCTGTACCAGCTCTCTGCCTAACCTGTATCTGTATATAATTTCATATTCAGTGAGATGGCCTAAATGCAACCAGGCTTGCTGCCTGTCTTCTCAGTACTGGAAACTAGTCAGTCATGACATACTGCATTCCTGACTGCTTTAGCTCTTCTTTGCATGTTGAATTGCTGCATGCTATATGCATAGTCTTCAATATATTTATTTTCAGGGAAATACATTGCCTCTGCTGTATATTTGCTTGGTATAATGGCCTGCCTAAATCTTTGCTTTCATTGTACTTTATTTCTGTGTGGCACCGATGTTGTTTTACAGAATCAAGCATAAGCCTGCTGATATTACAATTGCACTATACCATTCTGCATCATAATATGCATCTACTGCTGCTAACTTGTTCTGTAATAGCTTGTGGTACACTTATGTTGTGGATCATCCTAAGAGTGCTATACATGGAGCAAGTTCCTTTTAGAATCCAGCCCAGATATTTAATGCCAGGTCTGCATTGCTAAGTTCGTAAGACTCTAACAAATAAACAGACCTATGATAAGAAAGTTAACATTAATTTTGTAGTTTGCAATAAGGCTAATATAAAGATGTTGAACTTTGTATATCTGAGTTTATATTTTGCTTCCCTTTATATACTAAGAAAAGGAGGAGCATCAGTTTTCATGGCTTGCAGGGTGAATTTTCAAGTCAAAGATGGTTTGAAAGATGATAAGTATATACTTATAGCAATAAAACATAACTTGAAAGGGGTGTGATGACAGCAGAGTATATATCACACTCAGAAATTATACTGCCATAGGTAAAAGAGATGTTTGACAGCTAGCTGTCATTCCAGGACACTTCAAGGCTATTTTTCACAGCATTGAAATGCAATAACTTCAGCCTGGGATGCTCAATGTGACATAAAACTACTTAGGATACTAAAGAGAGTGCAATAACCAGATAAATATGTTGTAATGGCAAAGGATTTAATATGCTGTTATCCATACACATGTTATTTTAATATGCATATCTGGTACTATAGAGTTGTTGTTGTTGTTGTGTCTTTCGGCTTTTCCCGGTTAGGAGTCGCCACAGCGGAACTCTGGTCCGCTAATGATTGGCAGTTAATTCTTACATGCTGAGTTGCCAGCCCTAATGCACAACCTTCAACGAAGGTACGCCCATTCATGCATGTCTCCATGCAGAAGTCGCTCTAGCTGAGAGTCGAACCGGTCAGCGTCTTACTGTGAGGCGACAACGCTACCACATGGGTAATTTTTATAAAGCAGGGTAGGCATAGTTGAAGTTGATAAATATTCTCCTGATGGTAACACAGTCTGTTCATATTGCAATTTTGATTGAAGTAGCTAGGGATATTATAAAGAGAATGAAACAATGGTATTTTACTAACATCTTTTGCAACTCATAATATTTCCAAGTCTGTATGGCAGTAAGATAAATAGCTATTTAAGGGGTTATTGTAGACAGAATTCAGAGAAAACTAATACGATGCATAAATATAATAACTTTCTGTTAAGAAATGGCAGGGTTGGGTTAAATAATTACAACATCAGAAAGCAAGGGGAGTCCATTGATTGGAAGACAATGTTAAAAGGGAGCAGGAGGAAACAATGGAATTGTTGAAGAAATGGGCATTTTTATTTAAAAGAAGACACTTCAGAGGTGGTATCTTAGAAACTCCTTAAAAATGCAGACACCCCACTGCACAGCTCAGACAACTTAAAGACTAACATTTGGTATGTCAAATAAGATAACTAAAAGAATGGTTATATATGTCAAATTAGCTGACGAAATGGTCATATACATTTTGAAATGGAAGTTCTATTAGACATATTTCAGGAATGTTATGAATCTCCTTATTGGAGAGAGTAGAAGAATACTCCCATGAGAGAGAAATATTGTGATATGAATAGTTATGAGCTCCTGAGATTGTCTCCCACACAGATGTAGTAATTGCTGGAAAAAGTAGGGCCAAGGAGATATCACTCATCTTTCCGTGTTTCAGTCACTGCATCTTGTCAGATTGAGCAGAATTCATGCAATGGACAAGAGCAGAATTGACAGAATTAACCCTGAAAATAAATTAAAGCATACAAGTCATAGATGTTCCCTCCTTGTGAAGGGAACTTATGTTCACAGTCATATCAAAGAAGAGCCCATAGACCCCGGTTCATACATCCTATTTCAGTGGTTAACCATGAGAATAAGATGATGATGACACGGGTGACATTCAGGCTGGCCATGACACTGGTGACATTCAGGCTGGCCACAGCATTTCTTACCTTGCTGCTTGCAGATCACTGTGGTTTTGTGTTGTATAGACAGACATTTGAAATTATAATCAAAATGCTCTGGTGGATACAGAAAATACATTTAATGGTGAAAGCTTTGATTTCATAGTTTTTGGTGATGGAAAAGTTAAGTGTATCTAACCAGCTTATAGCTATGCTAAGGAACACTTTTTAGGATGCAACACAACAAATAAAGATAAATGTAAACCACTCAGCTTAATTTTTAACCAGAGTGTCCTGACTGGGGTGTCTGTGCTTTAACCTTCAATTTGCCATATATATTCCAAATCTTTGATAATATGCTAAAGAGCAAAGAAATTCAAGATTTTGCAGAATGTGAGTATGAAGCTAAACTAGCTTTATATGCTGAATGTTAGTTTACCTTTGGGATACAGGAACGCATTAGATATATCTATCTGACCTGTTTATAACTATAACTTATCAGGATATAAAGGCAATGGGCAGGATTCACAAAGGCTTGCACGGAGTCTAAGAGTAGTGTAAGACTCCATGCAGCCCTCGCGATCCAGGAACAGCCCGAAAATCAGTGTAAGAGACCAGCTAAAACGTCTCTTACACGGAGTGGGCATGGATGTGCTAATCACCTCACTTGCAGCCGAAAGGCATGCAAATGAGGTAGATTAGCGATCCACAAAGCCCAAACCAGCACGTGTAAGAGCCGTTTTAGCTGCAGAAATGTACTCAGTTGACAACTGAGTATGTTTCTGCAAATAACACAATGGAGCCATGTCAGCTCCAAATAAAGGGTGCATATGTGTCAGGCAGCATGCCAATGGCCAAATATGTGGCCATTGGCAAGGTACCCCGATGCAAATATGAGAAATAAATATATTTTTTTCGATGATCGCCGATGTTTAAATGCAGCGCAGCCCCGCGCAAATGGGCTGCGCTATATAAAACATAAAAATGAAGGTTATAAACCCGCAAATGTGGGTTTTATGCAATACATGGATTTACAATGCAGGGACCAGCAGACCAAAAACAACATGGCCACTGTTTAGTGGTTGCTAAGGGGGGAAGCTGAGTCTAAGACATGTAACTAAGCATTAGTAGGCAATCTGATATAAATGAGTGTTAGGATACTGAATTCCACTGTCACATAGCAAATGAGCACATTCTGAGTAGTGTAAGAGTTACATAAGTGGGAGGAAGAGAGTAGGAGATAGGTGACATCACAGGGGGGAATGGCAGAAAGAAATGCAGTTCATTGGAGATAAGTTGTAACATGACACATGTCAAACACATATCATGGAAACAGGAGTGCCACAAGATAAGCATGGGAAAGTCAAGAAATGGAAAGTGTACACTGTAGCCAACACCAAAATTTCTTGCTGGGTGTGCATGCGCACGTGTGCGTGCCATGAGGTGCGAGTAGGGCAGTGTGCATGCGTGTAAGGCAGACTGAGCATGTGGGAGCCTGTTAGCTGACTTGTAAGACTGTTTGCGCTGGTGTGCGCGCGTTTTAACCCGAATAAGAGGATTCTAAACTGTGTAAGCCTGTGTGCACGCGTGTAAGCCACTGTGAGCGTATTTCTGCTGGTATGCGCATTGCTCCCCCCTGAGGAAACAGAAAGGAAAAAGGAAGCAACAGAATTAGTAGGAAGCTAGCACGGAATACTGCTGGAGTTAGCAGGTGAAAACAATTAGAAGCAGGCAATTACACAGGCAGAATAGTAGTCCAGCCAAGCACTTAAAACTCTGCAAACAGCAGTGCAGGATGTTGCTCTCAAGAGACACTGCAAGACAGGAGTAAGCTATTAGAAGTGAAAACTGAAAAAGCTGAACTCAGAGCAGAAATGCTAGGGGCTGCCATAGCTGTCATAAGGAGACATAGGCTACTTGCTGAGGGTGGTGACAATGCAAATGGTGCCAGACAACCCACAGTGAGGAGACGGAGAAGAGTGTACAGGCCCAGGGTCACCTACCATGGGTTACATGAGCTGGAGATAGTGGGGTGCTATAGAGTGGACAGAGACCTCCTGCAGCAAATTGGTGAGCTGTGCAGGCCATGCCTCACACACAGAACCAAAAGAGGGGAACCCATCCCAGTGGAAACCAAGGTATGTGTTGGTCTAAGAATACTAGCAACAGGTACCTTCCAGAGACCAACTGGTGATATGATGGGGATATCACAGGCATCAGCCTCCAGGGTACTGCACCAGTTCCTGGATGCCATGTCAGCACATGTCGGTGATCATGTATACTTCCCCAATGCCCATGAGGAATTGACCAGCAATATGCGTCTCTTCCAGCAAATAGCGGAATACCCTGAGGTAGTGGGTGCAATAGACTGCACGCACATATGCATCAAAGCACCAGCCGGTGAGCGGGGTAGGGCCTACATAAACTGCAAGGGCTTCCCCTCCAATAACTGCCAGGTCTTGTGTGATGCCCAGGGCATAATAATGAATGTGTGCGCTGGCTGCCCTGGGAGCTACCATGATTCCCATATCTGGCATTTGACGCAGCTGTACCAGACATTTGCCATTGGGGACATCCCACATGGACACCTAGTGAGGGATGCAGGTTATGCGCTGGAGCCGTGGCTGATGACACCCATCAGAAACGCACACACACCTGAACAGGAACGCCATAATGAGGCACATGCACAAACACGTAATGTAATAGAGCGTGTGTTTGGGCTGCTCAAGTCACGGTTCTGGTGTCTGGACACATCTGGTGGAGCCTTGCAGTACTCACCAACTACATGTACCCAAATTGTCATGGTATGTGCTATGCTACATAATATGATCTTGCGAAAACAGCTGCAGCAGGACCAGCATAGGGCCGGGCCAAACAGCCTCCCACCATTGCCAAGGCCATCACAGGCAGAGCGTGACTCGGAGGAGGAACAACCTGAGCCTGCCCCAGTAGGCAGAAGGAGTCGTGCCCAGTATGCCCTGGCCTTGGCAAAGAGGCAATGCATAGCACATACACTGGCTCAGTAGGAACCCTGGGAATGATACCTCTCTGACTCACTCATATAATAACAGGGATGCCTAAAATGACATAACCTGCTCTCAAACATGTACAGGGAGTGTAGTATGTGCATCCGACAGAGGCAGCCCTGCAGCACCACCTGAGGCATGAATGCCATGTGTTTAGCAATGTAACACCATGTAGTATATGCAAACTTGATGACCCTGACTAACATCCTACCCTCACCAAGCATGATGCCACAATATGACGATAAGATGATCAATTGCAATAATTGGCTGAAGTATTGCTGTTAGTCAAAGGGGATCCAATGTGTGCCAGCCTGGGATGACATGCTGAGCATGACATGATGCTCCACTTGCTAGGGGTGGTGTGCACCTATCAGTCCTGTTCATATGGATACTGGCAAAGGCTGTTGTTACCCACAGCGTGCCTTGAATAGGTTAGGCTCAAAACACAAACCCACCTCCATAGGTATCACAAGGGATAACAACCTAGATGTAATGCTACCCAATGCCAGAAGTCTAATCAGCAAGATGCATGCAGTCTAAACTCCCCCAGTATGGAGAATGTTGATATCTGTCCTGTAACAGAAAACTGGGTCAAGGCTCACAACAGCACCCTAACACTACCAGGTTACACCTCATACTGTGCTATACAGCCTCAAAACATGGAACAAGCTACAAAAGGAGGGTGACTAGCAATAATTGTCAAGGATAACCACACCCCCATGTTGGTGCCACAACAAGAAGCAGCATGGACTAGCCATGGTCAAGTAACAGTGGCTAAAATTGCCTCCCAGTTTATAGCCTGCTACAGACTACCGTCCTAACACCAGGAACTGCACTTGGCCTATGTTGGAATACATGAATATATCAAGCCCTCCAAACCACATTATATTGGGTGACTGAAAATACCCAAACATAGACTGGGAGCATTATTCTAGCTCCAACACTGTAGGACAAAAGTGCCTAGAATCCATAAACCAAAATGCCCAGGAACAACGTACCACTCCCACAAGAGGGGTAAGCATACTGGATGTGATAATCAGCAACATGGGTACTGGATGTCAAAATGAGAAGTATATCCCTCACTGGTAAGACCAGACTATAGAGTAATCACACAGGATATACACATCCTGACCACAGTCCCTGGCCAGAAAGTAGTATGGCAATAAAATATGTCCACTCATGCAATCCACTAAGGCCAGCTACAACAAGTTGAATCTGTGAATCTTGAGGCAATGTTATACCTGCCCCATGTACACAGACAACCTTCACCTCCCCCCAAGAAATACAAATATATGTGAGAGATGCAACCATTTATCCAACATCCAGCTCTCTCAACTCAGTACTGTCAAAACTAGTCAGGAGGAGAAGGTAACCACACACACCACAAACCCAGTCTCACATAGACCTATCACAACTGCAAACCAAAGACATAAACACAGAAAAACATTCCTGGAGGCCCTAATTACAAACACACCACATCAAAAGAGGTCTCCAAAGCAGACACCCAAGCAACCACTACCTCCAAACATAGCACATGCAACACATAGTACACAAAGCTGGTGTGCCAAACAGTCACAGGCCACAAGGTGAAACAACATGCCTGATACAGTTGTAATAGGTGACTCCATAGTCAGACACACTGCTGTCCCGCTCACCAGACTAAACAAGGGAAAGGGTACAGTAAGCTGCCTGTAGGATGCTATAATATGCCACATAACACAAGTACGCAGGTCACCCCAAAGCAAGTAGAAATATGATGCAGTCATTGTCCATGCTGGCGTGAATGACCTGAGATGTACCTCCCCGGACTACATGAAAAGAGACATAGATGAGCTCTCCGATTATGTAGTCCAGGCCGGTATGACACTGACCATGTTCAACATCCTACCCTCACCAAGAATGATGCCACAGTACAAACACAGAATGATCAGCTTTAACAAGTGGCACAATTACTGGTGTCATTCCAAGGGGATCCAATGTCTGTCTGCTTGGGATGTCATGCTTGACAAGCCACGCTGCTGTGTCAGGGATGGCTTGCACCTGTTACCCCTGGGCGTCTGGATATTGGATATGGCTCTTGCCACCTCCATGGAGCCTTTCATAGGCAAGGCTGAAAAGACTAACCCACTTTCCTAGAAAACATAAGTGGAAAGAAACATAAGGGTAATGCTGCCCAATGCCAGACATGTAAACCTCAACATGCATGCTCCCGAGGCCCTCCCCAGTATGGAGAACATCGATGTCCGTGCAGTGACAGAAACCTGCAGCAAGGCTCCTGACAGCACACCAGCACTACCAGGTTATACCTCATATCATGCGTTATGGCCCCAAAACCTGGACCAAAACATAAAAGGAGGGGGAGTATCCATATTCAGCACAGACACCCACACATACAGGTAACTGACAATGCACGAAGCATCGGAGACCACCCTTGTGCAACTAACCATAGGCAAAACTGCTGTACAGTCTGTAGCATGCTACAGACCACACTCTCACACACAGGAACCCCACTCAGCCGTCCTGAAGACACTGGACAGTATGAATGTCTCACCAAATACCAAACAAGGTACTCACAAATTACTACATAGGTGGTAATCCATTATGTATGGAAGGAGTAATCAGGGACCTAGGGACACAAGTGGACAGTAACCTGTCATGTGACACTCACATTGCCAACGTGGCTAGGAAGACTGTCTATATTGGACACCGTATCATGAAAGGATTCACATGTATGTCAACAGAGGTCATTGTGCCCCTATACTGTTCTCTTATCAGACCCATAATGCCTCATTTGGGATGTACCTTACCCGACACCTGCAGCAGTTAGAAAGACCTCAAAGGTACCTCACCAAGAGGATAAAGGGTCTCAAATATTTGTCATATGCTGCCTGGCTGTAGACATCCCAGCTGTATGCAGTCACATACTGCCTACGCAGAAGCATTGCATGCCTGTTGTACAAGGCCATGTCCAACACAGGAGTAATGGACATGCTCCACCCCAGAAAACCCAAATCCATCGGAGCTGTGAGAGTGAGAGATGTCAACCTCAACACATAATGAAATAGGATGTGCTGGAGGGACAGATACATAACCCAGAGGCTCCCTACACCCTGGAACGGAATCCCACTCCATGTTAGGCAGAGCCCCTCACTCACTCTCTTCAACAGGAATCTTGCCAAGTGGATGGATGATCGTAGATATACACTGGGGGTCTTCACTGTGTCACGTCCAGATAGAGGCACAGTAAAGTAAATCCTAAATGGCCATAATATTCACATAGCAAGGGGTGACGAAAGCCACACACACTCTGGCTAGGCTTAGAAATGTCCTAGGGCGGATAGCCTAGTATGAACCTATGAACCTATGAAGATACAAATTGTACAGGACACTAAGGATAATCACAAGGCTTTCTTAATTGATGGTAGGAACCTTGCTGGGAATTCACAGATATGCTCTGAATCACTCAAATATTACAAACAACATACCAATCACACACACATATTGCCAACATCCAACCTGACACGTGTAGTGCAACTCCCCCCCCCCCCAAAAAATGCAAAATAGATATCCCAGCAGAGTGCTGGCCCCCTGACATTGCAGATGCTGAGGTAACAGCCAACATCTACAAAGTAAAACACACAGCATCAATGGTATGAGATGGTGTTCTGGGCTGAGTCCAACATGGACTCCAAGAATAATGGAATGCCAAATAACACTACTGCTCAATGTCAGCCCTACCGCAGGATATGTACCCAAAGAGCAGTGCACAACAGCAGTGGTCCTTCTCCACAAAGGTGTTGCCTGAATGAATACTGCAAACTACCACCCCAGAATGCTGACAAGCTTGGTCTGCAAAGCTATGGAAAGGATCAGCATGTACCTCAGACATAAAGATATTGAAGACCTACTGACACTGGACCCTACCCAGTGTGGTTTTCTTAAGTGCAGATACTGCCCCTTAAACATGTTTGACTCATTTGAAACAGTCATTAAGGTCATTGATGAGGGGAATGTGGTCCACACAGCCTAGCTGGACCTTGCAAAAGGCATCCATACAATACCCCATGTGTTCATTATAGATAAGCTCACCAGCTTAAATATAAACCCCTATGTTAGTAGAGGGGTTGCAAACCAGACCAAGGGCAGAACTGACATGGTCAGAAATGCTGCAGCCACTTCAGACTACAAACCAGATACAACTGGCATCCCACAAGGCTCGGTCCTGGGACCTCCCTTTTTTGGTATATATGTCCCATAGGTACAGGCCAACATGGAAGGACTGTGTCTGAACAAGTTTGCAGAGGACCACAAACTGGCCACCATATCTGACCCTCCAGCTGACACAAGCATCCCACAAAAGGGCCACATAGAAACAGACAACTGGTGCCATAGCCATGTCAGCAAGCTAATTGCAGAAAAGTGTATAGTCAACCCCTGTGGATATACAGTAAGTGCCCACTAATCACCACATAGGTGTTAACCCATTAAGTACTTAAGATGTAATAAGAGACCTTGGGAAACAAGTTGATATATATCTTGCATTGGACAAGCATGTGGCTGTAGTGGTTACAGAAACATACCATATACCCACCTAATCATGAAGGTAGTCAGATCTAGATCAGGGGAGGTCATTGTGGCTCTGCAGTCATCCTTAATCAGCATCACAATTGACTACAATGGCCCCTGTGGGATGTACCTCAGCAGACACCTCCATCAACTGGAAAGACCCCAAAAGTACCTCACCAGGAGTATCAAAGAGCTTGAAAAGATGCCATGTGTTGCCTGATTAAACAAACTGCAGCTCCACGCACTGCCATACTGCCCGCCCAGAGGCAAGCTGTGCCTGATGTATAAAGCCATGTCCAAGCTGGAATCAATGAACATGCTGCACCTTGTACAATCTGAATGGCAGTGAGCTATGCACATGAGAGACTTGAACCCCAGCACTGACATACATAGGACAAGCTGTACTGAATGATCCATAACACAGAAGCCACCCCCACTCTTGAGCAAACTCCCAGTACAGGTTAGCCAGAGAGTCACCCATCAACTCTCCTCAAGAGGAATCTTGATGAGTGGATGGGAGATGGTAGGTTTATCCTGGGTATCACTGTTATGTCACGGGTAGACGGAGGCACAGTATACTAACCATGACATATGTCATGGCAAACTCCAGTTACAATGTGTGTCGAAGGACAAACACACTCTCTGACTAGCATTAGAAATGGCCTAGGGCACATCGCTAGTGTTTGCCAATGTCCACCTATGTTGTGGAATACACTACTAATGTTGGACAAGCCTGGTTTAAGTAGTCCATATCTGAACATAATGCAACATTTTCATATGTGCACAACTGGCCCCTAAACAGTCTGTTGTGCTCACTATGAACATTTAAAGCAGTGATAGGACTAAAGCCCAGGATACTGTCCACCACAGTGAAAGTACTGAACCAGTACACTATATGGCACTACAGTGTTAGGTCAGTATGAAAGGATGTTGACAACTGAATGCAAAGTATCCCATGCAAATCCTGCAGGCACAGTATAATCCACGTTGTGTTCAGACACAAAGCAGTTGGTCAGTAAGTACAGTAAGTACACAACATGACACCCAACACACAACCATAAACGTGAGATATTGTTGAAGTTCACACTCATCCACAAATGTGGTGGACTGCAGAGTTCAACATATGGAAAGCTCACACTGGGCATGCTCGCACACTTTGATAAATGAGACATATGTCAGACAACATGCCATGGAAAGGCTGAACTGGGCCTGCTCACACACACAGGCCATATCTCAGTTTAGCAGTTGGCCACACATATCTGGTATTTGTACGTGTTATTCCAGGAACCAACCACATTACAGCAATCTGCCCAGTGCACACAGTTAAATGACTACAGAGACATAAGTGATATAGTGGATCCCTCTCATATTCAAACATCTTCCACAGATACACAAGTTGTTCATAGAAACAGGGAATGCTATGGCAATAAAGACCTGCAAACAGTCTATCAGCAACAAATATTGTGCATTTGACAATTAAACATATGGGTGTAGAGGTCAATACTAGGCTGTTTACCCTAGGGAATGAAAGCTTAGCCAGAGTGTGCTTGGCGTCGGCATCCCAAGTACAGTAGGCTACTGTGCCTCTGTAAAGTAGGTCACTTAAGGCATCGTTTGAGGCTAGTGTGCTGTGCCTCCGGCAAGCAGGGACACAGTGGAGATCCCAGGGGTTGAATTTGCTATGCCACATCCGTGTTGTTGGTGTGTGCTGGAAGAGGGTTGGTGAGGGCCTCTAACAGTAAGTGGGCATCACTAACAGACTGAGGGGAGCCTTATCTGCAATGTCTGGACAATTTCACTGTCAACACATTGTCGTGATGATTATGAGGGATTGAAGTGTCATGCCAGTACTGTTCAGAGATGTCCTCCCTCTGTGGGCTACTGCTCTGCAATGTATTAGCTCACTCCATCTGTTGGACAGCTCATATATGGCTGGTGTACACCTGACAGGGTGTCCTGTTGTGGAGGAGTCATGGGTATATTTGGGATAGCATGATCAATGCAAACCTTCCACATGCTCATAGAATGCAATTCTCAAGGATTATGCAGAGTGGTCTGTATACTCCCCCAGCATGGGTCATTTGAAGTCTTCCACCTCAGTCTTTACAAGTGCAAAGTCTGCTTTTGATAAATACACTTTGGTTGCAGTGACAACCTTGCCTGGGGGTGGGGATGGGATATGGATGTCCAGGGAAAGGTGGGTATGGTCAGATATCAACAATGGTGGTCTACCTCTGGTGTGGAACAGTGAGTACCCATGTTGCAGATGGTCAGGTGCAATATGTATTCCCCCTTGTGGCTGTGGTGAGTGGTCCTGCCATAGCACATGGACTCACAAATTGTAGTGGCTGTAGGGTAATGTTGTAGAGGTCTGAGTAGTTCCCACACACAATATACCTTTACCTGACGTTAACAACTGGAATGGTGTATGTGAACACCTTCATATCTTGGCACTGTTCCCAGGGAAGCAAAGTGTGTGTCCCGGATGTGGGAGGGGTGGTCTGAACTGGTTGTGTTGTGTGTTACAGGTCCTGTGGTCACGAAGCATGGTATGAAACATAACCTGCCAGTACTGATGTGCATATCTGACCCTGAAGTAGGTGGCTGCAAATGCATATATATGCTATCCCCCACCTGACAAGTAGTAATAGATGTACATACCTCTGTATAAATAATGATGTCAGCACCCTATAAACATTGCAGGTGCAGAACAGATGCCCAGTAATTCGGATAGTGCGCTCTGCTAATGAGTCTCCCTCAAGTGTCATAATATAGTAAGGTAGGGGTTTGAATCCTGCAAATGCTCAGTGTGTGTGTGTGTGTGTGTGTGTGTGTGTGTGTGTGTGTGTGTGTGTGTGTGGGTGACCGGGGTTGGTGTGTGTGCAATTCTCTGTGAGAGAAATGTCCCTTTTGGCAACTAGGAAAACACACTACAGGATGCACATTCCCCTTTCTAAACACTGATGATGTCAGCACCCTATAACTATAGGAGGAGAAGGGAAACCACCCAGTAATGCGAATAGCACGCTCCGCTAATGCGTCCATCTTGAATGTCATAGCATAGTTAGGTAGGGGTTGGAATCCTGCAAATGCTCAGTGTGGGTAGTGTTTGGGTGAAGGGGGTTAGTGTGTGTGCAATTCTGTGTGAGATAAATGTCCCTTTTGGCAACTAGGAGAACACACTACAGGATGCACATTCCCCTTTCTAAACACTGATGATGTCAGCACCCTATAAGTACAGCAGGAGAAGAGAAACCTCCCAATAATGCGAATAGCACGCTCTGCTAATGCGTCCGTCTTAAGTGTCATAACATAGTTAGGGAGGGGTTTGAATCCTGCAAATGCTCAGTGTGTGTGTGTGAGGGAAATGTCCCTTTTGGCAACTAGCAGAACACACTACAGGATGTACATTCCCCTTTCTAAACACTGATGATGTCAGCACCCTATAAGTACAGCAGGAGAAGGGAAATCTCCCAGTAGTGTGAATAGCATGCTCTGCTAATGAGTCCGTCTTGAATTTCATAACATAGTTATGTAGGGGTTTGAATCCTGCAAATGGCAAGTGTGTGTGTGTGTTGGGAGGGGGTGGAAGTAGGGTGTGTGCAATTACATGTGTAAAAGAACTGACCCTTTGGGCAACTAGTACAACACACCAGCTGCTGCATATTCCAATCTCTACACAGAGATAATGTCAGCACCCTGCAAGTACAGCAGAAGAGGGGCAAATCTCCCAGTAATGCAAATAGCACACTCTGCTACTGCGTCTCTTACTACTGTCATAGCACAGTTAGTTATGGCTTTGAATGGTGAGAGCCGCCCGCAGAAAACACAGCATCAATGGGACCTGATGGTATCCCCGATTGCATGCTACATGAACTCCAAGAGGAGTGAAACACACATATAAAAGTGCTATGTAACACTAGCCTGACTACAGGATATGTACCTATACACTGGCGTACAGCAGCAGTGGTTCCACTCCACGAAGGAGGCACCACTACATACCAATACAATACAACACAATACAATACAATACAATATGCTATTGGCCCTGGGACTACAGCAGCATACTGTTCTGCTAACCTGACCATTGTGACACATGTGATGTGATGGTACCTGCTCCTGTCAAACAGTTACACAGGGTGACTCATATGGCATATTACCTATCTGACCAACATTCAGCAGGGGTATGTGTGACATGTACTCATGGGGAGTCTTGCTTCTTAATGCTGCGTGGTTTATTGCAGAGTATGTCTTATCTGTGGGTAGGAACCTGTACCTCCACCATGTGCTCTCTACTGCGCACAGTAGTCATTTAGGTTGTGGATGGTGTGAGGTGTTACAATGTTGTTGGACATCTGTCATGGGTGTGACTTAAGTATATAAATCCAGGAGTGGTAACCTCTATGTGGGTAGTATGTGTGTACTCTGTGGTGTTGTAAGTCACTGTGCATTGGTAATGTGTTTGAGTGCATTGTCACAGTGTTGTACATGTCACTGTGTCCTTCTCCATATCTGTAGCTGTCATGTGAGGTACATACCGTGGCAGCCATTGTGTGGTGTGGAGGGGTACACTGACCTACATGTCCATAGCTGACACACCATGTCTGCTGACACATACCATGTGCAGGTATTCCAGGAATAGTCTGCCACTGTGACTATCATTAGGGGGAATATAGTACACATTTATGACCCTGTTCACCCCTGACACATGCAGTGGTGGGCAGCCAATCACATATCTGGTGGTTACTGGTGTAGGTGATTTGAAATGGGGTATGGTACTCCAGTTTCGACACTGGTGTTCACTCCATGCCTTTGTCACCAGGCACCTGTTGCAATACATCTGTACACATGTGCCTCACTCAGAATATATATACATCTCTCTCTCTCTCTCTCTATATATATATATATATATATATGTATATATATATATATATATATATATATATATATATATATATATATATATATATATATGTATACATGTATATTTATATATGTCTATATATATATATATATATATATATATATATATATATATATATATATATATATATATATGCCTATATGCATTATATATATATATATATATATATATATATATATATATATATATATATATATATATATATATGTCTGTATACATATACACATATATATATCTCGATGTACATATATTGCTATAGATATGGAGAGGGGGGGAGTGTGACAGAGAGGGGGTGAGAGTGACAGAGGGGGTGGGACAGGGGGAGTGTGAAATAGTCATATACAGTCATATACAGTCATACCTGTAGATAGTCAGATCTGTCTGTCTATGTATATGTATCTACATATATCTACATATATCTATATCTGTATGTGTGTATTACATATATATGTTTCTACATATTCTATCTATCTACATCTGTCTATGTATTCCTACATCCCTCTCTATGTATGTATATATATATATATATGCATATTATATATATATATATATATATATATATATATATATATATATATATATATACATACATACATATATTGACATACATACGTATCCATATGATAGATAGGTATATCAACATGTTTGTTTACAAAACTGTATACACACACTAACATACTGCTAAACATACATATGCATAACTGTGAAACCTACTTTGTACATTGCACTACAACCTACATTCAACCTACATTGATATGTGCACATAGATGCCCTCACATACATATGTATGTACAACCTTCACTGATAGTTGCTGTATGTCCCCTGCCCTATGCACATCTTCATATACATATGGATACAGATCAATGACACATATGGAGGGTTCACAGTATGTAGACTTTTAAAGTATTACTTTACATTACCTGTGTTTGTCACAGCTGCTTGAGTTGCCATTTGGTTTGGTGTCCTGCTGCTGCTCCAGTTGGCAGATGTCAGCTTTCTAGTCGGTTTTGATGAGTGTTTTTGTTTGTGTATGTTTTCTCTCTCTCTCTCTCTCTCTCTCTCTCTCTCTCTCCCTACCTCCAGAGGGTGCAATGAAAGTATTGCATGTGTGGACTGGGAGTACAGCATGCTTTTGTAGGTATCTGCATATGTCCATGTGATGTCCTCTGCACCAATTGTTAGCCAGCATTTGCTAACTGCATGCATCCAGTTGTGTACTGATTGCAGTTCTCACTGTGATTCCAGGATAGTGCTATAAAAAGGTATGTGAGATAGGCATAGCCCTTTCAGAGTTTAAGGGCAGGGACCATGCCGGTATGCTGTGGACACTGTTCTGTGAGTGTAAAGGTTAGTATCTCTCTCATATCTCTGGATGTGTTGTAGATTAACATTTCTCCATTCATTTCTCCAGTTTCCTGTACTAAGTGTGTATGTACACTGACACCTAAGACTACTACTACTGTTAATGTGGGTGTGGGTGCTTTCCTGTGGGACATGTGGTGTAACTGGTATATAACAGTGGCTCTTGCACTTTGTTGCTATGGCTTCAATATTTGCCCTTTACATTCACTACTTGTATGCCTGCTAGGTGTCTTGACTGTAGTGTGTTGCTGTGGCTTTCCTATTTTCCATGTACATTCAAACCTTGGAATGCTTTTTCTGGCAAATCACTCAGGGCTCTAGTCAGACTATAGAGACAAACATTTCAGTCTCAGACTTCATACCCTTCCAAACATCCAACATAATGCAAAACCTGTTACCCTCTCAACTGTCTAAGTTTGTTGGAGCAATATTTGGAATGTGTCCCTGTTTTGGGGCCTTTGCTCCACATTTTTTATTACTTTGTCCAGATGTGTTGCTGTAAGAGATAGTGGGGTATGGGTAGCGATTATCCTGCTGTTTGTGTGTGTGGCTTACAAGGTGCGACAGTGACATTATTACCTAATAGCTACCAACTAACATGGATGTTTCTGTTCACACACTACTATTATAGAAATCCACTACATTTGACAGTAAATATACATGACATGCTTTGTGTACTACACATCCTATATTCCCTTTACATTCATTCCCACTATTGCAGGATATATTTATTGCAGCACAATGTCCTTACATAACAGTCATGGCTTAGTGGTAAGTCATACAGACTACTGTTTCCAAGGTCCTGGGTTCGGGACTGACAGTAGGATTTTATTTTGCTTTTGAGCAGACTACAGGCCTTGTCATTCAGAGTGACTAAGGCACTTTTAAGCAGTTGTAACCAGGTTAGTGCTGGTTTGCGCAGAGCTTACGCATGCGCACTGGCGTTCAGCTCCGCGCACACCAGCTTACAACTGCTTAAAAGTGCTTACTCTTGTGCACACCCACACTAATTTCTTTGAAAGAAATGAAAATGGGGAGACAGGAAAGTGGTGAAAAAGGGGTCACAAAGAGGGTAAGACAGTAGGGAAACAAGCTCGGGTTTTGCAGGAGGGATGTAGGTAAGGCCCATAGCTGCCCATTTCTTCATCAGCAACAGCTGTGCATATGTTTGTAATTTGGTGTGACATTTGAAACCTTCCACCCCTGAGAGAGGTGTAAGGACAACAATAATACTTGTTGTACAGCCAATTGTAATTGACAGTTTCCATGTCCAGCAGACATGTGTGCGAAATGGGCAGCTATGTATGGGGCGTCATTTTTTTGTGGGTACAGAGTGCCCTTTTTTTTTTTTCAGGTGAGAGTGGTATGTCAGGTACAGGAAGTCGGTATAGCTGGGGAGGTAGGTTGGGTAGGTTAACAGACAAGACAAATAAGACGCATACAGGGGCGGTGTATGACACGTGTGGGGGGTTTACACAATTGACGGGGATGGATGTTTGGATATCTAGAGCCCATGAGAACACAGATGGCAACAGTGGAACTGATATCCTCACCCATGGGCAGTTGCCACTGTGCCTTCACTACCCAGGATGGGGCTGTGCTGGGGACTGTGTAGGCTGGGCAGCAGGCACACCCGTTAGTTGTGCCACCCATGCCTCAAGCTGGCGTAGGGGCCCAAGAACAGTGTCCCAGATCTCCCTACGCACCACAGTCTGGACATTACAGAGGGTGAGTGGATGTTCTCCTCTGGCCACACTTGCAGGGGGGGACAAGCCCCATTCCCTGCAGCACTTCCACCTGCAGGTGGCACAGGGCCACTGGGGGAGGGTCCGGCCTGGGCACTACTGCCAGGTGCACTCACCAAATGAGGAGGGAGAGGTGGGTCCGCTGGATCCCGCCTTCCCTGTCGTCCTATGTTTTGCATTATGTCATGACAGTTTGGGTTAGTAACATACAATACCATTCACAATTAGTTGTAACAGCATGCATTAGTATTTCCATTACCCAAACACCCAGATATTCAAACCATTGAACAGCAAGCATAACACATGCATATTTTGAACAGCAATACACAGTCCAACAACATGCAGGGTTGACTGATGGCAACAGGCCACCAGGTTTGGATGTATGAACAGGGCAGATGCATCAACATACATGCAAATATGTATGAATCAACAGGACAAATGTCCAGGGGTGTTAATTGTGATTCCACATACCAATTTCACGTGGAATGGATTATATCTGGTTATAGGGTAGGGTGAAGACAATTTAATTAACAACTTCAAATACCAATACATATGCTATACATTTCTAATAGCTGCAGATATATACACACTACAGTTCTGCCTACAGTTTCCTATGTGATAAGTACTTCAAGTTGGTGATAGGAATGTTACTGCTACATCAATATACATTTTCATTTTTATTCATACACATTCTTATCTGGCTCTGTTCAGCTACATCATCCTGCTACATTTGCTTTATATAGCTACAGACAGCTGTGGATGTTTGGTATTTCAGACAACCATACTATCTGCATATTGCAGTCTGAGAGCAACATATCCAGATTTTGGGATACACATTCCAGCTGTGGTACTGTTTTCAACACAACACATGTTACTGTTTGGTTCTGCCTGTCACATTCATTTCATTCTGTACTGACTGCAGTATACTTTATTCAGGAGTTATTACTACTTTATTGGTGGATCCATAACTCTTTCTCACACTCTCTCACTTGTTTTATTTTTACAATTCAGGATGGTACTTAATTCTAGGCTTTATTGACATGTTTTACCTCTAGTTATAACAATCCTTTCCAACAGTCTCACTTCTGTCATGTTTCTATATTTCAACAGGGATATATTTCACACATGCATTTTACTCAGCTTCTGCAGATGTACTTTTCAGCCTGCTGCAGGTTATGTACTATTATATTACAGGTGGGACATATTTATTTCAGACTTGTTTAATTTTTATGTTTGGATTACAGGCTGCATCACACTTTTGTAATCAAGAAATACTTGCAAACCCTCTTACACTGTTACTTGCACATTTTATTAATTAGTGACTACACTGCACTCTTTTGCTAACTGTCATACTTATATATTTATTTACAGTTACAGGGAGAGAATTACTGACCTGCCTGGTGGCGCAACCATGCCAGCCTATCGCCATAGGCTCTACGGTTTGCAGAACGGACACCTGCAGCTGTAATATAAATAAAGTAATATTGGAATACACATCTCCATAATATCAGCTAGGTTAATTTCTTACATAAATAATTACATGTAACTTACTCAGTAGTGAGGCATTGGGCATTTGCCGGGCCTCCTGGATCCAATGGTTCAGCTGGTCTTGCTTCCGTCTCTTCAGGTCCGCATGGTGATGACGGACCTGCTCACCATTCCTTGGTATCCCTGTGGTACTGGTGAGATCATGAGCCAACCGGTCCCACACCTCAGCCCTATATGCTCCCCACAGGACCTGGCCCTGCATAAGTTGGGCCTCATGATTATGGACAAGGAGCCAAACCATATATTTGGACTCCTCAACGCCCCACCTCTGTGCTCGGAAGCAACTACCCTCACCTACACCTGACATTCTGGCTGCAAGTCGGTTCTACAATTGGTTATGCTGTGTATTCTCGCCTATGGGGCTTATATATGCCGTTTTTCCCCGCACTTATCTGTGATTAGCCATTTTGGAATTGTATCAGCTTCACAAAACCTGCTTTGTCATGCTCCTCTTTCTATTCATTCCTATATATACGCTATTACTGCATTTCTAAGTGCAACTGTCATGGCTTAGTGGTTCAGTACCTTGACTATGGTGCATGGTATCCTGGGTTCAAACCTGGCCACTGCTTTTTATATTTTATGACTGTCTACACAGGCTAGGAGGTGTGTCTGTGTAAAGGCAGTTTTTTTACATCTTGCTCAACGTTGCCCGTTGGTTAGCTTGTTGGCGTGGCGCGCAGCTCCGCGCAAATGGGTTACGCTGGTTTACGTGTCATTTGGCTGTCAGCACGCATATTACACTCAGCTCAGCTATGGGCACACAGTTTCAGCGTGTTAAACCACTGCTCACCTACGGGCACTCATTTTACACCTGTTAAACCACTGCTCACCTACGGGCACTCATTTTACACCTGTTAAACCACTGCTTACCTACGGGCACTCATTTTATACCTGTTAAAACACTGCTCACCTACAGGCAAATTTACTGAACTTGTTAGACTGTAGCTCAGCTATAGGCACATCTGACATTTTTTTTTATTATCTCACATTTCTTCAAAATACATGTCCCATTTCATTACATTTTACATAAAATATAATTTTATATGTGTACATATATGTCAGGGACTTGTTTTGTGCTTATTTCACTAAAAATAAGAATTGATGTTGTGGGGGCTCGAACCATGACTGCCTGCTCTTCAGCTGACGTCTCTACTGCTACGCTATTGCTTCTTGGCTTACTTTGCATATTTAGTTCTTATATGTTTTTCCACTGACTGCTAACTGTGGCTAAGCTACAGGCACGCCTGCGCAAACAAGCGCACTCATGGGCAAACATCTTTACAATTTAAAAAAAAATTATAAGATGTTCATTTCTACATTTTATGTTCGTAGCCTGTGGGGGCATGTGTTGTGTTGTGTTTATTCACATTTACACAGGCTCTGTCGTGGGGGTTTACTTTTGGGACTTTTACTCTTCTGGGGGCGTGTCCGTTTGCAGGACTCGACCCACGGACACGCCCCCTACTGTCTTCCACGGACCGTGTTAGCCTTAGGTGTGATTCAGCATGCCCTCATGCATATGCATGAAATGCTGACATCACACCGTTTAACTGCAGCCTCCGTGTAAGCCTTGTAACTCTTACATGGAGGCTTCATGAATCCTGCCCAATGTATCAGAAACAAAAGTTACATTACTCTGAGCACAGATAACAAAACAGTCTGACACCTCCAGATTTGTTTAGGTAATTCATTGTAGGACACAATGCATTTGGCATAAAGGAATTTGAAAAGTAATTGTAATGACCTAATTAATGTATATTTGATGTGAGAGCAAGGCATATAAAATTTGAGCAATATAAATATTTATTCTCCTGTAAATGTGTCACACTTTTCAGGTGGCCCACCTCCCTCAAGGTATCACATTTTTCCAAGATATCAAAGATGCTGTATCATATGTTTTGTGAAATATAGACAAAAGGTCATAGCAAAAATATTGTTATCTAATGATGAAGGATATTTAGGATTGCATGGTTAGTACTTCTTTTGGTATACCACACAGCTAAAGATACTTTGCACTAAGAATGCATTAAATCATCAGCCATGATAGAAAGAGGTTGGCTGAGAAAAATTCCTTCAAAAATGAAAAACCTAAAAGTGATTCTATGTGCTTAGAGTAATATAGCTTGTTTAAAGCAATGCTAGATGCTAACTGCTGATGGATAGAAAAAACATTAATACAGAGTCCGCAAGAATTTTAAAGGCAGCTATCCAAGTTAGATAAACATTGATTAATACTTCACTCCATTTACAAGTGTGATTAAATTGGCATTAGGAAATGCATTATCAGAAGAACAATGAAGAAACAAGTGTGTCTATAATGTGAGTTATATTATAACAAAATTATTCTTTGGAGCTGGACTATTTAATTTACAGGAAATTAAGGGTGGTTTACAAGCAAAGAATCAGTTTCATCCCAAAAAGACACAGTGAACTGGCGTGAGCAGAGTTCATCAGAAGTGTAAGCTAGCAGTCCCAAAAATGCCTGATATCTGTTGTTTGGAAATGTATCTGCAAAATTTCTGTATGTCCAGTCAGCTTCAATACATCAATGCTAATGCTCAGGGCCAATGTTTGGGATGCCTGTAAGGAGGTAGGGATATTATAAGTTTTTTGGATTGCAAGGGCCTTGATGAATATAAAAGTCAGTTCCAGCACTGCTTGAAGTATTTAGACCCCTCCTTCATGAAGGTATGAATGTACAGACAAATAGTTTATTAGATAGTGTTTGGTAAGTAAGATCGAGTTAATTTGCGTGTTTATTTTATTTGTATATTTATTTATATGAAAGTTTGTCTTAACTTAATTAGGTAAGAGTAACCATTTGTTAATTTTAGTTTAACATCTTTATTGGGCAATGAATGTAGTAATTTAAATGACTAGTTGTTTGTGGTTGTGTCAGTACAAGATCTTTTGAAACAAAAATTATATAAGGTCACATTAAAAGTTGGGAGCAGAATCAAATAACACCATACTTAATGACACCAATCAAGGAACACGTCAATTACAAGGCCATACACTGATTTTTCAATTAAAACATGAAAACTTAAACAACAAAGATAATTCCAAAATGCATCAATACAATCAGGATAGTTAATATATCTAAAGTGAGTTTTAGATTTTGTGAAAAATACAGATTTTGCAAATGATGATCAAAGATGGCATTGTTGTATGTCTCAACTAAAGATGTCATGTAGTAAATGATAACTAAAGGGAAGTGGTTTTGGGCAAATGTTTCCAGCCTGCTAAGATAATTAGCTGTGTTGCCTGCCAGAGCTAAGTTGCCTAATTTCCTCCTCTATAAAGTCTTCATGTCATCTCAGGTTCATTTGGGTTTTAACTAAATACTTTGATTTTTTACAATCCAAGGACATACCACAGGAAAATCCTCCAAAATGTTGTGTGTATGCCAGGGGCGGTTTGTGCTATAGGACTGCAGGACTGCAGCCCTCCCACCTAGAAAACAAATAAAAATAAAACTATGAACCACAAAAACAAACACTGTAATTACCAGAAGTCTGAGCATGTATGCACTCTCTATACATGGGAACACTCTCAGACTGCTTTCTCAGCAGTCTAGATAGGGGGAAAGGCATCTTGGCCCAAGATGCCCAGCAGTCTGTGCGGTGGTGATGTCATGGAATAGAGGCACTCCAGACTACAGCAGCAGCAGGCTGGGCCAATCAAGATGCATGTAGCAGCTAACAAGGTGCACTGGACCAATCATGAGGAGGATTTGGACATCTAGGCTTCCTCTGCGGCAGCAAAGGGACTGTTTGGATATTGGCAGCAAGGGTTGATTCAGCTCATTGGTAAGGTAGGCTGTGTGTGTGTGTGTGTGTGTGTGTGTGTGTGTGTGTGTGTAATGCCCCAGTTGCTATATGCTGGTGGCTAGAGCAAACTCATTGTGGTGTGGTAGGGAATGCCTCAGGCTTGAACCCTGTACCTTGTATGCAGGTGGTAAGGGCCTGAATTCCCTACCCACCACCATTTGTAAAAAATTTGCAGACTTTTGCCTCATATTTGATCTGTTCTGTTACTCATAATATCTGTGGTTTCTAAATATTTAAACACTTAGATATTTAATGGTGCAGTGGTAGCATTGTTACCTCACAGCTACAGGTTTGCAGGTTTGATTCTTGTTTGGGGTGTCTTCTGTGTGGGGTCTGCATCTTTTCCCTGTGTTTTTGTGGGTTTGCTTTTGTGTCCTCCCATGTTACAAAGTCATGTGTCTGCATTATTTCTTCTTGGGTCTCTGCTGAAAATTGTTTTTTTTTTTTTTTGTTCCAAGTCAGACTGCCCTGGTTAACAACTGTTAAATAAAATTGACAGGCATTTGAATTTCAAACTTCAGGTTTAATTCCTTAAATATTGGATGGTGCAGTGGTAGCGTTGTTGTCTCACAGATATAGGGTCTCTGGTTTGATTCGTAGTTGTGCTTTCTGTGTGGAGTTTGCATCTCCTCCCTGTGCTTGTGTGGATTTGCTCTGGTGTCCTGCCATTTTACAAAGACATGTGTTTGCAGTATTTCTCCCTGGGCCTCTGCTGAAAATTGTTTTTGTTCCATCAGACTTTCCTGGTTAACAAATGTTAAATAAGTAAAATTGACAGGCATTTGAATTTCAGACTTCATATTCTTCAGAAAATACATAGTAACACCAAACCTTTTATTCTAGCAATTTTCTAAGTTTATAAGATGAATATTTGAAAATTGTCCCTATTTTTGGGACTGTATTCCCCCATTATTGAATTCATCCAGGTTTGTTCTACTAAGGTTGACAGCTATGGCAAGAACTGAATTCAATAAATATGTTTGAGGGCTATTCCCTCATTACTGGGTTTGTCCAGGTGTTTTGTGCTAAGAGGTTGACAACTATGGTGAGAACTGAATTCACTAAATGATAGCCATTTAAGTTTCAGTCTTCCTCTCTTTCACAAAACAGCTGATTTGACATAGTGGTATGTTGCTCTGACTGTTTTGCACAGGGACGTTGGCAGTAAAATGTATGGTGGTAACACAGCATTTTATTCTAGCAACTTTCCAAGATTATACAAGCAATGTTTAATGTGTCCCTGTTTTTTGGGCTTTTGACCCCCCCCCCCAATAAATTCTGGCTTTTTCCAGATTTCTTGTGCTGCGATGTTGAGATGCAGTTGAGTATTGAGTAGATTTTACAAGGAGCTGAGAGATGCAGGGGAAGAGAAGTTTAGTGCTGCTTATACATAGTTTGCTTGCATTGTTAATAGCATAACAGGTTGTGTACTTGCTTTTGATGCAGAAGGCTGTGGGTTCTACTCCCACAAGGGGTGGATGCTGCCGTACTGAGAATGTCCTCTTTGGCGAAAATACTAACTACGAACCTGTTACCACTTTGCCATCCATTTCCTATTGCAATTTTACTAGCTTATCATTTTTTAAATGTAATATAGGCAATTTATTCCTCAGGAGCAACAGACACTTTATTTTACGATGAAACCATGAAATATAAAGGTGTTTGCTAGCAGCAACCTCTTCATTAGTTACAGATTTCTTTAATGTGGAATTATTTAGATGACTTTTACTTCTTCAGAGATTGTTCATATTTACTGATAATGGTGGACTGTAGAAGTTTGAGTAGACTTTTATGATGAAAATATTCTGAACTGGGCAGTTTTGTCATTACTGGTGCATGCATTTTGTTTCATTGTTTACTGGAAAAATGTTCAAAACAATAAATGTAAAACACGCTCTCAAAACTGTGCTGTATTGTACAAGGAATATAATTTAGTACAATCAGGACGGTGTATCAAAGAGCACATGTATGTTTCATGTGCAAGGGGCCTATGATTTGAAAACAGCCCAAAGTTAATATTTATCTGCCACTGGCAAAATATATTTTCTTTGAATGTGGGTTTCAATGCTGTTTTAATGAATGTGAGTTTCAAGGGCAGAGAAGTTTTAATGCTAAGTCTGTTTTCATTGTGAGACTGCATTGCTTTATTTAGCAGATTTCTTAGTGTTTGTGCTGTAAAATGTAAAATAAAACTTTCAAATGAAGTCCAAATCATCATAGAAGTAAAGCAGTATGCACATTAGTGTTTATGGTAAATGGGGTGAAATAGCCAAGTCATGGATCTTTGGAATGGCTGCAGGGAGGAGACTCCATTCGACCATGATTTTGTGAGGGGGAAGGGTGGCAAACTCAAAGACAGCCCCAGCTGAACTATACCTCCCAACTGTCCAGATTTTCACAGAATTAATAGATTTTTGCTTCTTATTTTTGGTTTGTTCCTCATAAAATGTGTGGTTTCTGGCAAATCATTTAGAAATTAAGTCACTAAATAATGACAGACACTGAGTTTCAGACTTCATAAACTTTCAGAAAAATGCATGCTAAAGTAAGACCTGTTATTTTATCAGCTGTCTCAGTTTATACAAGAGCAGTTGTTAGAACTGTTTATATGTTCACCCAGTATATTTGGCCTTGTCCAGATTTATTGCAGTAACAGGTTGAGTGGTGCATGCAAATAAATTGCTTTATAGAATTAGGCATAGCCAAACCTCTCAAATGTCCCTGATTTTGGCTCAAAATGTTGCTCTTCCCCTAATAATCCCTCCGCAAAACTGCAATTTTGGAAGAAAACATGGAGGGTTTACAATGAAGAAATAACTGTAATAATCAGAGTTGTAGATTACTTTTATTTCAGAAATGCATGTAGATTCTTTTATTTTGTCAGTTGCTCAAGTTACCAGTACTAATATTAAAAAAGTATCCCTTCTTTGACAGGTTCCCAGCCGTATTGTGCGGCTATTTTATATTTTTGCATCACATTTTTGGTCCATTTTTCATAAAATTTTGCTTTGTTTTGGCAAATTAATGGCAAATCATTAAAGACTGAAGTTAGAAAATAATGACACACATTTGAGTTTCAGATTTCATATCCTTCAGAAAATTCATACTAATGCAAGACCTACTATTCTATTATCTTTCTAAGTTTATAAGAGCAATATTTAAAAATTGTCCTTATTTTTGGGCCTTTGTCCCACTTCTATGTATGGCTTTGTCCAGATTTCTTGCTCTGAGGTTGAGAGGTATGACAAATGTGTTAGGGCCGTCACAGTCATCCAGAGACATTTCAAATTGTGACATACTCGTTGCACCCCACTCCCCCATGGAGTGACTCTGGATGTGTCCAAGCAAGGCAAGGAGTAGTTATGCAGTGTAAATGTGCAGAGTATCCCCCCCATCCATGGTAGACACAAGTACTACAGTGGTTTTTCGTTTACCTTGATTCTGCAGAATGGTCTGGTTTCTGTCATATTTTTGTACTGTTAATTTATGCTTATTACTCAGAAAGTGCCTGTTGCTCTGTGTTTATGTAGCAATGCTTTAATGACCATCAGGTAAGCTTGTCTGAGATCGTAAGATGCAAGTAAGCTTTAATAAGCATACTTACATAACTAGTTAATGTATAAGCCTTGGGTATTGAAATGCATATGACAGTGTTTGTGATAAAGGACTAGATTACATTATTTTAAGAAGCTCATTACACTTGTTGGAGACTTCCAGTCATCTCTGCAGGCTTTACCCGTAAACAAAACAAAATGCCAATCTATCATGTGTGGTCCATAACCTGTATAGTTATCCTTTAAGCAATGTATCTTGAGCTTGTTTCTTGTTTGCTTTTTGTTTTTAACTTTGATCATGTTTTCCCCATGAAACAAGTAGGTAGTTGTTTTCAGGCAGCAGGCATTTTTTGGATAAGAAACATTTTTACAAGTGGGGGCATCACAGAGATTGCTACTTTCAGCATGTTACTTGGTGCTTTAATAAAGCTGAATATAAATTATAATTAGAACTGCAGTGCAAGGAGAAGTGGTTTGAGTTGAGTGCTGCTTGTTTTTCTTATACTTGATTTTGACTGGCATTCCAGTAATGTATTTAAAAAGTAATTTATTTTTTCATGCCTTACAACATTTTTGTTTCCATCTAGATATTGCGTATGCTGTCATGCAGCCAATGCATTAAAATATTTTTATTCTTCTACACTTCATTTTGTCTTGATTGGACTCTCATAATGACAGTTTGGCACCCAGGGCAGCATATTTAATTAAAGTTAGTTTTTGTGGTTTTGAGGATAGCTCCTACCCTTTCTAGTTGGCCACACCCCTTCCCATTGACCCCACCCATTCAGCTGTCTCCTGCAACCCCCCTTTGATTTGAAGTCACCAGCCACCACTGGTGTATGCCATGTATGAATCAGCTGTGTGTGTGTGTGTGTGTGTGTGTGTGTGTGTGTGTGTGTGTGTGTGTGTGTGTGTGTGTGTGTGTGTGTGTGTGTGTGTGTGTGTGTGTGTGTAGAGGGGTCTTGCAACAGACTGGAATCTGCCCAAGATTAGTTTCTCTGTCTTGTGCTGTCTTTCTCAAAATACACTAGCTCCTGTTGATTCTGCACTTAATTAAGCAGGTATTGGACAATGAATGAAGGAAGTAATAAATGAACTGCATTATTTTTCCAACTTGCTCTGTACTGAAAAGATGAACAGAAATTCTCAAATGGGAACTAAACACATGGGAGATTCCAAGTATGTATTTGGTGGTAGAATTGCATTTGCAGTGCTAGCATCTTTCCACTTTAAATTTGTAAACAGCATCACTAACACATCTACAGTAAAACTTAAAAGCCTAGACAAGCTTTATCTTTGACAGTGGTATTCTGAAGTGATTTTACTGATATTGTATTACTAAACAGAGTTATAGAGTTATATTGCCAGGCTTGTGCTGTTATTTTTTGTATTTCTGTATTGCCTTTCTATATTTTGAATACTGTAGTTTGTTTTCTTTACCTTGTGTTTTGCTTGCATTCTGTTTTAACAGCATATTAAAACTTCAAAAGAGACCACAGCTCTCTCTGTTCTGAGTCAGGCAGAAATAAGAACTGATTAATTAAGGACTCATTCATAAGACAGAAGAGGTCACTTAAGGTTAATCACTTGTTAACAGAGGGGTGGAGCTAGGAACTAAAATTTCTATTTAAGGAGTAAACTAAAACATTTCAGAGCTTTACCAGAAAGGCTCATCCAGACTCTGCTACACTTTGCTGTGAAGGAAAGGTTAGTTTGCTGTTATTTTTGTATTTCTGTATTGCCTTTCTATATTTTGAATACTGTAGTTTGTTTTCTTTACCTTGTGTTTTGCTTGCATTCTGTTTTAACAGCATATTAAAACTTCAAAAGAGACCACAGCTCTCTCTGTTCTGAGTCAGGCAGAAATAAGAACTGATTAATTAAGGACTCATTCATAAGACAGAAGAGGTCACTTAAGGTTAATCACTTGTTAACAGAGGGGGTGGAGCTAGGAACTAAAATTTCTATTTAAGGAGTAAACTAAAACATTTCAGAGCTTTACCAGAAAGGCTCATCCAGACTCTGCTACACTTTGCTGTGAAGGAAAGGTTAGTTTACTGTTATTTTTTGTATTTCTGTATTGCCTTTCTATATTTTGAATACTGTAGTTTGTTTTCTTTACCTTGTGTTTTGCTTGCATTCTGTTTTAACAGCGTATTAAAACTTCAAAAGAGACCACAGCTCTATCTGTTCTGAGTCAGGCAGAATTTTTTTCCCTCCCACCCATTTAAGTTGTCTTGTTAAATACCACTGTCTTTCTAGTTGCCCGCCTCTTATGTTAATCTGACCATATATCTCATTTCTCTCTACTTTCACTGGCTTATGTGAGTAATCACAAAACCATCACTTTTGAAATCCCACCCCTTCAATTATTTAAATTTATTGGCCATCCTACAGTATTTCATAGTACCAAAATACAAAAGTAACCACCCCTTTCAGTCCATCTTGCTGTTTTAAAAATAGTAACTCTCCACTAAACCTTAACTTAACTTTTTAAACAGGTAAAACTCAAGTTACCTACTTTCATATCTAACTTCTCTAGTGCACACTGCAGAGTGCATTCTTTTCAATCTTACCTTTAAGCATCCCTGTTACTAGCACTTTCTCTAATACCTAAAAAGATCATCTCTACTTGACTCCAAGTAGACTTTTCTCTATCTGTTAAACCTAGCACTTGCTCCTACAGTACTTATTACCTTGATACGACACTCATAGATAGCACCCCAAAAAGGCAAACCCCCATTTCTCGGTCACCCACGTCCCCCGGAATCTCTTTTAAAGTGTTTTTGTCTAGTCCTTCTAGCATGTCGAGGGATCAGTTGCTAGTGTCCTCTCCTGCTCAGCTGGTGAACCTGGGAATATTGAGGCAAAAATCTACCAAAACAGCAGAGGCCACCAAAGCAGACACCCAAACAACCACCACCTCAGAACACAACACCTGCAACACATAGACCTCACAGTCAGAGTGTCAAACAGTCACAGCCCTTAAGGCCAAACACAATGCCAGACACACTAGTCATTGGTGACTCCATAGTCAGACACACTGACGTCCCGCTCACCAGACTGAGTAAGGAGAAGGTCACAGTAAGCTGCCTGTTGGGCGCTAGAAATCGCCACATAACGCAAGCACTCAGGTCTCTCAACAGCAGGTACAAATACGACTCAGTCATTGTCCACGCTGGTGTAAACGACCTGAGACGTACCTCCTTGGACTACATGAAAAGAGACATTGAGGAGCTCTCTGATTATGTAGCCCAGGCAGGTATGACCCTGACCTTGAGCAGTATCCTACCTTCACCAAAATGATGCCACAATACAGAGATAAGATGATCAGCTTTAACAATTGGCTTAAACTCTGGTGTCATTCAAAGGGGATCCAATGTCTGTCTGCCTGGGATGACATGCTGGACAAGCCACGCTGCTTCGCAAGGGACGGCTTGCACCTGGGATTCCGGATATTGGCAAAGGCTCTTGCCACCCCCATAGTGCCTTTTTTAGGCAAGGCTCAAATTCTAAACCTACCACCCTAGAACACAAAAAAGGAAAAAAACTAAGGGTAATGCTGCTCAATGCCAGAAGTCTAAATCTCAAAATGCACGCACTCGAGGCCCTTCTCAGTGTGGAGAACATCGATGTCTGTGCAGTGACAGAAACCTGGTTCAAGGCTCCTGAGAGCACCCCAGCACTATCAGGTTTTACCTCTTATCATGCGTTCCGGCCCCAAAATCCGGACAATACCAAGAAAGGAGGGGGGGTATCCATGTTCATCAAGGACACCCACACCTCAAGGCTGGTGGCAACGCACAATGCATCGGAGACCATCCAGGTGCAATTAACCATAGGCAAGACTGCTCTGCAAATTGTAGCATGTTACAGGCCACCCTCACAAACTCAGGAACCTCACATGGCCTTCCTGAAAACACTAGAGGGGATAAATGTATCACCAAACACCATCATACTAGGTGACTTCAATTACCCTAATATAGACTGGGAACACTACTCAAGCCCAAACACCCTAGCCCAAAAGTTCCTGGAATTCATAAACTCAAATGCCATGGAACAACTAGTCACCATCCCCACAAGAGGAGAAAACATACTTGATCTCATCATCATGAACATGGGAGCACAATGTTCAACACCGAAGTATACCCCTCACAGGTGAGATCAGATCACAAACTAATCTCGCTGGAGGTCCTCATCCCACCCCACCTGAAATAAAAAGACCACAGTAAAGAACTTCAAAACCGACTTCACACTTCTAAAGACTAGTGTGGTCTCCTTTAAGGCTCGAGCGGGAAAACAGTACTCAAGCCACTGAATCACTTACAAATGCCTTCTACCAGCACCTGCAGGACTGCATGGATAAGGCAATCCCAAGCAAAACAAAGACTCTTTGTACCAAAGGCAAACGTCCAGTCTGGTGGACCCCAGCCATAAACAAACTCTACAACAAAAGGAGGAAGCTACTACAAGATAGAGCAAAATCCTTAAAAGGTAAGAAACCCTTGATCACTATAAGTAAAAAACTAAGAGCTCTCATAAAATCATCCAAAGCAAATTTTGAGAGAAAAATAGCTAAAGACTCAAAAGACAATCATAAGGCCTTCTTTAGCTATGTTAGAAACCTGGGAGGAAACTCCCAGATATGCTCAGAACTAGTTCAAAATGATGTGAAGATTACTGATCCTACAGACATTGCCAACATACTGGCTGACAGGTTCAGTGCAAACGTCTCCCCTCCCCAAAGGAGAGATATCTATACCAAGCGATTGCAGCCCACCAAACATCTCCAACGCCCAAGTGAGAACTGCTCTCTCCAAAGCAAAAAACACAGCATCCATGGGACCTGATGGTGTCCCCGGCTGTGTGCTCCATGAACTCAATGAGGAATTAAACCCACAGCTAGGACAGCTGTTTAATCATAGTCTTACCTCCGGATACGTACCCAGGGAGTGGCACACCGCAACTGTGGTCCCACTTCACAAAGGCGGTGCCTCCACCGACCCTGGAAATTACCGGCCCATTAGCTTGACAAGCCTTATCTGCAAAGCCATGGAGAGGATCATAATGGACCTCATAAATAAAGACATAGGGAATTTGCAGACTTTGGATCCATCCCAGTTTGGCTTTGTCAAAGGCAGATCATGCCTTCTAAACTTGGTTGACTTTCGAAACAGTCACCAAAGCCATTGATGAGGGAAAGGCAGTCCATACAGCCTACCTCGATCTGGCGAAGGCCTTCGATACAATACCCCACTCGGGTATCATTGAAAAAGTCATCAGCTTAAATGTTAACCCATACATCACAAGATGGGTTGCAAACTGGCTGAGTGACAGAATCCACAGGGTCAGAGTTGCTGGTGCCATGTCAGACTCAAAGCCTGTCACAAGTGGTGTACCACAGGGCTCAGTCCTGGGCCCACTCTTGTTTGGCATCTACTTTTCCGAAGTATAAGCAAACACAGGAGGGTTATGGCTGACAAAGTTTGCAGATGACTGCAAACTGGGCGCCATAGTAGAAAACACATCTGACACAGATATCCTTCAGAAGGGTCTCATAGAAATGGATAACTGGTGCCAGAGCCATGGCCTAAAGTTAAATGCCAAAAAATGCATAGTCATACCCTTGGGAAAAACAAGGTTACCCCTAGCTACCAAATAGGTGGCAATCCACTGAGCACAGAAGAAGTTATCAGGGACCTGGGGACCCAGGTTGATAGTAGTCTGTCATTCGACACCCATGTAGCTAAAGTAGTTAGGAAGACCTTCTACATTGCCCACCTTATCATGAAGGGATTCTCATCTAGATCAAGGGAGGTCATAGTCTCCTATACTCATCACTCATCAGACCAATGATTGAGTACAATGCCCCATTCGGAATGTATCTGACCCGACACTTGCAGCAGCTGGAGAGGCCACAAAAGTTCCTCACCAAAAGGATAAAGGGTCTCAAACATCTGTCCTATGCTGCCCGACTGAAAGAACTCCAGCTCTATTCAGTCGCACGCTTGCTCAGAGGTGACCTTTGCCTAACATACAAGGCCATGTCAAACCCAGATTTGATGAATATGCTTCACCTCAAAAATCTAGATCCGTCAGAGCCACAAGGGCGGAGACTTAAACCTCGACACGGCTATTAATAGGACGTGCTGGAGGGATAGATTCATCACCCAAAGACTCCTATGCTGTGGAATAAAATCCCGGTATATGTGAGGCAGAGCACCTCGCTGGCCTTGTTCAAGAGAAATCTTGACCAATGGATGGGAGATCGCAGATATACCCCAGGGATTACCTCAGTGTCACTGCTCGACAGAGGCACAGCAAAATAATGGGTATAGTTCCCCATACTAAAGGGGTGGCGTAAGCCACAAAACTATGGGCTAGGCTTGTAAATGCCCTCTGGCAGATAGCCTAGTATGAACCTATGAACCTATAAATGGTTACTTGGATTTTATGTTGGATTCTTTTAAAGATGAAGATCCATTGATTCATGGAAGAGACAAGGGGATAGGGCAGGTACATAGTGTGACGTTTTCCAACATCAGGTCTTTGATGAGAGATGGAAGTCGTGAGAGTCTATTAGATTTTAGTCTCCCCTTATGATTGAAGGCAAAGTGATTTAATACTTCTAGGAATATGTCATAATAGTCAAAGCCATTACTAAGGTAGGACAAAGAAGGAGGACTAATGCTCCTGAAGCATGCTGATACTGAACTTGTAGTTATAGCTGTAGTAGCCAGTGTTTGGTAGCAGTTTCAGAGTGCAGAGCTGTTTTTTTTTTTTTTTTTTTTTGTGTTCTCTTGTTTTGCTATTTAGTTGAAAGGAAAAAGTTTGATGAACTGGCCAAGGGCACCAGATAACTTGGTTATGATTCTGATTATAGTAGCACCATTTAAGTGAAAAAGCCATCAGCAGAATGGATTCTAGAACATGTCATATCATTAATACATGTGATATTGCAAAGTATAGAGATGGGCATTATTTATTTCCACTCTATAAAGATCAGCCTGTAATCATGGAAAGAGTTAATAAGACTCGGTAAGTAGTCATGCAAATTACATATTTTGTGATGAAGCACACAGAATCCTTGAGAGTACTGCCATGATTAGTTGCCTTAAAAATGTTTTGTAGGCCTATATTTATTTAATTATTTATGGTTATTTGTATTTATTTATGTTTTATTGACCAAGTTATTTCCACCAGACTAGCAACCTCTTTTCAGGGGAACCCTGAAAAAGAATTCAAGCTGACTAGGAATAATTTTGCCAGGGAACTATGAAGCTTTCCCTATTATGTTCGATAAGTGCTGTGAGATTTTCTTTACACCCACATCACCTTCTACTATTTCAAGTAAATAATTTAAACCAGACCATAGATTCCATTCTGAGAATGCAATGCAGATAAAAAGGTGAGGCCTGTCTCTGTTCAAATACACAATGATAATGTCTGTTTTGATATATACTAATAAACAGCTGCAGAATATTCCATCTGCATTATCCTTTGGGGAGGCTGAAGAAAAACAAAGGCAAAATGTTTCCAATAGGGGAAAAACAAAACAGGAGGTTATATAAGATTCAATTGAGAAGACAGAAAGAGAGAAGGGGATAGTGACAGGTATGAGAATATACATTGTTTTTTTCATCAGTAAGATCACTAAATAAAGCTACTTTATCAGTCAAATTCCCAGTTACACATGGGATATCTTACTGCTTTTCAGTTGCACGTAACATTTTTATAAGGAGATAAAGGAGTGATTCTGTAGCTGTCATTATCTGTTGGCTACCAGTGCCATGTCAGTGATAAACAAGCAGCTATTCCAGCAGTGTAGCTCTACCAAATGCAAAGCTAATAGAAATTTTATGTTTGTAGTATATCATATTCAAAATACCTTGTATATATTACTCTGTATGTTCTTTAGATGCTGTTGTAGACTTGGGAGGGTCCTATAAGGTTTAAATTTGTGAAACCATTGCTAATATTCTGGCCATTCCATTATATGGATTATCCACAGCATAGTTTATACACATATTCTGCATTAGCCTGTATAGTCCTTTGCTGATAAAATAAACACATTTCATAACTAAAATTTCTACACTGTCTTGCTATGGACACTGTTAAAGCAAGTTAGCAGCAGCGAGTTGTGACAAGGAAACCATTACATTACCATATCATGCTGATTGAACAAACAACAGCAATGAAGCAAACATATACATTTTAAATTAAAGTGTCTTACTTTCTGAAGTAAATGTGGTTTTGTAAATTAGATACTTGGCTTAGGGTCTGAAAAATATGAATTTCAGCTGTGCTTCCTGATATTTTGGGAATCAAATTTATAGTACAAAAATGAAAAATCGCCGCTTATGTCCTACTATTAACTGTACTGTCACCACTGCAAGTCTGCACTAAATAACCACTGCTGCTAATCAATCAGATCAAGCAACCTAATTAAAATATTATTAACAGGTGTTTTACGATCTCAGTTGAGCTTTTGTTATCACATCTACGGGGATCATAGCTAACTTGTGTTAGGTAAGGGTGTTATCATGCTCTTAGCTGAATGCACACACTCATTCACACAGTACTTTCCTTTTTGAACTACAGGAGAAGTAGAAGTAAATATTGCATTTTATTCTTCTTCCTCTTCTCAGAACACCACAATCATTTGTTTTCATATACCAATGACTTCCCATTTCTCTCCATTTTATTGTTTTTCCTCTTTCCCTAAACACTACAGTGTTATACTCTCTCATTCCACTGACTTTCCTTTATCCTAGGTTCAACTTTCTACACCGGTAACTCAGTCTTTAAGTTCTGCAACAGAAATGCTGCCTATGCCATAACCACTGTCTAACCTTTGTCGCATTCTCTGAATCCCTTTATTCTGGATTTTGTTCCCCAGCTTACTGTGTGTATTTCAAACCTCTAGTCTACTTATCTGGAACAAGACTTTTGTGTCATAGGTCCTTGCTTGGAATGACCACCCCCTGAAATGTTGCTTAGCAGCTAAGCTTCGATCTAAACTAATATATTTGACTAATAAGAAAAAATAAAATGTATCTTGAGCTTGAGGGAACTACTTATACTCAGCATATGTTCCCTACAACTTTTCAGTGTGATGCTAGTATCATATATATATATTTTAAATTAAATATCTTTCTTTCTTTTTTTTTAAACATTTGTTTACCCAGAAAGTCCGACTTAGAACAAAGCCAATTTTCAGTGGAGGCCCGGGAAGAAACGTTGCAGTCGTATGTCTTTGTTTATGAAAAGTATTTTGCTTATTTCTCTTGGCAGTTCTCAGCAAAAGCAGAAATGAAAATAAATAAATACAGGATTTGTGAAATCCTTGCATTACTATGTCCCAAGTGTATGCTATTAAAACTCTTAACATTTCTTCTTACTCTCCCTTTAAAGACAAGCAATTATTGTTGTTATCACATTTAATATTTGCACTGATCTCATCAGATATAAGACAAAAATATTTTATGAAAATAAGATAACCAGGTGTTCTGCTGTTATGATCATTAATATTTAATAACAGAAGGTTGTGCATGCAAAAAATCTATTCTAAACAGTGTTCTAAACTGATAAATAAACTTAATGATAATAATCATGTGCTGAAAACAAAAACTATGCAGTGCCTGCACTTAAAAAGGAAGAAGCATGCCTAAGTTATGAGAAACTGACTATATTATCCTAGTCAGTAATAATTCACATTTTGCTTTGACTACAATATTTTCTGAGTAGTGTCAGTTCACAAACACACACACGTTTACACATGGTTACAAGTTATTCACAATTTGAGGTAAACTACAGTAGCCCATACAGTTATTGCTCATTTTGCACCACAGGGAAAACAACTCCTGTACAGCAGTGCTTATGAAAAATCCAGAAAAAAAGCACACACTTAGAGCATGCATCTCGTGCTAAGTTTTAGCATCCAAATGCTTAGCATATACTCACGGAGCCAGATTGTAATTGAAAAACATTTCAAAAGTCACCTTTTAATAAGGAATTTATGCTAATGACCCAATTGACATACTTTAAAAGATTCATATTCCAAGCTGTGGAGAAGTATGCCTTGGTTCTGATTAACTAATGGGCTACTAAAACTTACTGACATTTTTCAATAACATGAATTTTACTGACAGGTTTGAAGAATAGAATAATCCTAAAATGCAACCATGTTGACTATGTGTTATAAGCTAAGTGCTATATATTACAAAGTGGTTGCAGTTTGTCATATCTTCATATTAATGTAATGTATTTTTTAACCAGGAATATGTATTGGTCCTTCTGTGACCCTTTTCAGCCATAACCATGTCACTTCTGAAAATGGAGGCAGACTGCTTAGTTTTTTTTTTCTTTTCCAGTTTTTGGTGAAAGCACTATGATGTATGAACAACATCCCTCTTGGGATTAAAATCAAGAGGTCTTGTTACAGCATGTGACCTTTAAATTATTTATCGTGTATAAAGAAAGGTAACTGGTACAGTCAAAGGTCGTGTTTGCCTTTGATAGGCTGAACTGTGCTTGATGTTCGTCTAGAATGGTCATATTTCTCCTTGTGAATGCTTCCTGCCATCCTAGATATTTGAAAGCCTGTAACTACATTCCAACTGCTAGAATTTTTGTAAAAGGACAGAAAAAGGCTGTATACCCAAAGAAATGCAAAGGCTGTAATTCTTCAGGAGTTGAGCAATGTGGTTTCATAGGCAGCGGGAGCAGCTATTCATCTTAATCCATCTGGAAAGAGAACTACTTGCCATATTTCACGATCTAAGTACTTTTTGACATATCTATTAATTATGTACTCAAACAAATTATTTGCTGCCTGTGGAGAATTGCTGCTGGGTTTTCTCATAAGTCTTCATTCTTTTGCTTTTAACCCTTTGTTTCAATTAAGAATTTGTGTGGAGTTTTCCCCCCAGATAATCTGTTTTTATAAATGTAAAGAAAAAAATAAAATAATTTCAAAATGCATTTACTTTTCAAGTTAGTTAAACTTCTGTCAGATATAAACAGCTTCTGCTTTTGTATAAGAAATCAGAACATCAGACCGGCAAATGACATCTTGTGCAAGCTAGATAAAGTAATATAAAATACTCATATTATTTTATTAAGATAAATGTACTAAGAATTATTTTTCTTGGACTTTTTCAAGTAAACGTCTTCATGGTTTAGTCTTTATTTGGTTTCAGCACTCACTCTAGGCCTACAAAGGCAATCTGAAAGAGAAATTACATTACATTATATTTGCTTAATCTCAGAAGACAACAATAAGCCTGTTTAGTCTGTCCTTTAAACTCATTTAAAAAGCCATATCTCCTACATTCCTATTTTACAGTCAAACTTTTATATAGATACCCCATGTCTTCTGAAATGTATTGGTGGATTCCTTGTACAAAATCTGTTGCAATACTTCATTCCATGGGATCACAACTCTTCGTAAGGAAGTATTTTTCAGGTCCTAGAAGTAGCTAGTCACTAAAATCAGTCTCCCAAGGCTCATGATTCCCCATCCTTCCTGTTTATAATAACCAGATTATATGTCTCAGACATGATTTTGTGCAGCCATTTTGTGTCTCCTCTACCTCTTATGGTAACTCGTGGGAAGAGCCCCAGTTGGTCTGGTCTGTGGTCATACTTCTTTTACTCCATCCATTTCATTCTTATTGCCTTCCTCTGGACTCCTTCAGGCAGCCTGATGTTCCTGTCCTTGTATGGCCTGTAGACGTTAAATAGTATCCAGCGTGTAGCTTGATGAGGACCAGAAGAAAGGAGGGATTTTCCCTTTGCGTTCACAGTCTAGCCTCCTAAAATATATCCCAGCATTCTTTTGGCTACTATCAATGCTATCACACTCTACTTCTGATTGTGCACTTTGAATAGGATAAGGCAAGCTCAGATCCTTTTCTTGATGTCATGAACATTCCATTTACTCAATTAATTTCAGGTTTGCAGGTGAGACAGGCCCTAACATTGTACTCAAGGGGTGCAAGGCAGAATAATTTTATCCTGAAAAGGTCAACAATCTTTCTGGGTGTATACATATACTTGTTCAAACACAGTATATATATATATATATATATATATATATATATATATATATATATATATATATATATATATAGATATATATAGATATATATATATATGTATATATATATATATATATATAGATATATTATATGTATATATATATATATATATATATATATATATCAACTCATCCAAAGACTGAACTGGAGAACTAGAAGTTGTGAGGCAATGATGCTAAGCCCTGTGGCTCAGTGCTTCTCTTTTTCCTACTCTAGCCTGCTGCCATTTGGACTAATGTTGCTCTGCCTTTCATGCAGCTATTCACTTTTGTTGGCATATGAACCTGACCTTCCATCCTTTTTCAAGCCTTCCTTAGACTTTTCTACTATTTTTCCACTGTTGAGTTAATTTTGTATCCTCAGTGAAGAATAATACTGAATTACGTATCACAATTGCATGAATGACTTATTCCCTTAGATATGGTTAAAATTAATACAGGAATAAGTAATGGTCCCAGACACTGATGCCTGAAGTTCTGTACAAGTTACTTTTCTTACTTCTGATTTGGTCCATCTTCCTACAGATTTCAGGACTTATTCCTCGGAATATAGTAATATACTTCTTTGATTTAATGCACAACATCTTCTTATCATATATAAAGCCCAAGAATACCTCTGGCCAGTCTCTACTCATACTCACTAAACAATGGAATTTTATCCATCTGCAAATTAGATCTACATCTAACCTCTCCATCTTCAAACTACTAAAAGACAACTTAAATAAAACCTGGTTCTGCTCCTTCATTACCCCAGGCTGACCTAGTCCCTCCCCTTTTCTATCATCAGCATACTTTGACAATGTTCAGAGAGAATGAGTTAGTAAATCCTATTTCTTAGACAAAGATCAGATGTATTATTGCCTAGGCTATACTATCTGGTCATCTCTGTTCCAAGGAGTGTACTCAGTGTGTTTAATGACACCTCTGTGAAATACAACTTGTGAATACTGTATTTGTTGGTAATGATCCTTTTCAACTTATTTATACCAGTCCAAATATTTGCATTATGTATAGATTCACACTGTACGAATTGAAACTGAATTTTTCACTCACTCTTCTGCATTTAGACTTAGTAATTAGTTTATTTTAAACTGTAAGCATATTATGTCAATGTGGAACTTTTCTTCTCAGCCACTTCTGAAAATGGGATATTGTCCCAATTGGACTTTCACACTAAACAAATGACAAATAAATAAGCTGTGCAGAAATGCATCTTCTGAATTCAATCTACCTTTGGTTCATTTTGATTTCCTGACAGTTTGCTGTGCAGGACGCAGACAAAGACCTTGATAGATTCCAGATACTTATGTCAGGCAAGCTGTATTAACCCCTCCCCTCCTCTGGCCCATGTTGCCCTGTAAACCTCCTTATAATTGTATGACACTCAGCTGACAGCTACTTTTGGATAAGAGCATGTGTTGTTTGTTGTACTACAGATTGTTGTCTTGTGGTGTGTTGATCAGTCATTTGCTCAGCATTCTCTCCATGATTTTCCCCCGCTACTACTGTTATGCTAAAATGTCTGCCGTTCCCCAAATTTTTTCACTGTCTTCTCATTATACAATGCTCATATGACAACAAAAGTGAATAGCTGCATGAAAGCCAGAGCAATTAACCCAACAGTGGAAAAAGAGTAGAAAAGTTTAAGGAAGGTTTGAAGAAGGCTAGAAGGTCAGGTTCATGTGCCAACAAAAGTAAGTAGCTGTATGAAAGCCAGAGCAACATTAGTGCAAAGCACCTGCTCAGAGGAGCTGGCAGAAGACTAGTGTAGGGAAAAGAGAAGCACAGCGCCACAGGGCTTAGCTTTGCTGCCTCACAACTTCTGGTTCTCCAATTCAGTTCAGTGCTTGTATGAGCTGCTTTCTACGTGCAGGCTGTGTATCCTTCCTGTGAGTACGTCAGTTTCATCAGTTACTTTGGTCTAATTGTGATCTACTGCAGATCTGCATAACAGGAACTGTCTGTGCACTGCCCAGCTCCCTGAGGACCCTGGGAACAAGTATATGCAATCCCTGTGGAAACGGACACTGCCTGTTCTCCTGAAGCCTATGAAGATCCTAGAACATTTTGACAGGTGTTAAGTAAACCATTAAAGTAAACCAGGTAGTTTCAAGCTGTGGCATTGATCATTCTTGTGAACTATCTGAAAAGTGACCATCTGGGATACTGCAGCAGCGTCAGTCAACTGAACTGCCCTGAAAACAAATTCTTATATTCCTCTTTTCAACTCATGGAAAATATTAAAACACTGGTACCAAGCAGAACTCCCTGAAGAACACAGGGAAAATCCAAGTAATTTAGTGTAATAACTTTATTTGTCGCTATTTGTCTGGTAATAATGCAAATGTTTTGGATATAAACCTTGTCTGGGATTCTATGAATGAGAAATTTATTAGCAAAATACATAGAAAAGACACATTTTTTAATAGTTATGCACATTTTCAAAGTGCTCATCCATTTTTCATGAAAAGAAACATCCCATGGGGACAGTTTATCAGAGCATCATGCGTGGTTAGTGAAGATTGTGATTTTTACTTAGAAGTTGATTTTATTAAAAAAACTTTTTTTAGAGAATGGTTATCCTGAAAGTATTTTAACAGATATTGCCACTGAAATATTTTCAAAAAGGGAGACTGAATTTCCATCTATACTCATGAATGCTTTTATTAGTAAAAATAAAAGGGCACCGAGTTCTACAGATTTGGATGCAAATGAACAGGAACAGGCAAGCAAAAACTGAGGGTGATGCTACTCAATGCCAGAAGTCTAAATCTCAAAATGCACTCACTCGAGGCACCCCTTAAAATGGAGAACATTGATATCTGTGCAGTGACTGAGACCTGGTTCAAGGCTCCAGAGAGCACCCCTCACTACCAGGCTATAACTCATACCACACTTTTCGGCCATGTAACCTGGACCAGAACACCAAAGGCAGAGGTGTATCCATATTCATTAAGGATATCCACACCTCCAGGCTAGTTGCTTAGCATAATGCAGCCGAGGTTATCCAAGTGCAATTAACTCTGGGCAAAACTGCAATCCAAATTGTAACTTGCTACAGATCACCCACCATGCCCCAGGATTCCCACTCCTCTTTTCTTGATGTACTGGAAAATATTAGGGTTTAACCAAACACCCTAATAATGAGTGATTTCAACTACCCCACCATTAACTTGGAAAACTACTCATGTACCAACTCCTTCGCTCAACGCTTTCTGGAATTCATAAAATCCAATGCCCTGGATCAACTTATCCACACCCCCACCAGGGGCAACAATATCCAAGATCTAGTCATTACCAATATGAGTGACCGGTGTTCCACACTTGAAGTCAATGCCTCATTGGTCCGATCCGACCATAAGCTAATTACCCTAGATATCCAGATAACCACATCCTGCCTCCACCCTCCATTAAGGAAACCATGGTAAAAAATTTCTCCAAAGCCAAATTCATGCTTCTTAAGACAGAAGTGGTGAACTTCATGACACCCATGCAGATGGACAATACAGTTATGACTACTGAATCCTACACAATTGCACTTTATAACACTTACATGAGTGCATGGACCGTGCTTTCCCAAACAGAACCAAGACGCTATCCTCCAAAAAAGGAAGCCAATCTGGTGGTCCCGTGTCATAAACAAACTGTACAACAGAAGGTAGAAACTCTTGGAAAAGAGAGTAAAATCCCACGAGTGGAGGAGTTCCCTGGTCAGCCTCAGTAAGAAGCTGCGATCCCTGATAAAATCCTCCAAAGCTAGTTACAAAAACAAAATCGCCACGGATTCTAAAGACAGCCGCAAAGCATTCTATAGCTATGTCAAGAATCTGAATGGCAACACTCAGATCTGCTCTGAGTTACAGCACAATGGCACTAAATATACAGACCCAACTGATATTGCCAACATCCTGGCAGATAGGTTCAGTGCTACCTTTACCCCCCTCTCACCCCCTAAAGAGCCCATCTCTATACCAGAAGAATGCAAAGTTTCTGTAATCACGGCTGCACAGGTAAAAACTACACTCTCCAAAGTCAAGAACACAGCATCCATGGGACCAGACAACATCCCAGGTTGCGTTTTACACGAACTACAGAATGAACTGGCACCCCACCTAAGTACCATGTTCAATCATAGCCTCACCTCAGGCTTTGTGCCTGCTGAATGGCGCACAGCAACAGTTATCCCACTCTACAAGGGGGGAGCCACCATGGACCCAGGGAAATACCGCCCTATTAGCCTGACGAGCCTGGTCTGCAAGGCCATGGAATGTATCACCATGGAACTTATAAACAAAGACATTGGTAATCTCCAAACTCTGGATCCAACCCAGTTTGGATTTGTAAAAGTCAGATCATGTCTCCTAAACCTGATAGACTTCTTTGAAGCAGTCACCAAAGCCGTAGACAAGGGTAAGGTGGTTCACACAGCCTATCTAGATCTTGCCAAGGCTTTTGACACCATCCCCCACTCTGGAATTATAGATAAACTCACTAAACTAGGTATAAATCCCTATGTCACAAGATGGGTTGCCAACTGGCTCACTGACATAGCCCACACTGTGAATGTAGCAGACTCCAAATCCGACTTCAGACCAGTGACAAGTGGAGTACCACAGGGTTCAGTCCTGGGTCCTCTCCTGTTTGGTATCTACTTCTCTGAAGTACAGGCTAACAGAGAAGGTCTTTGGCTAATGAAGTTCGCAGATGGCTGCAAACTAGGAGGCATAATCAAAACTCCTTACGATGTGGACATCCTACAAAAGGGCCTCACTGACACAAATGCCTGGTGTCAAAGCCATGGCCTCAAGCTCAATGCCAAAAAGTGCATTGTCATCCCCTTTTGTAAAAACTCTGTATCCATTAACTACAACATAGGCGGTTGTATACTTAACACCAAAAGTGTGATAAGAGACCTTGGGGCACAGGTGGACAGTAGTCTCTCCTTTGATAATCAAATCACCACAGTATTCAGGAAATCCTTCTACATGGCACACCTCATCACAAAAGGTTTCTCATCCAGAAAAAAAGAGGTCATTGTTCCCCTCTACTCATCACTCATTAGACCCATTATAGAGTACAATGCCCCTTTTGGTATGTACCTCACAAGACATCTACAACAACTGGAAAGGCCGCAGAAACACCTCACAAAAAGGATCACTGGCCTCAAACAGATGCCCTACGCAGACTGTCTCAAAAAACTCCAGCTTTACATCGTCACATATCACCTACTCAGAAGTGATCTCTGCCTAACAGACAAAGCTATGTCAAACCCAGAGCTGTTGAACATGCTCCACTTAAAGAAATTCCAATCCCTCTGAGCTACATGCTCTACGGACCTAAATCTTGTCACCACAATAAACAGAACATGCCGGAGGGATAGATTCCTGTCCCAGAGACTTCCCATACTCTGGAATAAACTATCTATCTTTATCAAACAAAGCTCCTCATTAGCACTCTTCAAGAAAAATCTTGATGATTGGATGGGAAATAGGAAATTCACCCCGGGGATCACCTCTGTGGCTCTGCTCGACAGTGGCACGGGAAAATAATTTTCTTGGGTGGCAAGGGTACCTTTTTGGCTGGGCTTGTATAGGCCCCAGGGCCAATAGCCTAGTACCTACCTATGAACCTATGATGTAAACAGCACACCACATTACTGTTTAGATAGAAGTGTGGATTATAATAATATAAACAATATTGTTAAAAATAACTGGAGAAAAATTTGAGTCATGGAGACTTGGTAAAAGTTTTAGGTACAGAACCAACACTTGTTTAAAGAGAAATGGTAATATTAAATAGCTTTTAGAACACGCATATGCAAAAATACATCCTTTACATACAGTTAAGGCTGATGGAATGTATAAATGTTATATGTGCAGGTTTATCCATGAGGGTTCATATATTTCTTTGGAGCATTTGAATAAAACTTTCAAAGTTCCTGATAGATTTAATTGTAGAACAGGTGTGATATACATTGATTTATGAACTGCTTGCCCTGCGTTCTATGTAGGTTTGACTACTCGTAGCCTTGCTACACAAATAAGAGAGCATTTATACGCTAGAAAATCTGTAGATGGAAATAATGCATTGTATAAACATTCATTGAAATGTGTGGATTTCAAAAAATTTACATTTACCATTTTAGACATTGTACATAAGGATTTAAGAGGCAGTCATTTTAAAAATTATGTAGAAATGAAGGAAGATGAATCACAGATGGCTTTATCTGCACATTGCTTACTGGGTTGAAATGAAAGTATAAATATTAAGTGTTTTTTACTAAATAGGAGATTGGTCATTTAAGGGTTAATGATTGTGTATGTTTAAGCTTTAATTGACTGTATTCTTATTGGCTATGGGTGTATTTATAAAGGGGTGTGTCATTTGTGTTTAATATGTTTTTCTGAAGAAGTCTATGGAAGAATAGTGACAAATAAAGTTATAGTATTACATTAAATTACTTGGTTTCTCCCTATGTTCTTCAAGGAGTTCTGCTTGGTACCAGTGTTTTTGTGTTTGAATTTGGTTTACCTCTCAACCTGTTAATGCAAAAAATCTGGACAAAGCATGACAAAATGGGAGTACAAATAGGAACATATTTTAAATATTGCTATTATAAACTTAGAAAGTTGCTAGAGTAACAGGATTTGTTTGAATATACATTTTCTGAAGGATTTGAAGTCTGAAACTCAAACGTATGTCATTATTTAGTGACTTCAATCCTGGGATCATTCCAATGATTTGCCAGGAAAAAAGAGGAACAGGCCAAAAATTTGAGCCAAAAATCTGGACATTCTGTGAAAATCTGTACAGTTGAGAGGAACTTGTACTGGTTTACATTTTTTGACTTTTCATTTATTTTTCATGGAAAATATTGCATGAATTCCATAAGAATGGGATTCAGGAACAGCTAAACCAAATGTGCACCCATTTGCACACTCATACATGTTCTTGCTTTTGATGTTTTCTTGCACCTATGAGTCATTTCTGGACAATGTTTTCTTGTGTTTCCCTACACAATCTGGAGGAGAAATTCCTTCAGATTGAATAGCTTTCAGGAAAAAAAAAAGACGAGTGGCATAAGGCTGAATGGCTTTCTCAATAGGAAATGTTTGCTGGAGTGATTTGTAATTGAGAGCCAGCAATGATTCACTTTCTCCCTTCTTCAAGATGACGCACCTCATAGATTGTATATATTTTGGGAGAGGCTTGCCCTCCACATTGAGGAGTAAAAACAAGAAAAACTATGCTTTTGGGCATTTTTTTTTAATTCTGTTGAAGCAATGGCTTTCAGAAAGTCAGTGTTTCATACTCAAACCTGTTTCTTGATAATGTTGCGGATTACAGTTATTCCATAGAAAACGTAATGTGTGTGGCTACAAGTGATGTATGTCCTTCCTTTAATGTAGGAAAGACTAGCGGGATGCTAAGACAGAGAATAATGAATCACAGGAATGATTTCAAAACAAGGAAAAAGAGTGCACTGACTTGTACAAGTATGCAGACAGTTTAAAAAATTATTGTTTTTATTCCTAAAAAGTTTTCCAAAGTACCTAGGGGAGATGATTAGGATTTGCTGCTAGACAAAAATGAACTGCATAAGCAGGTAAAATTGTCAGCATACAATTCCCTGGGTTAAAATGGATGTGTTAGTGTGAAACCTGAATTGAGAGATAAAAGGTTTACACATGATATCAGGCTTTAGGAACATTTATAATGCTATTGTAATTTTTGCATTCTTTTTTGTGCCAGCAGCTGAATATCCACTACTGGTACTACTGCTTGATCACCGGGTCTTCCAATCTATCATATTCCACCCCTGAGCATACTCCAACCCATGTCTGAGGCCACTAAGGAGATTGGAGCATCCTAGTGTAATGCCACATTCCTGCTGGTGAGTTTGTTAAACTTAAGCATAGATTCCCTGTTTTCCCTTACATACACATGCATATCCATGAGGAATCTAATACAAGGTACATAAAGGCATGTACCCTCCCCCTGGGATAGGTATACCTTTCCTCCTTCCATTGCTTTGCCACAGATGTCTGAATCACTAATAAAACCCATGTCACCTGGATTGTAATCAGGGTTTTACCCCCTACATCACCTTGTGGCTTATTCATGGCACTGTTTATTGAATTTGTTTTATTATCGGTTGTTTTTATCATTTAAATTGTGATGAATGCTATATCAGTAATTAACGATGTCAGGCTTTATTTACTAAATGGTGAAAGCACTAATAACATATGCTGTTTGTCTCTATATGTCTCAGCTTTATTTTCGATTGATGCTAGAGCTTAAACTTTATTTTGTTTGTAGATTTATTTATAAATGAAATTTGCCATTTTATATAGAGGATGGATATATTGTTTTAAGATGTGTGTGTGTGTGTGTGTGTGTGTGTGTGTGTGTGTGTGTGTGTGTGTGTGTGTGCATGCGTGTGTGTTTGTGTGCACATACACATGTATCAAAGTGATATAAAAAGTTGATGTATATTAGCAGTCTAGTAAAATTTGTCATATTTATAACTTGGTTCCTTTTATAGACAATGACATTTTGGCTCATAGCTGCAGTTAGCACTTTGTTTTATATTTGTTTTATTTTTCTTTTAAAAATTAATGCATTTTTAAGAGTACACTTATGTGGACAGGGTTGCTTTTGTGAAGTGTGTGGGTGTGTTTGTTTTACATTGAGTTGAAAGAGAAAAGTGGTCTTAACTGTTTTTTAAACTTTCTATATATTTGGATTTAGATGATGGGCCAGATTCATGAAGGCTTGCACGGAGTGTAAGAGTAGTGTAAGACAGCAGACAGGCAATATGTCTGCCGAGCAATTCAGCAATAGCCGGCAGGGGCGTGCATGAGAGCTTCTAAAGCTACTCCTGCACGGACAGTGTTATGGTATGCAAATTACCTCATTTTCTGCTGAAAGCTATGCAAATGAGGTAAATTTGTGATCCAGGAAACACTAACCTGTCCGTTTAAGAGTAATGTTATCTGCAGAAATGTACTCCGTTGGTAACGGAGTACCATTCTGCAAATAGCTAAATAGAGCTATGACAGCTCCAAATAAAGAATGCATCTAGTTGAGGAAGCATGCCAATAGCCAAATATAAGGCCATTGGCATTTGCAAATGTTGTAAATCCTTAAAATCCATTTTTTCCCCCTGATTGCCGAAGTTTAAGCATAGCGCAGCGGTGCGCAAACATGCTGCGCTTTAAATAAAATGAAAAAAAAGGGAAAAATAGCCCCAAGTGTGCATTTTCAGTAAAAAGCTTGTTCTGCCATGCAGGTGAATGGCAGGCTGAAAACAACATGGCCACTGAGTAGTGGTTGCTAAGGGGGGGAAGCTCAGTGTGAGAGATGTAACCAAGCATTAGTAGGCAATCCTATGCAAATGAGGATAAGGATAGTGAATCCCAATTTTTCCCCGGCATGTGAGCCATGTCCCTAGAATGTAAGTGTAGGAGAAGAGTAGTAGTAGAGTAGAAGATAGGTAACATCATGAGGAGGTATGTCTGAAAGACTATAAGGTGATTGGAGCACAGTGGCTTGTGTTTGCCCTGAGTTGCTCAGGATTGCAAGAGGCGTGTTTACAGTGGTACTATCTGAAAACAAGAAACCAAAGGTGTACACCGTGGATATATCTGAAATCTCTTGCAAATGGGCACACAGCATGTGCATGCGTGTGCACGCGTGTGTGCTTGTTTGTGCGGTGCTGCCCCTTGTGAAAACAGAAAGGGAAAAAGGAAGGAAAAGAAGTAGTAGGAAGTTAACCAAGGAGAACTAGTAGAGCTGCCAGGTGAAATATATCAGAATCAGCCAATTACACAGGCAGTAGACTAGCCCAGCCCAGCACTTTAAACTCTACAAACAGCAGTCTACCCTGTTTTTTCACAAGAACTCTGCAACACTGCAGTATACAAAGAGTGAAAACTTAAAAAGCTTAAGTCAGACAAAATGTTAGGGGCTGCTATTGCTATCATAAATCAACATGTGCAAGGTGCTGAGGGTGGTGATGTTGTGAATGCTGCTGAGCAACCCACAGTGAGGAGACGGAAAAGAGTGTGCAGACCCAGGGTAACCTACCAGGGGCTACATGAACTGGAGATAGTGGAGCGCTATAGAGTTGACAGAGACTTCCTGCAGCAAATTGTTGAACTGTGCCGGCCATGCCTCACACACAGAACCAACAGAGAGGAACCCATCCCAGTGGATACGAAGGTATGTGTTGGCCTATGGATACTAGCTACAGGTACCTTCCAGAGACCAACTGGTGATATGATGGGAGTTTCACAGGCATCAGCATCCAGGCTACTGCACCAGTTCCTGGATGCCATGTCAGCACATGTCAGTGAGCACGTATATTTCCCCAATTCCAGTGAGGCATTGGCCAGCAATATGCATCTTTTCCACCAAATAGCAGAATACCCTGAGGTGGTGGGAGCAATAGACTGCATGCACATACATATCAAAGCACCACCCAGTGAGTGTGGTAGTGTCTACATCAACCACAAGGGCTTCCCCTCCATCAACTGCCAGGTCGTGTGTGATGCCCAGGGCATAATAATGAATGTGTGCTGGCTGCCCTGGAAGCTATCACGATTCCCACATCTGGCATCTGACACAGCTGTACCAGAGATTTGCCAGTGGGGACATCCCTGACGGTCACCTAGTGGGGATGCTGGATGCGCACTGGAGCCATGGCTGATGACACCCATCAGAAATGCACACACACCTGAACAAGAACTCCATATTGAGGCACAAGCACAAACAAGAAACATTATTGAGCATGTGTTTGGGATGCTCAAGTCATGGTTCCAATGCCTGGACACATTTGGTGGAGCCTTGCAGTACTCCCCAACTACATGTACCCAAATTGTCATGGTATGTGCCATGCTGCACAATATGATCCTGCAAAAAACAGCTGCAGCAGGAACAGCATGGGGCAGGGCCAAACAGCCCCCCACCATTGCCAAGGCCTGCACAGGCACAGCGTGACTTGGAGGAGGAACAACCTGAGCCTGCCCCAGTAGGCAGAAGGAGGCGTGCCCAGTATGCCCTGGCCTTGGCAAAGAGGCAACGCATAGCACATACACTGACTGAGTAGGAACCCTGGAAATGACACCTCTCTCTGACTCGCACATACAATAAAAGGGATGCCTAACTTGACACTACCTGTTTTCAAACATGTATAGAGAGTGTACTATGTGCATCTAACATAGGCAGCCCTGCAGCACCATCTGAGACATGATTTCCCTATTTTAAACAATATAAAGCAGTGCTAAGCACATTTTACCATTATTTAGCATATTTAAGCACAATTGTGTGGAGCCGCACGCTGCGCAAACTAGTGCAACGTTGAGCAACGTTGGGCAATGTTGGGCAATGTTGGGCAAAGTCAGGCAAAGTCGAGCAAAGTCAGGTAAACACGCTCACACCTGCTGTACTGTTCCTTAACCAGTCAGGTCTGCCCAGCAGGAAAATAAAAAGCAGTGACAGGGCTCGAACTCAGGATACTGTGCATTATAGTCACAGTACTGAACCACTAAGCCATGACAGCATTTCACTGGCACAGACACAGCAGGACAATTGTAGACTAATGCAAACACAAACAAATGCTGTATCATGCCCTCTGAAGAGGCATATGAGTAACTTCCCCCTAGGCCCATGCAGACAGATAACAGCAGGCCAGGCAGTGTGATGTGGGTTGGGTAGGCTATGAAGTCACAAACTAATATACGTGAAATTGGAAGCTAAGCTATGTAGTACAGTAGTATGCCTCAAGCCAGTACGATAGTCAACAGTACAGACTGAAATGGAGTACCTGACATAGCAGTGCAGGCCTAGCAAATGTGTATACGTGTCAGGTGAACCCCTCATCCAATGTACACCCACAGTAACAATCAGGTGTGCCCCCTGGGTAGAAATGTACAGATAATAGCTGTCACCCCTGCATTTATAAATGTTGATAAGTCTATGCAAAGTGACTCATGGAAGCCCTGCAGGCACAGCGTGCTTCCTGTCGATGTACAACACAAAGGTGAGCCCTGAAGTATAAACCAACTTGATTTTTCACACACATATAGTATATATGTCCATACTGGGCATGCTCACACACCAACAAATTTAGCAAATTTCAGTCAGCAACATACTGAAAGCTCATACTGGGCATGCTCACACACTTAAATGAAGCAAATGTCAGTCAACAACATACTGAAAGGTCATACTGGGCATTCTCACACACTTAGGCCATGTCTGAGTACAGCAGTGGCCCACACATATCTGGCAGTTGCAGTTCTTACCCCAGAAAATTGTCACTATTCACCAATCATGCCTTGCGCACACAGTTATATGAAAACAGACCCATATAATATATTGGACTCCTGTCATAATCAAACTATGTACTACAAGTACTTAAGTTGTTCAAAGAGAGTGAAAATTCAAAGAAGATCAATAAATCGACGATCAGTATCATCAATAAATAATGAGCACTCCTAACATTATCCAATTCATGTTTTGGAAAAAATATTGTCAAAGAGTCCATAGATAACCATGGAGCTTTCTTTCGTAATGTCATATATATCAATGTAAACTCATATATGTTCTGAGTCAGTGCAAACTGTAAATGAATACATGTACATGACTGACATTGCCAACATCTTGTCAGACAGGTTCACTGACAAAAGGGCCCATTATCATACCTGGAGATTGTGAAAACCCAGAAATCACATATACAATGGTTAAACAGCACTTTCCAAACCTAAAAACATGGCATCTATGGGATGACATGGTTTCCCTAGCTGTGTCATATGTGAACTCCAAAACAAACAGACCCTGCACCTGAACAGTCTGTTGAGACTCACCCTCTGTACAGGATATGAAACTGTTGAATGTGTTACAGCAACATTTGACACACTCCACAAGTGTTGGTGCACAACAGACCATAGGAACTATTGTCTAATAAGCCTATTAAGCCTGATCTGCAAGGCCATGGAGTCCATCATGATGGAACTCATAAACAGAGCTATTGTGAGCCTACAAACACCCAACCTTACCAATTTTGGTTTGGTCAGGGGCAGATCATGGTTCCCAAACCTGCTAGACTGTTTTCAAGGCAGTCACCCAGGACATACATCAATAAAATGAGCTACACATGTCCCACATAGACCTTGAAAAGCCTTTTTCCAACATCCCAGACACATGTTGTATCCACAAATTCCATCCAGTGCATAAATATGTATGTCATCTGATGGATTGCCAACTGGGGCACAGATAGATCCCACAAGGTAAGAACTGTGGTCTCCTGTTCAAGCTGGTAACAACTGCTGTCCCCCATGGCTCAGTCCTGTGACCACTCCTGTCTGGTGTATACTTTTCAGAAATACAGTCAAACACACAAGGGTTATGTTTAGCAAAGTTTGTGGATGACTGCAAAAAAGTTGTCATAATCGATGTTTGGGACAACAGAGACATCCTTAAAAAGGGTCTCAGTCAGACATATGTGGTGTAAAAATTATGGCCTCGAGCTACAGTCATGCAAAAACCACACAGGTGCCAACACCCTAAACATGGAGGTGATAATAAGGGATCTATGGACACATGTGGATAGTCATCTCTACTTCCAGAGACATATTCACAAAGTGGTTAGAAAATCATGCTATGTGTTCCCACAAACTGCCAAGTCTTTGCATGTAGGTCAAAGGAGGTTCCCTCTACTCATCAGTCATCAGACCCGTTAGAGAGTACCACAACACACTTGCGATGAATCTGACTAGGCACTTTCAGCAGCTGGAAAGACCACTGAAGTACCTCAACAAGAGGATTACTGGCCTCAAACAGTTGCCCCATGCAACAAGACTGAATTTAACTCAATCTGTACTCTGTTGCATACTGTCTACTCAGGAGATCTCTGCCCAACAGACAGGTCCATGTCCAATGCAGAACTGATGTACATGCACTATCTGAAGTAAACCCAAGCTCACTGTACCGTATGCTCTAGGGATATCATCATCACAACATTAAATAGAACATGGAGGGATACATTACTAACTCACAGACTTTCCTTGCTTTGGAACAGGCTCCCAACTGACATTAAGCCGAGACCCTCACTGACACTCTTCCAGAGGAGCCTTGATGAGTGTATGTGAAACTGAATTGTCACACCATGGATCACTTCATCAGCTCTACTACACAGAGGCCTAGGGAACTAACTCCATGGGTGGTGACAGCTGCACACTCTGGCCATACTAATATATGCCTTTAGGCAGATAGCCTATTACCTACCTATGTACCTATATATATAAATATATATATATATATATATATATATATATATATAGGGGAAATACAGTGTAATAAGCCAAAGATGGATGGGCAGAGATGTGTAAGAGGGTGACCATGACAGGGAGCCATCCAGGACTGTATCACCCAGCACACATCCCAATGGCATGAAAGACATGAGGTGCACATCTCTCCCACTGTACACAACAGCCACCAGTATCTGTAAGCATTACAGTGTATGTGGTCCATGTGCCTGCTGTACAACATGACTGTACAATGAAGTACACATCTAATATCTGTAGACATGTACTTGTCACATAGGTTCATAGGTATGTAGTAGACTATCTCCAAAAAGGCATATATCAGCCTACGCAAGTTGTGCAGCTTTTACTACACCATTGGGTAGTCTCCCAAGGCCTAGTTCTAATAGTTAGTACCCTAAGCCCCTTTCTAGTGGGGCTGCTGATGTGATGCCTGGCATGAATTGTCTGTTTCTCATCCACTCATCAAGGTTCCAATTGAAGAGTGTCAGCGAGGGGTTCTGTCTGATGTACATTGGGACTCTGTTCCACAGTAAGGCAAGTGTCTGGGATGGTACTCTATCCCACCAGCATGTTGTATTCATTGTTCTGATGAGGTTCATATCCCTGGAATGTGTAGGGCGACTCAATGTTGTTATGTGTAGATGGAGCATGTTCAACAGTTATGTGTTGGACATGGCTCTGTATGTTAGGCAGAGTGTGCCTCTGAGTAGGTGGTATGCAATGAAGAACAGACTTAGTTTTACCAGTTGTGTTGCATAGCACAACTGTTTGAGGCCAGTAATCCTCTTGGTGAGGTACCTATGTGGTCTCTATAGCTGCTGGATATGCTAAGTCGAGTACATCCAAAATGGTGCACTGTACTCAATGATGGGTCTGATGATGTAAGAGTAGAGTGCCAACACTACCTCTTTGGATCCTGATGCAAACACTTTGTTGATTAGGTGGGCCACATAGGATCTCCCAATCACTTTGGCAACATGGTTGTCAAAGGAAAGATGACTATCTACTTGTGTCCCCAGATCCCTTATCACCTTGCCATTTTTTAGGGGGTAACACCTATGTGGTAGTTTGTGGGTATTTTGTTTTCAACAAAGAGGATCACTATGCATTCCTCCACAGTGAGCTTGAGGCCATGATTGTGACACCACACATCTGTCTCATAGAGTCCCTTCTGGAAAATATGTCTGTCTTCCAGGGAATCTATTATGGCAAAAACCTTACAGTTCCCAGCAAACTTAGTCAACCACAACCCTCCTGTGTTGGCATGTACATTTGAGAAGTCTATACCAAACAGGAGGGACCCCAGGACTGAACCCTGGGGGACACCAGTTGTTACTGGTGTAGAGTCTGACATGTAGCCAGCAACTCGTAATGTGTGGGATCTATCTGTGAGCCAGTTTGCAATCCATTTTGTGATGTATGGATACATGGCCAGGTTGGTGAGTTCATCTATGATACCTGACTGGGGAATGGTGTCAAAGGCCTTAGCGAGGTCTAGGTAGGCTGTGTGGCGCTCATTTCAATCATCTGTAGCCTGGGTAACTGTCAAACAAATCCTCCCAGTTCAGGAGGCATGGTCTGCATTTGACGAAGCCAAACTGGGCGTGCACAACTGTGCAAAGGTTCCCAATCTCTGTATTGTTGACTTCCATTATGATTGGCTCCATTGCCTTGCAGAACACACTCATCAGGCTCATAGAGCATGAATGCCAAAGGGTTTTTGTGGCCCCACCCTTGTGGAGTGTGAAGAACATTGCTGTGCAACATTCTATGGGCACATATCCTGTAGAGAGCATGTAGAGAGACGTGTAGGTATCCTTGATGAATATGGATACATCCTCACCCTATGTGCTATGATTCAGGTTCTGATGCTGGAAGGTATGGAATGAGTAGTATCCTGGTAGTGCTGGTGTGCTGTCTGGAGTCTTGAACTAGGTTACTGATACTGCACAGATATCAATATTCTCCAAAATAAGAAGTGCCAATGAGTAGCATTTAGCTCACTTTGTGGTTATTTGTGTTGGTTACAGGGTTTGGTTTGTCCTGCATCACCGATGTTCCACACCTGACGTCAGCACCTCATTGGTCCCATCTGACCATAAGCAATTACCCTACAGATCCACATCCTGGACCCACACCCCCATTAAGGAAACCATGTTAAAAAATGTCTCCAAAGCCAACTTCATGCTTCTTAGGACAGAAGTACTGAACTGCAGGACACCCATGCAGATGGACAATACAGGTATGACTACTGAATCCTTTAGAATTGCACTTTATAAGCACTTACATGACTGCATGCATCGTGCTATCCCAAACAGAACCAATACACTATCCTCCAAGAAGAGGAAGCCAACCTGGTGTTCCCCTGCTATAAACAAACTGCACAACAGAAGGAAAATACTGTTGCAAAAGAGGGTAAAATCCCATGAGGGGAGGAGCTCCATGGTCAACATCAGTAAGAAGCTGTGATCCCTGATAAAATCCTCCAAAGCTAGTTATGAAAACAAAATCGACACTGATTCTAAAGACAGCCACAAAGCATTCTATAGCTATGTCAAGAATCTCAATGGCAACACTCAGATCTGCTCTGAGTTACAGCACAATGGCACTAAATATACAGACCCAACTGATATGGCCAACATCCTGGCAGATAGGATCAGTGCTAACTTTACCCCCTCTCACCCATGAAAGAGTACATCTCTATAACGGAAGACAGCAAAGTTGCTGTCATCACGGCTGCACAGGTAAAAAACACTCTCCAAAGCCAGGAACACTGCATCCATGGGACCAGATAACATCCCAGGCTGTGTTCTACACAAACTACAGAATGAACAGGCACCACACCTACGTACCATGTTCAGTCATAGCCTCACCTCAGGCTTTGTGCCTGCTAAATGGAGCACAGCGATGGTTATCCCACTGCACAAGGGGGGAGCCACCATGGACCCCAGGAACTAGTGCCCCATTAGCCTGATGAGCCTGCTCTGCAAGGCCATGGAATGTATCATCAAATAACTTATAAAAAAAGACATTGGTAATCTCCAAACTCTGGACCACAACCATTTTGGGTTTGTAAAAGGCAGATCATGTCTTCTAAACCTGATAGATGTCATTGAAGCAGTCACCAGAACCGTAGACAAGGGTAAGGTGGTTCACACAGCCTATGTAGATCTTGCCACGGCTTTCAACACCATCCCCCACTCTGGAATTATAGATAAATCCACTAAACTAGGTATAAATCGCTATGTCACAAGATGGGTTGCCAACTGGCTAACTGACAGAACACATACTGTGAAAGTAGCAGACTCCAAGTACAACTTTGGACCAGAGACAAGTGCAGTACCACAAGGTTCAGTCCTGGGTCCTGTCCTGTCTGGTATCTACTTCCCTGAAGTAAACTTTAACATGGAAGGTCTGTGGCTAATGAAGTTTCCAGATGACTGCAAACTAGGAGCCATAATCGAAACTTCTGAAGATGTGGACATCCTACAAAAGGGCCTCACTGAGAAAGATGCCTGGTGTCAAAGCCATGGCCTCAAGCTCAATGCCAAAAAGTGCATTGTCATCCCCTTTGGTAAAAACTCTGTAGCCATGAACTACAACATAGGCAGTAGTATACTTAACACTGAAAGTGTAATAAGAGACCTTGGGTCACAGGTGGACAGTGGACACACCTGTGATAATCACATCCCCGCAGCAGTCAGAAAATCCTTATACATGGCACACCTCATCACAAAAGGTGTCTCATGCAGAATAGAAGAGGACATTGTTCCCCTCTACTCATCACTCACTAGATCCATAATAGAGTACAATGCCCCTTTTGCTATGTATCTCACAAGACATCTACAACAACTGGAAAGCCTGTAGAAATACCTCACAAATAGCATTAGCAGCCTGAAATACATGCCATACACAGACCGTCTCAAAATGCTCCAGCTGTACTCTCTCGCATATCTCCTACTCAGAGGTGATCTCTGACTAACATACAAAGCTATGTCAAACACAGAGCTGTTGGACATGCTCCACGTAAAACACTCACAATCCCTCTGATCTTTGGCCCCAAAACCCAGAGTGAAATACAAAAGTAAGGGGTGTATCCATTTACCTTATGGATACCCACACCTTCAGGTTAGTGTCACAGCATGAGGCCTTGGAGACCATGCAAGTGCAACTAACATTGGGCAAAGCTGCTTATCAGATTGTAGCCTGCTACAGATCACCTAGCTTGCCTCAGGAACCTCACTCAGTATTCCTGAGAACAGTGGAAAATATAAAGGTCCTACCAAACACCATTATATGAGGAGATTACAACTACCAAAACAATGACTAGGAGAATTACTCGTGTACAATGTCCTTTGCCCAATGCTTCCTAGAGTTTAAAAATTCAAACGCTCTGGAACAGCTGGTCACCACGCCCACCAGAGGTGACAACATACTGGACCTGATCATCACCAACATGGGGTACCAGTGTTCCACAACAGAGATAAACCCCTCACTGGTAATATCAGATCATAAAGTAGTAACACTGGACATCCACATCCCGCCCCCTCCCCCACAGTCAAGGAAACCACTGTGAAATTTTCTAAAGCAAACAGCACACTTCTCAAGACCAAAGTGGAAAGTTCAAAAGCCCCCTTGCTATAGGATAATGCTATACAATCTGCATAATCATTTACAAGTGCATTCTATGAGCATCTACAGGGATACGTGGATCAAGACATGCCAAATAAAACCAAGATGCACTCCTCCAAAAATAGGAAAACAATCTGGTGGTCGTCGCACATAAATAAGCTATACAACAGAAGGAGGAAATGACCACATGATAGAGCAAACTTCACAAAAGGAAAGGCATCACTGATCATTATTAGGAAGAAACAATGATCACTCATAAAATAATCCAAGGCCAGTTTCTAAAGACAAATTGCCAAGGAATGTAAGAATAACAACCAAACATTTAGGTGGCAACTCTCAAATATTCTGTCAGCTACTGCAAAATGGAAAAAAGATACACTGAACCAACTTACATTGCCCACATCCTGGGGGATAAGTTCAGTGCAAACCCCCCCCCATCACCCCCAAAAGGGCCTGTGTCCATCCCAGAAGAATGCAGAGCACCAGACTTCATGGACATGCAGGTAAAAACAGCCCTCTCCAAAGCTAAGATCACAGCATCAATGGGACTGGATGGTGTCCCAGGCTGCGACATACACCAGCCCCAAAAGGAAATACACCCTCACCTACATTCACTGTCGAGACTCAACCTTACCACAGGCTATGTACCCAAAGAATGGCATACAGCAACAGTCATCCAGCTCCGCAAAGGGGGTGCCACAACAGAACCAGGAAACCATTGCTCCATAGGCCTACTCGGCCTGGTCTGCAAAGCTATGGAGCAAATTATCATGGAACCCATAAACAGAGACATTGGGGACCTCCAGACACTGGACTCTACCCAACTTGGCTTTTTTAAAGGTAGATCCTGCCTCCTAAACCTAGTTGACTTATTTGAAACAGTTACCAAGGACATAGATGGAGGTGAAAGTAGTCCACACAGCCCACCTGGACCTCACTAAGGCCTTTTGACACCATTCCCCACTCTGGCATCATGGACAAGCTTACCAGCTTGAACATTAAAAGCTATGTCACAGGATGGGTGGCCAACTGGCTCACAGATCAAGCACACATGTTCAGAATTGCTGGTGCCATGTCCAACTCTAAATCAGTCACAAATGGCATCCCACAGGTATTGGTCCTGGGACCCCACCTGTTCAGTAGATACTGCTCAGAGGTACAAACAAGCACGGGAGGAGTATGGCTGAACAAGTTTGCAGATGACTGCTAACTGTGGTCCATAATCGACTCCACGGCTGACACAGACATCCTCCAGAAGGGTCTTACAGAGACAGATACCTGGTGTCAAAACAATGCCCTCAAGCAGAATGCCAAAGAATGCATAGTCATCCCCTTTGTATAAAACAAAGTGCACACAAATTACCACATAGGTGGTAATCCGGTATGTATGGAGAATGTAATTATGGCCCTGGGGACCCAGGTAGATAGTAAACTCTCCTTTGATGATCACATTGCCAAAGTCTTTACAAATTCCTTCTGTGTAGCCCACCTAATGTCACCTAATGTAACCCACTTTGTCTAGTCTGATGATGTCACTATCCTACAAATATACCTGTGGAAAGACAAACTTCCAGTAATGTGTATAGCACATCATGTAAATGCATACTGTTCTAGTGTAGTTAGGTAGAGGTTTGAATCCTGCACTTGACAACTGTATGAGAATGTGTGTATGTATCTCCTTGTAGAGGAACAACCTTTTTGGATACAACTACAACACCTTAAAAGTGGTATACTTATCTTTGTCAAGTCTGATGATGTCACCATCCTACAAATATACCTGTGGAAAGGAGAACTCCCAGTAATGTGTATAGCATGTCGTGTAAATGTGCACTGCTCTAGTATCATAAAATAATTAGGTAGGGCTTTGAATCCTACACTTGATGAGTGCGTGTGTGACACAGTTAGTTACTGTGTTGTGGGTTTTGCTTTTACTACTGTATGACATATCACAATGACAACAGTATGTGCATTGCACATCAGGTAGCAGTGTGGAAAATACATATATGTACATGTGACCTCAATTATTTCATAGGTGGGAACCCTGCTTTCTCCATGAACACATCTGTTATCTTTGCCAGAGTGTGCTGCCACTTTCCAGACCTTAGGTCCCATCTGTATGCTTGTAAGAAGCCCAGCCACTGCAGTGATCCCTGGCCTAGGTCATCAGTGTCACACACACTCATTACGGTTTCTATTAAATAGTGTGAGTGAGGGTTTATGCCTGAGGTATATTTCAGACCAGTTCAAATGCAGCAAAATCTGTCAGTGATGGCTATTCATTATAGGTGTACAACAACCTTTGTAGATATGCATGCAGACCCCTTATTGCTTACTTGAGTCACCGAGGCATTTCAAAATACCTTTGGAAATGTGATTACCAAAGGAGAGATGACGTAACACTTGGCTGTATGTACACATCGGTACCTGTTCAACATGTTGGGGGCTACTACCTATGTGGTACTGTGGGGATACTATGTTTTGTAAAGGTGGATGACTATGCTTTAGATGGCTTATAGCTTTACAGCATGGGTTTGACAACAGGTATCTGTCTGTATGATACCCTTGTGGAGGATGCGTGCGTCATCTACAGAATGCATTATAGAGCACAGTATGCATTTCCAGACGTGGACGGACATATCCCTACTATGTTTGCTTGTACCTAAGTGAGCTATATGCCAATCAGGAGTGGTCCCAGGAATGGGTGCAGGTGAACACCACTGGTTACTGGCATAGTATAGTTCCTGAAGGATACAGATGTTACTGTGTGTCCTACATCTGTGTGTCAGTTGTCAAGACATCATCTAACGATTGTTTAAAGTCAGGCTGTTGAGGTTATGTATACTACCAGAATGCAAACCAATGACAGATAGTAACAGTATCACCCACAGCACAGTGTCAAACCATGTCATACACACATGTACCCAAGTTGCAAAATGTGTGTAGTACAATGCATACTGGCCACCAATAGAAACTATGGAGTGTTAACAATGTGTAATACAGGGCATGTCACCCTGCCAATGTGTCCATTATGCACGTACATGCAGACAGTGCACCTCCACCATGTTCACAAATGTACTCCTGCAAACCTGTGCTGCACACATCCCACACGTACTGTCCACTCTCTAACACATGCTGCCAATACTACACACATCAGACAAGTGGCGCATGGGCAGACAATACACTATTGGAATTAACACTGGTGTAAACAATATTACATTGACACTCATAGCTTTAATGCATCATGCCTGCTTAGCTATACCTTCAAGGATATCATTACATTTTACTGCTGACAGCATGCTAACATTGCTATACTGCTATAAAGTCACCCTGTGCATCAGCACCATGTTAGTCTGTTCCTGCATCAATGTTACAGATGACAGGAGGTGGCACAGGTTTCATCATATGCACAGGGTGTGTTGTTTGTTTGCCAGAGGCTACACTGAGCCATACAATTGACATGTGTGTGTGTGTGTGTGTGTGTGTGTGTGTGTGTGTGTGTGTGTGTGTGTGTGTGTGTGTGAGGGCCAAGAGTACTGGTATGGGCCAATGTTGATGTAATGTGTGCGGGTATGTGTTAGCCCTAGGTGTCTGGTTTATGTGTGTGTGTGTGTCTGCATGCACACAGTTCCACCATGTGGCTGCCACATACGGGGATTTGTGGGACAGCCACAGACTGTACCTGTCAGGCTTTACAGATCACCATCTCTGGCCATGGATACGGTACCTGTGCCTGGCAGGGGTGCTACTGACAGTATCAGGTACTAAGCAAGACTGGGTACTATCCTTAGAGGTAGACATATGTACACTGGACCCAGATCCCTGCTGGGACTGGCCAGAGCCATGTGCATGTGATCTTCTAGGACGGTCTATGGACAGCCCACCCCCAACATTGATGGGGCTGGTACTGGCACTACGGGAGTGGCTGTGACTTGAGGGACGTCTGCGGCAACTGGCACCTGCTGATGTTGCTGGCATATGTCCACGTCGACTTCTCAACCATCCCACACTGTCCTGACACATGGACATGACATTGCGGAGGACATCTAATGTCTCACCCCAATGTCTATCAGTGACCTCAGTGTAATTACAGATGGCACCTGCTAGGTGATGGATACTGTCATTTAAAGTGGTGTTATGTGCCCTCTGTGCCCTTAGTCCCTATCTGGTGTACCGTTCCATACATGCCTGTGCCTCCATAACAGCCTGGAACATGCGTGAGGTTGTAAGACCTGTGGCACATCTGCCAGGGGCATGATGACCAGCAGTGCTCTGAAGAGAACCCCTGGACATCTGCCTATGTGGTTCTGTTCCAGACCTCTGGGTATGGCTGTTGTGTCTGGATGCATGTGCCATAGATACCACACTGTCCTGGCCATTGCTGACTGTACACTGTCCCTCAGCTAAGGGCATTGGTGATGGATGTATTGGCAGTATGACTGTGTGCATGGATGGGGTGGACACCTGTGTAGTGTCGATTGGTGGCCCAATGACAGACACTGGCAAACATGACTGTGCCTCAACACACCTATCCTCATTATCACTATTTGCGTCAGTGACATCAGGTTCCCTGCTGCAGTGAACCAACCCAACCTCAGCACCTGTGAGAGGAAGACAGGAAACACACTTTACGACCTGTACATGATGTCAGAACACATGCACACATGCACACATGAACAAATGCACACATGAACACATGAACACATGCACAAATGCACACATGCACACATGAACAAATGCACACATGAACACAAGAACACCTGAACACATCCACATATGCACACATGCACAAATATACACTCCTCACTAAATAGATACACACACACACACACACACACACACACACACACACACACACACACACACACACACACACACACAGCAATCCAGAACATACTCAATAGCGGTTGATGGTCGGGTACAGTATCACAAGCCAAGCAGTCATATCACACGTGTCAGCATGCAGGACGTTTGTTGCTCAACAGCATGCAGTGCGAGTGTAGACAGTCCTTGCTAATAACAGTATACATGGCTTTGATGCATGTGTGTTGTTGTTCAGTGATTGGCCTCACCCTGGAACACAATGTGTACATGGACACAACATTGCTGTGCAAGTATTACAAGCTCTTCAATGTGCTGTGCACCATCACTCACAGGTATACATACCATGGCTGGATGTTTATCGGTGTGTCACATAGATATCCATTACTGATTAGAGCATCTGTGTCTTTAGCAGATAATTGTGGACACAGGTTTAGCTCATTCATGCTATGTATACACACAGGATGAGTGGTGCATGTATACCTGATGAAATACCATTGCTCAACATAGCCATTGTACAGTAGTTATGGTGAGTGTAGAACATATTGTGGACATGCCAGTGCCAGCCATGACATGGTATGCTACAACACAACTGCAATATTAAACATCACACATCCCCAATGTGTGTCATGTGACCTATACACTCAATAGCATTACAAGATATATATGTGTCACTTTGTGCAAATGGTGATTGCTATGCATATTGTGTATAGGTGCATATGTTTGCACACACACAACATTGAGGTGTATAGCAATGAATGCTATGTGTAGTACTGTGGTTACTGTAACTGGATGGGGTGTAGTACCATGAGCCAGCATCATGTGGTCACTCAAGACTACTAATGTATGCCAGACTGGCACCTATCATGCTGTACCTGAACCGCAGTACCATGGCTACATTCACCATTTCACAGACAGTTGTTACATGGGTTTGTAAGGTGCCCAATAGGGAGCATTGCCTAACATGAATGTGTTGAAGAGTGTCAAACCACCCCATGATAGGCCTCTACCCCTCAGGTATATTATGTGTGCTGTGTGGATGACATTTGGGGTACTGGAGTGTGACCTTACAGCGGGTGTCTGAATACGCCATGTGTAGCATATTGACATGTACTGCATATGACGAAGTTGTGTATGTTGTGTGCATGTGTATCGACTCTGCCTATCCAATGTCCACTACAGTGTAACCACAATTGTTTGGTATGCTCTGTGTATTGCATGTGTTTGAGGCAGCTACTCACATTACTGAGATGTGAATAGTCTCACAGCAAGCATGCACAGCATGCATTATGCATAGGTGTGTTATATGTGTACATGGCCTACACCTCACCTATGACATCCACATGTTATTTGCAATATTAAATGTAGAACACACTCACCAGCATGGGTCTGCTGTCTTGCTGTCACAACAGAGGGACCTACAAGGATATGAGACAGTTTGTCAGTGGCAATAACTGTGGCATTGCTACTGTGGGTTTGCAATCTTACAGTAGTACAATGCTTGACAGTCACAGGCCTACACATCATGTTCCAAATTATCAGTATTGCGCAACACCAGGCTCCACATCTTCTAACTGCACAGTACACATCTCACATCTGCATGATCTAACAATAGAGGTAACAGTATTCTACAGATACGCCATGTTACCTGCATGCTCCATGTGAACTTGCTGGGGGGCTCTGGCCTCCGTGATGATACATGTGTGCTGTTTTTGTTGTTGGCTGGGAGCCACCAGGCTCAGGAGCAGTTCCTCCACTCTGGTGAGGGGGGGGTGGGTGGTAACCTCACCACCTGTGGCAAGCTGTTGCCTATGGACATCAGACGCACGCTGCCGGACATGTCTAAGTAAATCACTTCAGTGAAGGCGTACCTGCTCATATGTCCGGTTCTGCATGCCTATGTCATTTACCCTATGGACAACATCTTGCCACAGTGCAGTCCACTCATGCTGGTCCTGGCTGGTTCTTGAGAATAGCAGGGTGTAGTTTTGAACTAGACTGGTGGTTAGGATTTCATCCTCTGCTGGACTATAGGTACGGTTGCGATGGTGGGCCATGACCCTGGAAGACAATGAAACAATATGCGTGAGCAAGTCATGTGGCACTCTTAGCATTCTACAGTACAGATATCACTGAACTGCCATAAATAGCAACCTATTGTCTGTCAGAGGATACACACTTTCAATACCACATATCAGTGCTCAGCCCACAACTGCCTGACAGTGCCTGTCACGCTCTATATATTAAACCATTTTCTGCACAGCAACAAAGAGAAACCACTATGTAAGACTATACAACAGGACATGGCACATTGTATGTGACACAATGCACCACCTAGCCACAGGAGGTATATATCAAGCTAATGCATAAAGAAATATGTCATCCATTGCAATGATTGCAAAGTCCAGTTACAGTATTACCAATATACCACACTAGTTGTTGATGGAAAACCCCTGCCTAAAATATGTGCACATTTGTGAATATAGGTGACATACTGCTGTACTAGACTATACATGTTGCTAGATACACACTTATATCCTGTAACACACATATGACCGAGGGCATGTTACAGGCATATCCACACACACATCAGACATACATACAGAACACAGAGGTATGGCAACCCAGATGAGCTTTACGTGTGTACCATACAGTACTGTGTGTCAGTACTCACAAACCCTTATGCCTGAGGTATGTAATCTGTAAGGACTAGAGGGAACACACAAACAGTGTTTCCAAGCAATGTGGACATACACCATATTGTGCTGTTTAGGCCTACAGCTTCAGGTAGTACTACAGTTCATACAGGATTTGGATTCACCAGCAGTACCAATCAATGAGCATACATGTACTGCTTTAGCCTCCAATGTCACACCCCAGTTAACACCAAGGGACTACGTCAGACCATATGCCATACTGCTTTTTCTGGCTAGCAATAGCATACACATCTTTTGCAGGGATTAGAGCTAGGACAGATAATACCATGACAGAAACAGTTTCCCACTAAGCTATCCCACATATACACAACTGAGACACATTCACCATCACACTCAGTCAGCCTCACATAGTAATTATTGCAACAAGTATATGTGGGTGTGTATTGTTTCATAGGTAGGTAATAGGCTATTGGCCCTAGGGCCTATAGAAGCCTAGCCAGATGGTACCCTGGCCTTTGACACCCAAGTAATTTAATTTCATGTGCCCCTGTCAAGCAGAGCAACAGAGGTGATTCCTGGGGTGTATTTCCTATCTTCCCATCCATTCATCAAGACTATTCATGACCAGTGCTACTGAGGAGCTTTGTTTGCTATTGACAGGTAGTTTGTTCCAGAGTATGATTTAAATATTGTACTCAGACCTGAATGTTGCCACTTCCAGTACACAGTTGTCAGTGTAGAATTGTACTCACCCCTACAAATGCTAACACAAGATACATGGGAGTATGTAGTTTCTTTTCTACTTATACAATTAACTGCCATACGAAAGTAGTTATTGAGATGTATTCATTTGGCACATGAACTGTTTGTGAACTGCTATACTGTGAATATTAATGTACTCATGTCTGCACAGTTTCTGCTTTTTTATTTTTGACATTAGCACAGGATGCTCAAGACAACTGGACAGTTCCAGTACTGAGTATGCCTGCCTACATCCTTGGTAGACCCTGAACACACAGGTATATTGTACATTTGGGTGGGGATGCAGACATACAGAGACCATTATGCATTATTGTGTGAATGGTATCTTGCTGGACTTAAATGGTTGCTCTGTACCTGTTAGTTTAGCAAGGCAAGTAGTCTGCCTGCATAGCTCCCAACTGTGGACCTATCCAAATGGTAGCCAGACGTTAGGCTGTTATTCTCTGTCTGTGCAACACACAGGTCTTTTCAGCACTGGTACAATGGCATTGTTACAGTCGTTTACTACCAGTACATGGCTACATCCTTTGGTATTTCAGTGTTGTACTCCTACATAAGGGTATGCTTGTGGAACTCCTTCCAAAGCTATTTGCACAGTGTGTAACAGCAGAAAAGCTGATATGCCTATGTGTTTCTGCCTCGGCCAGGCCTCTGAAACACTCAGGTACATATTTGAACAGAGTGAGGTAAAGGTAGGTAAAAGTGAGGTACACCTTAAAAATATTAGGGACAGTAAGTGGAGACTTCAGGAGAACCAGTGCATATGAATTACTACACCTTTTCTGAAGTACAAGTGGTGTCTAACTCCTACATATTGTCATTATTCATTAGGTGTAATACCCCACCTTTCTGCCTAACGTCAGTACTTTTCAGGGGATTCAGAGGGACACAGCTAACATATGTTTAAAAATCAGGGACATCCCTGATATGTAGTCACAGTTGGGATGTATGTCCTCTGCCCTAATCAGATATGCCAGTGTTTGTCCTGCTATGATACTGTGTGGGGATTGTAAAGTGCTGCTGTAACATCATTTACTGCTAGAATGGCTGGTTCTCTTATCACAGTCATGTAATGCAATTCCACAACAACTGCTGGTAAAGTTCCACAGAACAGGTTTTGTGTTATGGCATTCCTATTTTTCCTTTACATTCACTCATTGTGATGCATGATATATCTATTTCAGCAACAACCTCCTGTATATTTACTGTGGCTTAGTGGTACTTCATGCAGTCTAGTGTATCCAAGGTCCGGGGTTCAAGACTGACAGTGGTGTTTTATTTTGCTGCTGAGCAGAACAAGGGCCCTCACATGCAGGGTGACTAAGGCACTTTTAAGCAGTTGTAAGCTGGTTTGCGCGGGATTGCACGAAGCTTAGCAATGCTTCGCTAAGCACACACCTGCACAAACCCGCTAATTTCTGCTTAAAAGTGCTTACTCCCGCTAACCCTCGTGCTCATTTCTTTGAAAGAAAAGAAAATGGGGAGATAGGACAGTGGTGAAAAAGGGGCACAAAGAGGGAAAGACAGTAGGGAAAACATCTCAGGATGTGCAGGACGGGTGTATGGAAGGACCATAGCTGCCCATTTCTTTTACAGCAACGGCTGTGCATATGCAATCATTTTGGAGAGAAATATGAAACCTTCCACCCCTGAGAGAGGAGTGAGGACATCAAAGTATGTTGTACTGCCTACTGAATTACATTTTATATGTCCAGCAGACATGTGTGAAAAATGGGCAGCTATGTATGGGGCATAATTTTTTTTTTGGAGCAGATTGCCCTTTTTTTTTCTTTTTCCAGGTGAGAGTGGACTGTAGGGTAGGGGATGTAGGTATATTTGGGGAGGTAGGTTGGTGAGGTAAACAGACAGGACAAACAGATGCATACATGGGTGGAATATGACACATGTGGGGGGTGAACAACATTGACGGGGAAGGATGTTTAGAAACCGCAATCCCATGATCCCACAGATGGCGACAGTGGAATTGAGATCCCCACCCATGGGCAGTCACCACTGTACCTTCACAGACCAGAGGGTGGCTGTGCTGGGGGCTGCAGAGGAGGGGCATGCTCACCCATGAGTTGTGGCACTCGTGCCTCAAGCTGGCATAGAGGATCAGTGACAGAACACTGGATCTCCCTACGCACCACAGCCCGGACCGTTCGAAGGGTGAGAGGAGGCCCTACTCCACCCACACTTGCACGGGGGGGACCAGCCCCATCCCCTGTAGGGCTTCCACCCGAAGGTGGCACAGGCCCAATGGAGGAGGAGGAGGTCGCGGGCTGGGCACCAGACCTGCTGCTGCCAGGAGCCATCGCTGCGGTGGGACAGGTGGGTCAGCTGAGACTGGCCTTCCCATACGTTCTATGTTTAGGAGGATTTAATGACAATATGGGTTGGTAACAGCCAACAGCATTCCAAATTAGTTGTTACAGCATGCAGTAGTATTCCCATTAACCCAACACCCCAGAGTTCCAACAGTTGAACAGCAAGCATAACACATGCCTATATAGAACAACAGTGGGACATTCCAACAGCATGCAGGATTAATTGGTGGCAACAGGCCACCAAGATTGTGGTATTTGAACAGGGCACATGCATCAAAGTAAATGCAGATATTTATAAACCAATAGGACATATGTCCCAACAAATGTTTTGAGATTAGACATACCCATTGAGGTGTGGAATTGCATTGTTTATGCACATACAGTAGGGTGTAAAAAGATACCTCCATTAACAACTTATATATACTTATAGTTTACACTACATTCCTATTGACTGCAGGTATATATCCCCTACATGTATTATTACACTAGGCAATGTCCGTTAGATTGTGAAATGGGTTTTGCTAGTTCTTTATATACCTGACCTGTATCTGACATACAAACTGTCCAGGATGCAGATGTTACTGCTACATATTTATATATTATATTTATATTTATATATCTACATATCTAGATGTGTTCAGGTGACATTAACAGTTATATTTTAACAGCCCCCTACATTTCTAGCAGCACACTGACATTTCTGGAGAACACAATAACAAGCTACTCGTGTGCCAGATTAACCTGTACATGCCTGTCATGAACCAGCAGTTGAGGACTGTATATATGCTTAACAGCTACTGGCACTCCCTTCAGCCACTTTATATGGGCCTACCTAAGTGTGGATTGACAGCGCTTAATACAACAGTACTATTTCTATAATGCAAGAGTACAACAACATATCAAAGAAAGTGACATGGACACACTCCAGGAATTATACCTTTATTAATTAGATAACACACTTTTCTAGAGGCTCTCTCATTTATTTGATATAACAGTGCATGCAGAAGACTTATTCAAAATGTATTATACCTTTATTAATGGGTTACAAGACTCTTTTTCAGGCTCACTCACTTATTTTATTTAACAGTACATGCAGTGAAATTATTCCAGACTTATTATACCTTTATTAATGGGCTGCACCACTCTTTTTCAGGCTCTCTCACTTATTTTACATAACAGTACATGCAGAGAAGTTATTCAAGACTTATTATACCTTTATTATTGGGCTACAACACTTTTTTTCAGGCTCTATCACTTATTTTATATAACAATACATGCAGAATAATTACTAACCTGCCTGGTGGCGCAGACTTAGCAGCCTATCTGCATAGGCTTGCTGATTCGCAGCACGGACATCTGCAGCTATGAAGTAAATGAAGTGATATTGAGATATACCTATCCATAATATAGACTACAGTAGCAATTCTTACATACTTCATTCCATGGCTACCTACTCAGTAGTGGGGCATTTTCTATCCCACGGGCTTCCTGTATCCACTGGTTCAGTCGGTCCTCCTTGCATCTCTTCAGGTCTGAGTAGTGGTGTCTGACCTGCTCACCAGTCTGAGGGATGCCTGTGGCACTGGTGAGATCATGAGCTAGATGGTTCCAGGCTTTCGCTTTGTATTGGGTGCCTTGGAACTTGCCCTGCAGTAGTCTCTCTTCATGATTATGGACGAGGAGCCAAACCATTACTTTTGACTCCTCAATGCCCCAACATTGTGCTCAAAATCGACAGCCCTCTCCAACACTGGCCATGCTGACTGCAGGTGGGAGCTACAACCAGTTATGGCAAGTATTCCTGCCTATGGAGCTTAAATATGCCTCATTTCCCACACTTATCTGTGATTGGCCGGTTTTGAGGAAACTCAGCTGAAAGCACACCTGCTTAGCAATGGGTAAACTTCTATTGATATGTATGTGTGTGTTGAAAGTGCATGCATATGAAAAGCTGTCATGGCTTAGTGGTTCAGTTCTGTGATTATGGTGCACAATATCCCAGGTTCAAGGCCTGTCATTGCCTTTTATTTTACTACTGGCCAGACCAGCTAGGAGGTGTGGCTGTGTTTAGCTGACTTTGCTCAACTTTGCCCAACATTGCTCTACATTGCTCGACGTTGCCCGCCATTGCACTGGTTAGAGCGGTGCACAACTACGCGCATAACATGTTCTGTTTGCGCTATTTGGCACGATGCGCAGCTCTGCGCAAAGCTATTGCGCTGGTTAAAGCAGTGCTAAGCTATGCGCAATTATACTAAAATGTGCTTAATACTGGTAAACTTTGCCTAGCAGTGCTTAACATTGCTTAAGATTCGTTACTTATGCATTCATCAGTATGCATTACCATTTCACTTTTTATATATATATATATATATATATATATATATATATATATATATATATATATATATGTAAAATTTGTTCACTACTACATAGGCCAGTTCAATGCTTTTTACTACAATTTCAATGATAAATGTCAGGAATTCTTTTCATATACAGATTTCCAACAGAAAATAAAAAGGGGAGTGGTGGGACTCGAACCAGGAAAGCCTCCTCTTTGTGCAAAGGTTCTACCACTATGCTATTGTTCTTTTGCTTAATTTGCATATAAGTATCTTATTATCCTCTTCGATGTCTTGACCGCTAACTGTAGCTAAGCAATGGGCAAACCCGCGCAAACACGCGCAAATACGGGCAGCTATATTGGGAATAATAATAAAAAATAAATAAAAGTTTTACATTTTATAATTGTTCTGGGGTTTAGAATGTGGGGGAGTGTAGTGTTGGGTATGTACACATTTGAGCGGACTCGCTCATGTCAGTTGACATTTCCCTATTGAGAGACTTGCAGGGGCGTGGATTTTTAGACTGCTCGGCAGTCCGACATGCCCCTGCACTCGTGCATGCTCCGTGTTAGCCTTTGAGTTGAGGCAGCGTGTCCTCATTAATATGCATGGTGCGCTGCCGTCTTACTCTTAGACTGGCATTTCCATGTAAGACTCCTTTAGTCTTACACGGAGGATTTGTGAATCCTGGGCATTATTTTAGGCCAGCTATGGTGTTTCAGGGTTGTATTTGTGCCTGTGTCTTATTTGTACAGTGTATAAATTTTAATTAGCATTTAGCAAACAGCGTAAATATGGTAGGTACTGGGGAATATAAATACCTTTGAAGATGAATCAATGATGGAAATAAATTTGCCATGGCAAATGCAAAATGTAGGTAATCTTTTGATGATATATCAAGAGTACAAATAAATAAAAAGCAAAGTTTATGCATCTGTACAGTGGAATATTAAGATAAACACGCATACAGACACGCACACAAACACACACACACACACACACACACACACACACACACACACACACACACACACACACACCGTGTATAAAAATAATTCTGATACAATGACTGCCTCTACAAGCACTTGTTCAAAGAACAATGTGGTAGGCTTTCAGAATAATTAGAAAAAGAGTCCAGACAATCATGTATTTGAGAAGGAATCTTTTAAAAAAGTCATTATCAAATTAAAATAAACTGGAAACTCCCATGTTCCTGATATTTGTTCTGCCTCTCTTTGTTGTTACTTAATAAATTACTAAATTTTTCTCAATAATCACTGTAAGCAAATTAGCACCTTAAAAGGAGCTAAATCAGAAAAAAATATATCAACTCCTAATGTAAATGCTAACCTGAATGAGATAGAATTATAGGGCTGGACTTAAAGCCTTCACAGAGCACTAAAACAATCTCTACCTTATGGTGTGATGCGAACATGGTATAGCATAATTTTGTATTCAGTAAGTGGTTCTACGTGCCGTGTAGAGACACACAAACACTGTAAACATTGTGGCATGCCAATTACAGCAAAACCTGCTGAATTGTATTCTAATCAACCAATCCAAGATGAAGGAGCTATTCAACAAGCCATAAAGCAATTGTGTAGACTCAGAGCAGGTTTTGCCTGCAAATTCCAAAACCTACTGGAATACAACCATGGAAACTACTCTACATGGAAACAATGTTACAGGTTTGTGTTGCTGTTGTGCATGTGTATGTGAAAAAAGCCAGAGTCTATGCTGCTGCAGCTGCTAATTGACATTAGCCAAGGGGGAGAAGGGTGTTTACTGCCCCTGTTTTACTTTTCATTTTCTGAATGAGGTGGAAATTGTAGAGTGCTACACCAACAGGAATACTGCAACCTCTGTTGTCCTCAACTGAGAGCAAGGGCAAACCAAGTAGAACCAATACCTGTGAAGACTAAGGCATGTGTAGCTACAGGAACCTTCCAGTGACCAGCAGGAGATATACTGGGAGGATTTTAGGCATCAGCATCCAGTTCCTGAATGTTATGCTACAACATGACTACATACATTTTCCTTGTACACCTGAGGACAGCGCTACAACTATGCAGGATTTCTATCCTGTAGCATAGTACCCTGAAGTTTTGGGAGGCATAGACCGCATGCACATTGAAATCAAAGCACCACCTGGGGAACAGAGATGGGTGAACATAAACAGAAAGAGTTTACACTCCATTAACTGCCAGGTAGTGTGTAACACTAAGGAAATCATCCTGAATATGTGTACTGGCAACCCAAGCAGTTGCCATGACTCACATATCTGGTGCAACTCAGTAATGCACGCACACACTCACTGAAGAACACTATAATGAGGCACACGCTCAAACAAGAAATATTATTGAGCATGTGTTTGGGCTGCTGAAGTCACAGTTCCATGTCTAGACACATCAGGGGGAGCCCTGCAGTACAATTCCCATACTTGTGTTGAACCTTTGACTGTCTGTGCCATCCTTCACAATATTATCCTGAGAATTTTTATTTATTTATTTATTTCCAGTTTGATAACCGGGGAGGTCCACTGGGCTCATAGGGCCCATTTTCAGTGGAGGACCGGGGAGAAAAGCTCCATATTAAAAACAATTGCACAAATTAAACAATTAAAACAAGCAAGCATGGAATTATACATTTCTACAATTTGCATAGACTAATGCAAAAAAAAAACACATACATATGAAATACATAAAATAATAATTAAATGAGAAGTAGTGGAATGAGGAGGTGCAAAGAATAAAAAAGACAGGTAGAGGAAAAGAAGAAGAACTAGAGGAAGAAAACAGCTTCAGCAGAACGCCAAGAGGAAGGGGCACACATCCGACCACCACTAGCAAGGTCACCACAGCCACACACAGATGGGGAAACCACCAGCTACTGTCGGTATAGGTTAACCAAGGAGTGCACTATATCCCTCTCCCTGTCCAAGATGCATTGGATATCACACATGCTCACACCTAAGGGGGCATAAGTGTCATACTATGCATATACATACAGTTAAACTGATGCCAGTCAATGCTCCAAACCTTTACTTACACATGTAATGGCTGTGTACTGCTAGCATCACACAGAGTGAGACCCAAATTAAAACACCTGCAATTGTCAGACCATCAAGATAAGTGTTGAACTTGGAATATAAAAATAAATAGCTAATAATACAAATGAATGGCAGATCCTTGCATACCGTTACTTGCTAATGTAACTAAGTAGAAGGTGAGTGATTTTTTACAGTAATGACATCAATATGGGAGTGCAATGACTTATGTCAATAGTTGTGTTCACTGTCAGCTAATAGGCCTCATGCATCAAAGATGCACACATTACAAAAACATGTAAGAAAGCAGATCAAATTTTAAAAAGAGATTCATGAGCACATATATAGTAAGCACTCAGTCAGCTATTTACCCTGGGCGTATGTATCCCAGAAACCAAAAGATAGAATATTAAGGATATGGCACAGTTAGCATCATTTGCACTGATTGGGGTGGGGGGGTGGAATGAGGGCAAGGCTGACACAAAAGATAGTAAATGCATGTGAGTAAGACAAACAGGCAAGCAGAAATTTGGATAAAGTATAAAATGGCCACTGAGACAGAATGAACTGTAAGTCTCACGACTGACCCATGTAACTGGTGTGTGTGTGTGTGTGTGTGTGTGTGTGTGTGTGTGTGTGTGTGTGTGTGTGTGTGTGTGTGTGTGTGTGTGTCTGGGCAGTCAAGCTGAAATATGTGTTTGATTGTCTGCAAGAACACAGCCAAGCTTTTTGCTAGCTCTACATCCTGGTATGGTGGACAGGTGTGAGCTGTGCATGGTAGAGGTAATAGTTCATCATCGTCACCCCTGACCATGAGAACTGTCTCTCCCAGGATTTGCACTGACATGTCTATGCCCAATGTCAGATGTGTTGCTGCTACCTGAATGTGGCAAATGCCTATTGGATGAGTACACCCAGGACCACGACCCCATGGCCTAACATGTCTAGATGTGGGCATCTCAATCACTGACAGAGCAATGGAAGTATTGCCACTATGGGAGCATGATCGGTCATGGCAACATTGGCTAACATCAAATGATGATGCTGACCTACAGTCACATGGATGCTGTCTCCCTCCCAGCAGACATTCCATCACAGCCACTGCCCATTCTTTCATGTCATTAACCTCATCCATTGAATTGGCAACATGGTGAAGGCGGTCATGCATGCCAGCCTGTGCCAGATATATAACCCTAAACATGTCCTCGGAGACCCTGTTGGAACATGCCCGAGTCTCCATGATAGCCCTAAACATAAGCTAAATGTCACATAATGACACACTTAAATCAGGTGGAAGGTGAACAGCAGGCTTCCTCTAATCACCCCTTACAGCCCTCATGTGTGGCATCTTGCCCACACTTTGGATATGGCTGAAGTCAAGTGGCACTGAAGCCTCAGTAACCACACTACCCTGAAAGTGTATCACCCTCCACATGTCCAATATCTGAGGGCTCAGTGGAAGAGGTATGCGTAGGCCTACTGACTATCTCCAAGGGAAATACATCAGATGGCTAAATGACAATCTCAGTGTCGGATTCAACATCTGCACCCTCCCCAACTGTGCCTGTGTTTGGCCACCACCATCATCAGAGTATGTCAACACTCTGACATCAGGGAGTAAGTGTCCTACACTTCCATTCTCAGGATCACATGTGATAATAAGGAACAAAAACATGAAAAAAACTAATACCTACACTAAATATTTAAAACAATGTATATGATAGCAAACTAAAACTGGTCACACTATTGCAGATGGTACAGAAATACACACAACACTCATTGCACCCACCTCACACATACAGATAAATGCATATATCTGACAAATTTTCATCAATAATCAAAGACAATTGTTTGTCTGACCATGTACCGATGACTCCACACATAGTATGGAGAATGGTCTTGGAAGAAATGAAGCAACGTAAGGATGCAGTGATGACAATTGCAATATCACAGGGGGACAGTGAATACACAAGTTTTGCCTCTATGTCCACTACCATTAATTTGAATTGAAACTTGACTGACATGTCAACCCAAAGCCAATGTGTAGTGAACAAAATGTGTCATTTAGTCTCTTAATTTATCAATAGGTTCATCCAAAAAAAAAACATGAAGTATTAGTATTAGTATTAGTATTAGTATTAGTATTAGTATTAGTATTAGTATTAGTATTAGTATTAGTATTAGTTAATTTTTTATATATTTTACGACACAACCAAATCTTGCAACTTGCCAAATTTAAGCTTATCTGGAAGCTCCTCCTGGCACATACTTGTTCTCCCAGAAACACCAGCACCAACATCAATCACATGCTGTTGTGCACTTCCTACTGAGCCCTCTGGATCTTGGACAATGGACATGACTCTTCATTTGGTGTCAGTGATGGCTCTGCAGCAGTCCCTCCTGTAGCCATCTGTTCATGGACAACTACAGCTGCTCTCCCCCGGGCTGATGAAATCATATCAGTGACCCTAAGACACACCTGATCATAAGTCCTGATGCACCCACCTATGACAGTCACATCACTGACTATCTGGTTGTATTCTGTCAACCACATCGCAGTGTCATCTCTCATGCAGAATGACACCATGGTACCTGAAAGCCTGCACTATGACTTAGTTTTCAGGGTCATCAAAAGGGGGTTTATGTGGATTTGTACACTCAGGTGCCATAATCCTATGGTACACAAAACAGAGAAGGATACAACATGTAAATATTACATAATTAAATTCCTGTTCATATACACACATATATTTTCAACATTAAGAACAGGAGACACACATTTCAATTATTAAAATTGAAGGTTATGTGGTTGTACCATATCACACGCACACACAAACCAATTTTTTTGTCCAAAAAAGGAATACCACTTTAGTAGTGTATTGTTTATCATGGAAATAACAGGATGACTACACAGTTGCAAGAGCAAACCTTAAACACTAATTTTGTTGTGGCAACACACAAATGGTACTTGGGTCCCCCATCCCCCAAAATACAGGCAAATGAAAAGTCTGTACAAACCAAGGAATACCACATAATTCAATTGCTATATATGCTTTCAACACAGTTCTCACAAAATGTGCACACATTTTCAACAGAGGTGTCTATGGGCCATCTTAGAAGCATAACACCCCTGTGTCATTGGCATTATAGTACATTACATTTCCCTGAAATAACATAAAATTGTAAGATAACCAGTTTCCACAATAACACTAAGATAACCAGTTTTGACAATAACACTTGTGATGAAAGTTAATAGGCTGTCTATGTGAGAAAGAAAACATCTGCCAAAAATGCCTATGATAGCAGTGAACTATAAGAACTGCATACAGATAAAAGTTCCATTTTCTAATGCATGCATATAAAAATTTTCTTTGTAACATGTTAACAAATATAGAATGTATTACAAAAACACAATCGTACCTTAGCAAGATCAGAAGCCTTCTCTGCAGATAAATCAAAAGGAGTAGCAATCTTCTATGTTCTCCAAATACACAAGTCTCCTCATTTTCAAGTTCCCTAGCTACACGGTTACCTTTTATAGTGTAAATTCAGGCCTCTGAGCACCAAGAAGATGCAACTGAAGTGTGAACTCATTAGACTTGTTAAATTCCAAACTTTTGACTTCATGTAGCAGGCGTAAACATTGTGTAGGCACTACCTCGGTGTTAACTACTAATGGAATGCAACTGTGAATGATTAGTGGTAGGGAGAAGGAAAACACAGTAGAAATTCAGACTACCTTACCTGGAGTGGGTGTGTCAACCAGGATGCACTTACAAAGTGTAAAATTAACTGTATCAAGCTTTTAAATGGAAGTGAACAGTGCACTGTTCTCATTTTTGTTCACTAATAGCAACATTTTTATAACTTTGTTGTAAACTGTTTTTCAATGTCATGTCATTTTATCATACATTTAAAGGACACTGATACAACATGCCCTATAGACTGCATGTCTGAGAGTACAGCACAGATAAGAGAAGAATGAACACAATACAAAGAGAAAACAGAGCTGCATTGCTACAAACAATCCTCAGAACTTGTGTGATCACTCATTGCAATAAATCTGTAAACACTCCATGTGCAAACAAATGAGAATGTATTAGTGTATATGTCTTGTTAATACTATAGAGGAAATGGGACTTGCTTGTATGTACAATGATTTTCTTTCCTGCTGCCAAACTGTTTCTGTGGCACAGAGAGATAAAACACTCCTAGTGTGTTAGGTAGGTTCATTAGTATGATAGTTCAAATCCAGATTTGGGTAGAACTCTGTAAGGTATGTTAAAACGTGTTTTGTAACATTGTTTATGTTTCCTTTTTTTAATTATTAATATTTGCACAATGCACAGCTTAGCGCGAATAATGCGAAATTAATAAATAAATTAAAATCAATGGGAGTTGCTGGTATGATAAGTAAAGCATAAATTACAGCTATGAGTCAAGTGTAATGATAGAATACCTGGTAAACATGATGAAGCACACAGCACATAGGATATGTAAATCATGGTTCAAGTCCTACATTTGTCTTTTAATGATGAACAATAATAAACACTTTTTACAAGAATAATACATGTTGGGATTTGCCTGTCTTGTTTGTGTGTTGCTCACTTCTGCAAAAAGTAAATCCATAAATGATAACAGTAGACTGCAGCCAGGAAAAATAATCCACTCCATATGAGAGAGAACACAATTTTATTACTGGGAAATAAAAAAGATATAAACAAGTTTCATAAGTGGTTTTGTTCCAGTAACCCAGAACTTCATCAGATGATATACCAACAATGAACATCCATATTTAAATTCCCCACCTCAAATCACATGTTTCATCAGATGATATAGCAATTATGACCACCCATATTTAAATCCCCCACTTCAAATCACATGATTCTTCCTTATTTCTGTCATTATTCACCAGTTCAAGAAACAGTGCACATTCATCGCTATAAACCCATTCAAGTGTCAACCCAACAAATTCAAGTATTACCTTACTACTAAAGTTGTCATAAAATTAAATAAAAATTCTTACTTAAAATAATAAATAATTTTAATGCAAATTTCACTAAAAGGCAATAAATTTAAATAAGTATCCAAAAATACATTAGCTAAAAGGCTATAAATCGTAGCATTTTCCCAACCATGGTAAAAAACATTAAGCTACATACATAAGTACCTATCCTTAAATTTATATTAAAGAAATCCTTATAAATAACTCCACTTTTAAAAGAGCAAATCATCTATCCAAATCTTTCGTTTTTAAAAAACATGCAATGGAAAAATTTTCATTAAGATTGACAATTATTGTAATTGAACGAGTTGAGCAGAATAAACTGGGGGAGGGGGGTCCTGGACATTCATGCTAGAAATTAGGGAGCTGTATTGCAACTACTTTTTAATGACTTTAAAGTACTGGGTCTTAATGAAAATTGTTCCATTGCGTGTTAAGAATTTTTATGTAATTTTAAGACACACATGTGGTGTGTTATTTTATTATCCCTGCAAAAACATTGCATAATGTCACAGACAACAAACAGACATTGCCAGTTTCAGAAAAGAGACATTGTTACATCTTTTGCCTTCCATTGTGCAAACATGCTAAGTGGCATTGTGAGGTGGTCAGCATGCTTCCAAATTACCTGCAGTCAAAAAGCAGACATTGTCAATTTCAAAAAAGATACATTATCACATTTTGTGCTTTCCATCATGCAAATATGGTAAGCAGCATTGTGGGGTGGGTAGCAGGCATCCACAACACCTGCAGACTTTTCGTTTTCTAAAGAGATACATTGTAACATGTGTTCAGAGATTAGTAGTAGGCTAACTGCCATTGCGGGCCATTTTAAGCATAGCCAATTACCCAATGTGAGCATCACAACCTAGACCTTGTGTCTGTAAGGTAAACAACTTAACCATCATGCCAACCTGTGCGTGTTCTTCTATTGCACAAACATAAGTGGCACTGCACAGAGGTCAGCCATCATACAAGGTCATGAGAGTAAAAAATACAACTGCTGGTTAGCATTCCCTGTGGCAATGGGTGTAAGTTCATGGCCCCAAAACAAATAAATCAGGGCTCTAATACAGTAAATGCTAACTTTTATTAATGCTGTTCCACTGTCATTTATATTAAAATTAACAATATAAAAATAATTATACATAAAAATAACTAGTATAGAAGATGGACTGAGCATGCACATGATATTATATATATATATAATATTTATAACTGTGGTTAGTACAATCATGGTTCTATAATTAAACATTTATTTATACTGAACTTGCATGTCACACACATACATGGTTAATCACTCAACACTTTAATGTATATATGTAACTAATGAGCATGTGTGCCAAACGTGTCCTCTGTTGCATCGGGCAGTCTGCACAGTAATGACTGTAAAAAATATGCCAGTTGCCCAGCCTTCCCTGTGGCAAGTGGTATAAGTTCATGGCCACACTACAGGTAAATCAGGCTTCTAATTCAGCACACTCCAACATTTATTAATGCTGTTCCACTGAAATTAATATAAAAATTAGCAATATAAATATAATTTCAAGTAAAATGACAATGTATAGCAATGGATTTCATATTAATTATATGTGCGACTGAGGGTATACTAACAATTATGTTTCTGTACTTAGCAGTGCCATCTCTGCCTAGGATGATAGTTATATACACATATAAATCAGGACATTGTCAAGTCACACACATACATGGTTAGCCACTCACCCTTAAATGCATGTATATAATTAATAAGCATGTTTGACAAACACTTCCTCTGTGGCAAGGAGATTATTTGTTACCTATTTTACATAGAATTCAATCCCACATTGTACAAATTACTTTTATCAGTGTGTAAAGCCACCAAAAAAAAGTATGTCAGGTCATAAAATTTATATACACCAATACATGTCTGAAAAGTTAACTCATTTAACAGGTACATCAACATCCAACCCACAAACTAATACTGATTGTCACATTACCCTTCCTAAGTCTTAAAATGCCTTCCTCTCTTTTTGTTATTGTTGCTCTCCTCAACATCACACAAATGTGGTTATCATGGTTGTGTGGGTTTGCATACTGACCATTAAACATGATATCAGGAATTGGTGGGAAAATACTTTAACTGTTGCGGTATGACCTGCATGGACATGGCAGGAGCAAGAAATGAAGGCACCCAGTTTTGGGTTCAAAGATGTTGTGTAGAGGAATCCAGAATATTCATTGGACTCCCTGCAAAGCACCACAGATGTAGGCTATTGGAGACTCTACAGTTATCAGTGTAAATCAGAGGCTTGGAAAAGTCTTGTCAAGACTTTCTTCAGTGCAACTGGCATTTCACACACCAGAGAGCAATGCAGATGCTACTTCAATGACCTGAAAAGGCACAATCAGGCACAACTCAAGTAGTGGCTGGATGAGTTTAGGACTGCTGACATTGTGTAAGTATACAGATAAAGACACTTTAAATTATACCCAAAGCTGGAGATAGGCAAGACTGGTATGCATAATGGTCTTCTCTTTTTCTCTCCTTTGAATTTCACTGCTGCCCAGAACATTGCAGCAAACAGGATCGTCCACGCTGAATATTTAGAAAGACTAAGAGAAACAAGGAGTATGTATGCAGCACAAAATAATTATTATTGTATTAAAAGTATTGTTCTTATATACATTAGTAGCAAAGTAAGCATACATATCTTAACTATAAAATCAAGCATACATGTTTCATTCTGTAGCTCAAGGTAATTGTTGGAGTCAATTGTAATAGTGTATTTGGATGTTGTGGGTTCATATCCCACAGATAACAAACATAGAGTAAAATAATTGAAAAATATTAATTTCAAAAAAATTGGCTTAACGTAATCTGTATTATTTGAAAAAGCATGAGTGCAATATATGCAAATTGCAATGATTACTTGGTACAATTTTCAGTCCTAGTTTGTAGTTTTTTAAAAATATAATTAATGTAAAAGTAAAATTATATTCATATTGTACTAATTTATTGTATGTGATATATGATGGCTCTAACTATCTTTTTTCTTTTTTGTCTCTTACCCAGTCTTTATTTCTCTTTTTTATTTTTATCTGTGTAGTCCCAACATTCTGATGTCATCAATTCCTGACAACTGACAAAATGATTTCCAGCACAGTGTGGTAGTCCAACAAGTGCAGCTCAGCCTACCAGCCCTCCAACAGCTGCCACACCAATGCACACTACATCTGGGATATAACCTGGCAGTACTGCTTCTGCAGCTCCTGTCCCTACCTGGGCCCTCAACATCAGATAGCATTAATTCAGAAGCTGGTGCAGTGATACCCACTGGGAAAATTGGTGGAGGTGGGGATTTTGTCACCCATCAGCAGATGCCAGGCATGGTACATGAGGTCATAGAAAGTACCATCAATGCCTTAGCTAGATAGAGAAGATGTTTGCTGGAATGCTGGGAAAAAAAGCATCAAGCACTCCAACAGCAAGCTGAGGAAGGTGACAGTGATGACAGTTCTGAAGGTGAGGACTAGATTCTGACTGCCCCTATGCTTGACAGGCATGGGTCTCTGATGTCCCCTCCCTATGCCCAATCATGGTGTCCTCCAACCTTTTCTGCCCTTCACATCCCTGTTTCTGTTTTGTTTGTCCTATGTGCTTGCACCCACCTCATCACCTACTCAACTTACCTGACCCTGACATACATAAGTCCCTTACTTAACATTCCTTTCTTATTGAAATAAGTAAAAAAAAATGTGCACCTGTCTCACAAAAAATATCATCCTATACATAACTCTCCACTTCACACGTGTCTTCTCAACACACTTAATTTGGACCAATTGGCTATACAACATGATTGTGGTGTTGTCACCCATATTTGTTAAAGTGACAGTCCAAATCCAGCCAATATTCGCTACATATTCATTTTGCACTGTTGAAGAAGTGGATAGCTATGGTTCTTTCCTAATTCCCTCTTGCAAATTCCTATATTGCTTCCACTTTGTTCTTCCCCCTGTTTGCCCCCAATTTTACCACTTTCCTATCTACCCCATCTTCACACCTTTAATTTGGTCAAAAATAAAATCACATACCACACACATAAATAATAAATCCCGAATAAAAGCCTTCACTTTGTTGCCCTCTGCATTTGCTCGAAGTTTGGCATTTTATACCAGTGCCCAGGCTCTTCATGTCCTGTAGCATGGTTTAATGACCTCTGCACAATGCTGCTTAAATTCAGTATGCTAAAGGAGCACACAGTAATAGCTAAGTAATGGCATTAATATTAAATATTTGTTATCACAGTTATTTGGTCTGACGAATATATAAAAATACCAATCCATATATGTATTGTGGACATAATTCAATTCAGTGGTGTTCATTTGTGTACAATACGTCACTGTAGTCATTTCCTCTCACATTTGCAAAAATTATCACATTTAATTATTTAATGCCATCCTGAATACAAGTGTAAAAAAAATTATATTGAGCTGGATTCTAACCCTGTATCCGCTGTGCTCAAAAGAGAAACTCACTGCTGTTACACATGCTGCAACAGAGACAGCTATACAGTAGGTGTTTTTCTTTCACTCAGTACTGTCCACAGTGCTGAGTGCTACACTTCTCCAGTTAGCATGTTTGCTCAGAGGAAGGCAAACCAAAATAATTGTTATTATTTTCTCAATGAAGCAGAGACCTGCGCTTGCTCATCACTTAGCTCCATGCAAACAGGGAAAGCAGTACTTATGTCCTTCATGTCATAAAATTTCTCACACATTTGTAATATAAACTACATTATGAACACCATAGTATCTCCCAGATATTTCTACTGTATCCAATATGCATAAGTACTTCTCAAGTGCAAGAAGTAGTAGTAATTAAATGTAAATCTCACATGCACAAACAACTTTGCTATCACTCTCACAAAACAGCTGCTCTGCTGTGTGCTGTGGAAATAGTTGACTGGCATGAATTTGTATGTTTTCTGCCCATTTACTCTTTATCCCATAATAATCTGTAAAACCACAACCAAAGGGAAGGCACTAGTTATTGACTGAACACATATTTACTCAGACTCATTTGTGTTTTGTACCCATGCACTTGAAAATAGATATGTCAGTATAAGTTCATAAATGTCAGTTACACTACAAAATTAAATAGCACAACTGTATTGTAACATCATCTAAAGCTTTACACTGCCAAAGACATTCAGATTGTCTTATACATGTATTAATGTGGACATCAATTCTTCACAATATGAACACACGTGCATACACAGTTGCACGCATGCTGATCACAAAACATGTATGTGTCTGTGTGACAGTAAGGGTGTAATGCACACCACGTACTGAGAAACAAATATGTCTCAGTTCTGCTACTTGCATTCTTGATGGCTTTTTGAATCTAGTTTGAGAAGCTGTCTTTTAAAGTATACCTGCACATTGGAAACACAACAGGAAGTACAAAATCAACACTTTTCACACCACTCTCATCACATCATCTGTTACTCACACCAGATAATGATGATAGCATCATCTATAAAGACCAGTATGACAAGACAAAAGCATAGTTCAGGGATGGTGCATTTATTAAGTACTGTGTTCTGTGGATGGGAACAAAATACTTACATGTGGGTTAACTTAACATGACAGCCATATTATGTGTGTGTCGCAGAATATGTGTAAGTATGTGCACATATTCCAAAGGACATGAGTCTGTATGCTACTGTCATCAATCCACTCCCATGCAGAACAAATATTTTTACACTTGTACCTGCCTACACAGCCATTTCATACATGCCTCCAAATATCTTCCCCCAAACATACAATGATGATGTCCTCCATTATAAACTGTCCAACAGTGTAAAACTCAGAGTTGTGCTGTAAGGCTTGTGCTAGGTACTGAGTTCTAAGATCACTGCAGTCAACTGGTGTGTGTGTAGTCAGAACAGCATGAGTCTGTTTCCGACAGTCAGCAATCCAGTGCCATGCAGAACAAATATGTTGACAGTCATACATGCCTACACATCCATTTCATACAGGCCTCCCAACATCTTATCCCAAACATACAATGATGATGTTGTCCACTATAAATTGTCCAGCAGCAGTGTAAAAGTCAGACTTGTGCTGTGGCACTTGCGTTAAATATTGAGTTCTCAAGCTTGCAAAAGTAGTTAGGTAGGGATGCTAATCTCACTGCTGTCAACTGGTGTGTATATGTGCAGTCAGGAGAGCATGGCTCTATGTCCTACTGACAGCAGACAAGTTCTATGGAGAACAAATATTTTAACAGTTGAACATGTCTACATAGCCATTTCATACAGGCCTCCAAGCATCTTCTCACAAACATACACTGCTGATGTCATCAGCTATAAAATGTTGCCTGAAACTATAACGCCAGTCTTGAGCTATGTTGTTTATATTAAGTGCTGTGTTCTGCAGACAGCTAGGTAGGGGTTCTAGTCTCACTGTGGTCAACTGGTGTGTGTGTGTGTGTGTGTGTGTGTGTGTGTGTGTGTGTGTGTGTGTGTGTGTGTGTGTGTGTGTGTGTGCATGTGTCTGTGTTTTAATGTCATCTTGTATAAAATGCACTCTGATGTGATTTAAGTCAAACTTGTGCTGTGGCAAAAATGTTAAATACTGTGTTCCCCAGCTTTTGTAACCAAATAGTTATGAGTTCTAATCTAACAGCAGGCAAATTGAGTGTGCGTACATGCAAATAATACTCAGACAACTTCACACTGAGATGTGACTCCACATCCATGTCAGACATTCCTCCCAACATGTTCTTCTCAGTATACAATAATGGCATCATACTCTGTAAAGTGTAATGGGACAGTGTAAATTCAGTTGCCACATCTACACTGGTGTAATGTTCAAATCAGACTCAGTCTACCATGGTGTGTGTGTGGTTGGTGTACATTATGGACATTGTAGGATCGTTTGAACCACTTTTAATTTTACAACACTTAGGAGAACCTTTAACATAGCCCAATGTATCCAACATCCCCTTTTTCCCTTTGGCCACATGACATTCTTCCTACAAAAGGGTGGAGGATATCCTCATGTCAAAGAGGCATATACACATATCATGAAGCAGAATCCTTCCATTAGCCTCTGCAAGCCATCTCCAGACCACTGGATGTATGATTGATAATTCTGTCTTGGGGTGTTGCACGTGTCACATTTGGTGAGAGGCAGTATGCAATGGAATCAAACAAATGCACACATACAAACATAGTCTTACTATCTTCCAGCATATAGATATAAGGAGTGTGACAACTCGAGCTACTGACAGCACAGCTAGTTGGAATTTTATAAATAATTATACGTCTTTTGTGAATATTAAACTGGTTCAAAAAAGATGCTAGTGTTCCAAATGTAGTAGAACTGTATGTCATGTGTATAGCATACTGATTTGTGCAGACATTTGTGTTGAAAACGTATTCGTAAAGTGCTTATGTTTGAAGTGTATCCACAGTGTGCCCTTCTGGAGTATATGTTTTAACTGAGGAAACTGAAAATAAGGAGGTTAACATCAGTCCAGCAAACTTTAAAATATATCTGAAATGAAATCACTTTACAGGCTAGGCCATAAAGATGCTATCTCACAGGTTTCAATGCAGCCAGAGACTCAAAGTGTGTACTAGGGGGCTTTCTGCATTGTCTTTAGGATTAACTAATTACTTCTCTGGAAGCATGGAGGTTTGAAATTGTTTTATGACCTCCAGCACCTGCCACAGATCTGATCAAAAGGCCTTGTGTGCATATTTTTACAGGTAGGTGCTAAGTCCTGCCAGCTTCCAAAAATGGGGGGTTGCATGGAAACTACAGTTCAGATGGCCAGAAGTGATATAATTCTGCAAGCTATCCCAGAAGTAATATTTTAGATATTATTTTGAGAAGTCTCTTAGTGAGACACCGCATTCTGTATTCTGTCTTGGGCCTGACAACAAGAATTCACCATATCATCTGCCTTGCTCTATTAAGTAAGTTATTAGGAAATAGTATAATTCTCTTAGATTCAGTCAGGAATATAGTGAAGCTTAGTTTAAATATTGTTTTTCTTTATTTGTCTGAGCCTGTCCTTCAATGTTATTTTAAATATTTCCTGTGTTTTTAACTCTGATGTCACTGTGAATATATACTTAGCATTTTCTTGTTCTTTTATTATTCATTATTAAATATATTTAAACCTTCTGTTGTGGCTGGTCTTTGTAGACATATTTAAGTTTTGAGAGTGCACTCCTAATAGCCTTGCTCTTGGTAAAACTACCATTTGTATTGATATTAATTTCACTCAGTATATTGGGTACCCGTGTAAGGACATTAAAGTAGCTGGCAATGGGTTATGGTAGCAGTGACAGCTACCTTATATTCTGGGCAAAAGGGGGCATAGCTAGTAAGCGTGTGCCAGTCTTTCCCAGGTGTGTGTGGGTGTGTGTGAGTGTGTGTGTGCAAATCAAATATCAGAGTATGTTTATCAGCTACTTGGGCAGGGACATGAAGCACTGATTGTACAGAAAGTGTGTTGGAGGGCTTGGCTTGGAAACCTTGCTAAGGACTCAATTCTATAGCTGTGCCTGTGAAGAGTCTTACTGGGAAATCTGGAGAAAGATAGGGGAACCAGCCCCAGACTGACAGTGTTCCCTGTGTGCTCTTATGGAAAATTGTGCTTGATGCAAAGAGCTGCATCTGGAGATACTGTGTGTTCCAGTTATCCTCCTAGTGAATTTCTCCTACTGGTGCCAGTGATGAGGATTGATTCTCCTTGATTATTGAGCCAGAGTTGGAGCATTGTCGCAAGGAGTCTGGTTTAAATGGTATAATAATATCTAGAATTTTATGTGATGTTGGCTGTTAGCTTAATAATGACATGACTATACGAACATTTCACATCAGTGTTGCTGCCATTAACATATAATATGTTGAGATGTGTATGTATGGTAGGCCTCCAAGAGAGTATTCCAAGCTGTAATAAGAGGTAATGTATTGGTGGCCACTGCTGCCATTTCATTACATGTTCATTCCATAACAGCTGGTAATATGCCTCCTGAGAACTGCTGACATGGGGTTCCTATTAAATGATCAAAGACGCATTCTTTCAAATGCATCTTGATCGAACTTGAAAGCACAAAAAGGCAATATAGCGAAACGTCATATAAGCAAATTCTTTCCCTGGGAAAGAAATTGCTTGGCCGCTTCCATTACTTTGCTGTTTTTGTGACTGTAGTGCGATCTCGGAGTTGGTATATTAAAGTAGGGGGGTGTGGTGGCACAGCTCCCCATATCGGGGTGGGGGGCAAAGCCCCCCACTTCATCTAATGTTTTAAATTTTTTTTTTTTTGTGAGACAGCGATTTTTTTCCCTTGGAAAAAAATCGCTGTTCTTAGCATTCGAGATAAGCTTTCGCTTACATGGGTTTGATAAATCATCGTTCACTTTTTTAAGCAGTCGATGATTTAACATAGACACGCTGACATGGGATGATGAGTAAGGTATATGTTTTTGTTGTGGACCAGATCAACATTTTAAGTAGTTCTCATTCAACCTTTCCAGTGACACTTGCAGTATGGCACAGGTGTGTATGTGTATACCTACCATCATTGAATGCTCTATGACATGCATTAGTATACATTCATACTGATTACACGGCCACATAATTCTCGTTTTATCCACATGTTGTATTGCTGTGATATACACAAAAATATCACATTTCATTTCAATTCCAACCTTGTAGAATTCATTGTATGTGCAACTGTGTTGCTATTCCCAAGGATTAGTGAGGTGGTCACCAGTGCCATTGTGTGACTATCAACATTTGTGTCAGTAAATGTTCTGCATGAGCCACAACCAACTCTTTTGCAATATGTCCTTATATGTTAACAGGCCACTTTAACACAGTTTTCCAATGAAAAAATATATAGGCATATGTTATGCAATTGATGTAATTATATGATATTGGTAGAGTTGTATGACTGTGTCAAAAGTACCACTGTGCATCATGTGATGCATAACCAAGGTTGTATTGGGAGGTGTTGTCACAAATCATCTTTTTAAAGAAGTGTGAAAAGTTAAGGGGAATACATAACTAAGAGCAGAGCTGTTTGTGGATGCTAACAGCCATACTCAGCAGGAGAAAAATAGCTGACAGTTTGTCTCACAATTCATCTCCCTATTACCACTGGTCATCAGCCAAAGTATACATGCAAACATTACTCAGTTTATTGTCTCAGGAGAGCAGCTCGTCTGTGCACTGTCTAAGTCTAAAAACACAGGATCAATGGGCCCTGACAACATCCAAGGTTGCCCATAGAATGACTTAAAAAACAACGTAGCAGACACAGTTGGATCTATACTTAAACACAGCCTCCAGACAGACAATGTTCTTGTAGTAGAGTGTACAGCAACAGTCATCCATCTGAACAAGGGGGGAGCATCACTGGCTGCAGGGACTTATATATCCATAATCCTGACTTTCCTCATCTATGAAGCAGACCAATGACTCATCATGGAATTTATCAAAAAGGGCACAGGTAATCTCTCAACTGTGTACCAAGCCCATGTTTGATTTGCTTAGGCTACATCATGTCTGTTAAATCTGGTTGATATCTTCAAGAAGGTTAACAAGGGCATGCATGAGGAAAAGAGTGTCACCCTGCATAACTTCATCTGGCTAAGGCATTCAACACAAATCCACACTCGGGTATTACAGAGAAACTGTCTCAAGTGGGCATAAACACATATGTCACCAAGTGGTTTGACAAATAAATCAAACATAGGACACAAAATGTTGAAGTTTGTGAAGTCACCTCTAGGCAGAGTTCAGTGACCAGGTCCATACCTCAGGGTTCTTTACTAAGCCCTTTGCTGTTCAGTATTTAAGTCTCAGAAATCAAGACAAACTTAGACATCATATGACTAACCAGCTTTGTGGATGACTGCAAATTGCGGGCAATCATTGAATCCAAGAACGCTATTGATATACTGGAGAAAGTATTAATACACAAAAGTAATTGCTGCCAGAGCTATGGGGATACACTATATGAAAAAAGCATGATTATTTCCTTTTGAAAGCAAATACACAAGCTAATTACAGTACAGACCTGGGTACTCGGGTAGATTAGTAAGCAGAACTTCCACCAGCATGTGGCCACAGTGATGACAAATCCTTGGTATGTAGCACATATCCTGAGTATGAACAGGGCATCTGTGTCAAAAGGCATTATAGTCCCAATGTTCTCAGTCCTCTTTAAACCAATAATTGAGTACAATGCACCCTCTTGCATTTACCTGACCAGTCATCTTCCAGGGACGATTTACTCAAGTGTATCACATTTACCACAGTGTATTTCCACATATCTTATACATAAGTGTTCTTTGTGATGCATAACCATTAGGAGTTGACAGAACAGACTCCACTTCAAGGTGTTATACTAGATGCATGTGTGATATGTCTTGCTGTAAAGCACACAGTAAATACATAGCTCATTGACAACATTGCTGGCATGGGTTACATTCATATAAGTGTGGATAGTTTGGCATATTTGGGTTATGCAAACCTCTCAACTAGCCAGGATTGTTTCTAATTTAAAATACAGGTGTAACAGTGTCCCTCTTAATACCTCCAAAGAGTGGTCATTTTGAAGGAAGGCGTGCTCGATTTCCCTTATAGATTACTGACAAATTATTACAGTGGTACAAGTGTGTTCATGCAGAACATGTTAATAACTCACAATCACATATTTTATGTCAATGACACAGATTAATAGTGGTATTATGCTGATATTGTCCATGATTGTGCATGCTTCTGTCTACATTTTTCCGTGAACCTGTTGCTATGTGTCCGAATTTGTTGAGACCTATGCTGACATTACACTCATTCAAACAGCAGTTTTGCCACATCTTCACAATATGCACATACTCCCTGTTGTATATACCATCCTTGCTAAATGTCCTCTCCAGTAATCATGTCAGGTTGCTTATATCATAATATTATAAACAATCATCTCCACTGATATGTGACATTGTCTGAGAGTCACATAATACACAATTATGCGCGTGATAATATGAATATGCCCACACAGGAGGAGTAATCAGCAGTATATACTATATTATGTGCATATGTGACTACTGATCATGCTACAACTGCCTTGTAGCTGACAGTTTATATACATTGACATGTCCTTATCTGGTGTACATTTCCATGTTTCACTTGTCCTCTTACCGATTCTTTATTCCTACTATTCCTGTATGTGGCCCTTTTTAATACACATACTTCCCCATAATGCAGTCTATGTACCCTTGTTGAGCATCATCAAACCTTTATTTCAGTATGGCCAAAACATTTTTGTACCATACTTTGCAGTGAGTGCACTTTCTTATTATGTGTCAGTACTGCATGCATTGATTTAAGTTGAACCCTGTTAGTCATTGTGGCTGTCTGCACAATCCCGTAGAACTAGTTTGTCCAAAGGTAAACATGTCTGCATGTCTGAATGTGTTTGTGCTGCTTTAAATGGTTACCTGGCTGACAGCACTGTTGCTAATCATGAAACCCCACTTGTACCCATGAGAGAGATGCATGGCATGCATACGCAATAAGCGCCATTGCTCATCACGAAAACACATAAACTCTGTGTGGGCTTCGCTTTACACCTACACAGAGTTTATTAAATCCCCAGGACAGACTATTTTTTTTTCCCAACAAATACTGAACTTCTGGTGGGACTAATTAAAAATCAATGCATTTTTTTACCCATTTATGAAAGTCAGTATTATTTATTGGTTATTATTTAGTGATAAACAATAATGTTTATATTTACAAAATGAAAGTATCTCATTGGGTCATTTGACTTCCCTGGGAAACAAACAGATAGATTATGATAAAGTGAACAAAAAAATTCACATTTTCTTATTTAGAATGCCATGCATATTTTTGCATTCTAGAACAGATGTACTGAATTTAGGCTCAGGGCACTGTATCTAAAATGTAATGACTTTCAAACATATTCTAGCTATTCTAGTACACTAAAATATTTCCAATCTGGCAATTCTTATTTTCTTGAATGATTATGAATATTTCACAATCTACAGTTTTGATCTCTTGTACTGAATGCACCATGTGTTGCTTGGAATGACTGTAACTTTTTTTGACCCATGTATTAGCCTGAGTGGTTTCAGTCATGTCGGCAGAGCTGTTTATTTAATAATGTTATGTGCATAATGTTACATCAGAAAGTGCTACCTGAATGTTTATTTTTCATTAGTACTGAAAACTAGGAAGGTTGATGAGGTGGTCTTGTAATTATAAAATTCCCACCTTTTTATATCTGAGGGAAATAACTTAAATGTTCTAAAGTGTAGTACTTTGCTGCTACAGCAGTCATTAATACGATACAAGTTCCCAGGTATTCTTAAGAGCTTGTGAACAACTTACAATACAACATCATTGTATTCTGTCAGAATGCATAGAGAATATGCAGGAATAAGTTTTCAAAGTATGATAACTTTATTTTTAGATTACAGGAATTCAGATGCACATCTGACAAAAAACTCTGCAACAATCTTGCTTGATAATGAAGTAAAAATTACCTATATCAGGAGAACTGTGAGTGTTTGACTACTTGTAAGTGCTGATAGCCCACAATGTGTCCAGCTCCTATTTTATTTATTTATATAGCTAGTTATTTTTTCATCAGGAACGTTATTACGTTTCTGTGTCCCAAATAACTAATTATCATGCATAAGGGCAGGGTAGGTTACACTTTACTGGTTATATCATCAAATGAATTACTCAGAGCAAGATGTTTCATAGGAGTCTTAGGATTTGTAGGGGTTTGAAGGCTATTACATTTCTGCTTTCCAGGAGACTTATTTTGCAAGCTTTTAGGTGTCAGTTTCATTCTTTGCTGACAATGTTACTGCCTATGGAAGTATTTTATAACAACTTTATATCCTTTTATCAGATTCTCTTACATAAGCAACGGGCATTCTTATCAGGAGATATTTCCAGAAAGCTATATTGTGATAAATGACAGATAAATACAGTATTAATGCAGAGCACACTGTCTAAGTAAGCTGGTTCAAGCTTTTGAAGGGATAATGAGGTATTTAGCCTGGAAATGCAGTGATGTCAATTGCATCTTCTGTCTTTAGTGACAACTACAGATATATATTTAATATCTATCTGTCCATCTATCTATCTATCTATCTATCTATCTATCTATCTATCTATCTATCCATCTATCTATCGTGGAAAGTTCTGTTTTAATCCCATCTGTTTTGCTCGTTAATTTTGGTATTTCAGCCTGCTGTCATACAGACACAATGACATTTTACATTAGTTTACATGTAAGAAAATACAGATCTCATGTGCCAAGCATTTTATATGAAATTTTCCTTCTGGTAACTTCTCATGCAAGCTTAAAAGCTTGAATAATTGTAAAACCAGTGCTGGTCTGATAAAAAGTATTACATCACACTTATGTTCTAAGTGTCTTTATGTTTTCTGTTAGTAGATCAATACATAATTTCTTAGTTTTTTCTCTTGCAGGAATAGATGACTGGTATATCATAGTCTTATAAAAATGGTACTTAGGCTATTATCATCCTGCTACCTTGTGTTAATATACATTTCCTTTTTCCTTGTACATTTCTGAGTTTTCTTAAACGATGAATAGTTACCCAAGTACCTATATATGGTGATGGGGTAGTTCTTAAATATTTGTCACTCTCTGTTTCCCTTGATTAATTGAACTGATAGAAAAGCTTGTGAAAATGATTGAAGTAACTCCCTGACTTTTTTTCAGATTGTATCATTATGTACCATGGCCAGCATTCATTTTACAATGGCGACAGTGAAATGATTGTTACATTGCACAGCCTAATCTATAAAGTCTTATGTAAGGAGAACAAAGGCTTAGTGGCATGATGTAGAAATGCAAACCTCAGAAAGTTCTCTGATTCAGCTCAACATGCTATACTGTAAATTGGTTCCAGGACTGCTTTAGTGCCAGAAATGTTAGAATTAAAGAGGGTCAGGCCATCTCATTTATTCAAGTATAATGAACACAGTAATCCTAATGGTCCATCCTAAAGCACCTGCTCTTCAGGATTTTTTCATGGTCAAATGTATAAGGGATAGCACTGTCTTGTTTGCAAAGCTCTGTATGGATGCTGTCACTGCTTACTGCCTATCTAAGACTCACTAACAAACCCAAAGCAAATATACATCACTAATATATTGGACTGGATCCAGCAACTCTTACAATTGATGATGAGAAAAAAATAAAACAAAGTAGTCTGGCAACTATCAGCTTTCTGCAATGAGGTCATTGAAAAGGAACTGATTTTTCTGAGTGCCTTAAAATATATGGAGAATGTGCAGTGAGTTTTCTGGGAGGGTTGACTGTGACTCAAATAATATCAGCTTGATTGTATTTCCAGCTCTAGAGGAGCCATCTGAGGAAGATGAGAGAGAGAAACAGACAGACAGAGAAAGAGAGAGAGGGAGATGCTCAGTGCATCCCTAGGGCCATGAATTGTGCATGCTGTAAACAGAGCTAAGCATGCCTACAAGTCTACAACTGCATATTTTGTTAGCTTGGCACTGCAGTCACACTCTCTTCTGTTGTGGGTGTGGAGTTAGTGCAAGAAACAAGTTTCCCTTCTCTGACAACTCTTACCTCTAAGCACCACAGGTAATGGGGGGGTCTGAATGGGGAAAAACCTTCACCCCATGGATATGTTGAGTTGGGGTATGACTGGACAAAGAAAGAATGAGATCAGTGTTTCGCAGGCAGAGATGCAGAAAAAGCATATAAGTTAATTAGCAAGGACTGATGATCATTTTATACTTAAGTGGAACATTACATTTGCTGTAGAGAAAGTGACTTAAGTGAACCTTTACAAGTTAGTCACATGATTAAGCAAGTAGCCAGTGGGGAAAATAAGAGATGAGATAATGACACAACTAGTCCACTACCTCTTGTTAAACACTAAGAAGAACCTTTTATTTTCTTCTGCTCAAGTTCACCCAAATCCTAGAAAATATATCACCAAAATTACAAGTAAACAAATTTCACCTCCACTAGAAGAGATTCATCTAGTCTCTCTTTCTGGTTCTGATAGTCACTGACATTGTTTTTCTACCACATCTACAACATAATCACCATAACAACCACCATGCACTTTATCTGGAAATCAGCCTTTGTCAGACCTGTAGCAAAAATTCAAAACCCTCATCAGTCTCCCAATTCCATTCTATGCCATCTCAATACTTCTTTCCCTTGGTAAAATCCCTGAAACTCACCCCTACCTTGGCAAATATCACTTAGTGTCCTGGAAGCAGCATGACTTTGGGTCTGGTAATAATACCATGACTACTTTCTGGACACACACTGATAGAATACTCCAGCATGGACAAAGGTAATTCACTAGGGCACTATTCATTGACCTTATCTGGGTCTTGAACAGGTTGACCATTCCATATTATTATTCCACTTGTAAGACAAGATGTAAGCTCTGAATTTTGCCAATTGTTCAAAGATTTCTTTACAAACCAAACTTCCATAGTTAAAATTGTGTCTGCCTTATCAGATACAGCATTAACTCTTTCAAGGGTTCCTCACGAATCACTTGTTACATCAATGTCATTCTCCATTTTTGTAAATAAACTGTCTCTTTACCAACCTCATCTACAACTCCTCCTTTATGTTGATGACATGATTATACCTTCTCATGGCTTCATCCAGAATAAACTTCAAGGTGGTCTTCTACAACTAGCAATTGAAGGCCCAAAGAAATGACTCACTAAGGTTACTAGCCCTCTCCATACAAAAGACATAAGCAACAACCTGTATCCACTACATCATTTAATTACCTTGGCAAATGGATTAACCAAACAGTAAACGTACAATACCACATTCAGAAAGTCAGATCCAAAGTCAACTTCCTCCTACCCTGGGCCCAAATATCTGATTTCCTCTGACAACCTACAAGAGCAGCCTTAGTCATATGATCTGTCACTATTTGCCACTCCTTTACAAAAACACTACCCCTTTACAATATATTGTAATCAGATCTAGCATTTTATCATAACTCCCCTCAGACTGAACATAAATGCAACACCTTTGAAAAGGTAAATCTGCTACCCTTTTAAAAATAGTCAGTCATTGCTTACATGGCTTCTTTTGCTTCAGACTCCTATGTCAAGACACACCACCCCTGCTAAGTGTGAGACTAACTACATCCAGCCTACACTACAACCTAAGAAGCCAATCCACTAAAGGTCCTACTCTCATAACTCCTTCCACTAAACACCATTCAAAAGACCACAGCTTCTCCATTTTTGTCCGTAAAATGTGGCAATCACTGACACCTTATCTTACTGAAGTCAGAGTACAAACAGTTCATACCTCAGTTCATACAATGCCTAACTAAGCAATGTAAGTGCACATGTCAGAACACAGGTCATGTCACCTCACTTACTCACTAGCTGTAGATCATGAAATGTGTCCTTCTCAAAAAAATAGTTTAAAAAGTCCTTTAGCTGTTAATCAGTGATCTCTTCATCTTCTCTAGGGTTACATCTGAAACACTATTAAAAACATTATAAAAGGAGGGAACAACATCTCTAAAAAGCCTAATTAATCATTAAATATATTTTATTCTGTTGACATGTAAAGGTATCTGAAGGATGTTTTCAGGATTTTAGTAGAAATTATGGGAGACATGACAAGATTTTATTTTCAGGTGGCTTTTATTTATTCCTTAATGATGTGGTATATGAACTTTCCTGTAAATTTTGCTTCTGAGTGGAAATTCTAAGAATACTTTTAGATGCTGTTCTACTTCATTCATATGTTTAATGTACTTATTTTACCTTGTAGAAACTGAAATGGGTCATTTAGGCCATTTATGTGTCTAACAAACATTCATAAAATAAATAAATAGCATCATGAAACTGTAATTAAAGTACGCTCCCCATATGAGACATCTGCCTACAATGGGTGAGAGGTGGGGTCTTTGGGAATGATATGACAAATATTACTTAAGGAAGCACATTAGCATGAATGTGTGGGGCATGCAAATTGTATTATTTAAATCTTTACTAAGTACATGACAACTGATCACCTATTGTTCAACTTTCTTGTAGTGAAGTGAAATCTGTGAAATCATAATAGTTAAAACCCCAGTCATGAAATAATTGCTAAAGACATTAAATGAGTCATTTAAAAAAATATTGTCAGTGTTTATGCACCAGGGGCTGTTGCCACACTCTCCTGTAAACTAAATTAAATAACATTGAGGTCACACCATCTTGGAGATAGAATAAATCACTAGTTTCCAGCAAAATCAGTTGTTTCCTTTTCTGCAAAGCAGTATAAAACCAGAGTTAGTACTTTTAGCTTAGGGGCACAGGACGCAGCCATCTGAGAGTGAAGTCCCACCCCATAAAATTAACTTTGGTTTATGTTTGATCAAAATATGATCTGATTTAATATTACTTTAGTCAGAATGTGACATGCTTGCCCATCATGTCTCATGCATATACTTAGTTTAAACATTTTCAGAAGATATTTTATTTTGATGTTTTTTTTCCATCCATCACACCACTTGACCTTCTAAACTAACTTCATGACTGGTATATGCCCTTTTATCCCTATTGGTTGTATGGCAGCACAGACACATTGGAGTTTAATTTTTATCACTGCCATTTGTTGTGCCCTCTCAACTCACTTGAAGGAAAGGGCAGCCAACAGGGTGATGCTAGTCTTCTGACATCTGCTTCTATGGGTTATGCTGCTTACAAAGTTCCCTTACTGCTGGATAGTTTTGTATTATGTTATGTCAACTATTATAACATTGCCTCTCTAGTCATTAAGGGTACAATACCTGTAGATGCTGATTTTGATATTTTTTTATTTTCAGTAGTTGCAGACATTCCCACTGAAAGTTACAGTTTGACTAAATAACAGGTAGCGTTCACTGAATTTCAACTTTACAGCAACTATAGAAAGTAGAATGCAAAGTTTTGCTTTAGCTTAGATTCATCAAAATGTATTCTAATTTAAGCTTATCAGAAATTGCAAGTATCACTTCTGTTAAAAACATGAATATTTGATATTTTAATATGTTAGAAGATTTAAGAAAACTTGCTGCTCAGTACTCAGTACCTATGCATTTGTCATGTAGTCACATTTATAACTGGGGGTATAGTAGGACACTAAGTGAGCTATTGCTTCTATGCAAATCATAATAGATATCTTACTTGTTTGTCTTTTTGGCCACTTATGAAATATGGTAGTATAATACTTTGTGGAGCAATGCAAAAAGCATACTGGGTAAATGTTATATCTAGTTCTGTTTAGGGTAACCTACTCATCAAGAAAGATTAGACACTTGAACTTTAGTTGTTCCAGATTCAACCAGTCAACAAGTGGAGTTCCTCCACAGGAAATCACTATCAGTCAGTTCTGACAGAAGTAATTCTCTTTTGCGGGGGGCATCCCCCTTTTTTGAGTTGGTGCAACTACAGATTTGGTATATATAAGTTTAGTGGGAGTGAGGAGGCTTGACTTCCATGTCAGGAGTGCAGTGTACCTTGCCCCTCCCCCCAATAAAAACACTTTAAAAAGTATTTTTCAGCAGTTATTTTTCTTAGCAAATGCAATACAGGGGTTCTGATCCTCAGTACATTCACTTTCATCCACTCAGTAAAACCTTCTGCTTAATCATTTACTCTTTCATGGCTACATCCTTTGTTAGCTGCCCTGGTAGGCCCATTTGAAGGCTAACCAGTTTTCCTTTCAAAGATGAGAATCAAACCATATACCTTAAATTTGTGAGCTAAACACCTCAACCATTCCTTTCAAAGATGAGAATCAAACCATATACCTTAAATTTGTGAGCTAAACACCTCAACCATTGTACCAAATGTCTACAAATCTACTTATCCTCTTCAGTTTTCTGACTATTATTTTATCCATTTCTTTTATCTACTGCAAGTCTAGTGTAAATGTTAGGTTACTTACACAGGTGCATTTAAAAGTCAGAACACAACCATGCATGAGATGATATAAAATCTGAGGAATAATCAGTCATGTTAACTATGCATGGTACTATTATGTACTGATGTCAGGATAACAATAGGGAAGAAATAGTAACGACTGTAGTAAGACCAAAATAAACTTTTGTCAAAGAACTGTGCTGTAACACTGAAGCATTGTGTTTCAACCTATTTATTTTCATTTTTTTTTTATTTGATATTTGTTAACCGGGTTAGTCCATCTGAGCCAATGGCCCATTTTCAGTGGAGACCCTAGAAGAAAAGCTCCAGCAATACAAACATAAACATATAACATAGTAGGCAATATACAAAACCCAAGAAAAATAGTGCAGCAATACAACATAAGCAAAAATTACATGTACAGTAATCGGGTGAAACAAATAACTGTAATAAAAATAAAACAAAATGAAGTAAATACAACTAGTACATTTAAGTATTTACAATAATGACATATCTTTCCCCAAGTAACATAATGTAGTATTATCTAGTGAGCAGATTAGTCATTGGACTATTAGTTGCAGACAGATAGTGAAAAGAAAAAGAAAGGAAAATGCAGATTATGGAGGATTTAGGCAAGGGCAAGCTTTTGAGTTCAGAAAGTAGTGCCTGACTTCAGTTTTAAAGCAGCTGGAACTAGTGGTGCAACGAATGTGAGGTGGTAGCCTATTCCACTGAAGGGACACAGAGTGTTTATAGAGGAGTTTACCATAAGTTTTTTGGGGTTTATAGATGTCTAGAAGGTGCTGGTCAGAACTACGAAGAGACCAAGTTGGGGTATAAGGGGATACTAAAGTTGAGAGTGATGGGTACACTAGTGGTTTGTTGAGGGAGTGTGTCAGCTGTAGCTGGGCAATTAATAAGAGCTGGAGGAATTCTAGCCATTGAAGCTGTTTCAGGGCAAGGCAATGATGGGATGTATAGGGTTGGTTACTGGAGAATCTGGCTATGTTATTGTAAGCTTATTCTAGATTGGAGAGAAGGTTTGACTGGAGGTGCGTTAGGATAGGGGAGGTGTAGAGGTGATATGGAAGAAGATAGGCTTGTGCAAGGGCAGGTTAGGAATTGGGAGCAATAATTATTTTATTCCTGTAGAGAAGACCCAGTCTCATGTTAGTTTTTTTTTTATACAGTGTTGGATATGGATGTCAAATTTGAGTTGGTCATCAATTATTGTACCTAGTAATTTAATGTGAGGCTCAGCTTTGATGAGAATGTTATCTAGCAAAGAAATAGTAAAGGTGTGTTTAAGGTGGTGGAGAGTTTTGGGGAGAAATAGTTGGAGCTGAGTTTTTTTGGGGTTGAGTATAAGTTGATGCTCTGTGAGCCATTAATCCACAGATGAAAAAGAGTTTTAGGTGAGTGAAAGATGTTTAGAGGTGTTTTCATCACAAGAGATAAGAGCAGAGTTATCGGCATACTGTATGAGGGAGGAGGTGTTGCAGGAGGAGTAAAGATGATTGGTGAAGATGTTGAATAGAAGGGGGCTGGGGACTGAGCCTTGAGGGACACCAGTTTGGATAGGTAGGAAAGAGGAGCAAGCAGATTGTCATCTGACAGACAGGAGCCTATTTGATACATAACCTGAGAACCATTGAATAGTAGAGTTTGGGGGATTAAGGTCACTAAGCTTAGTAAATAGCTTGGAATGGGAGACAATATCGAAAACTTTAGAGAGGTCAAGAAAGAGGCAAGACACAAGGAGGTTTTTGTCCCTGGGTTCAGCAACAGTGTGAGTGAAGGATAGGAGGGCAGTGGAGATGCTGTGGTGTGGCCTAAAGCCATGTTGAGTGGGGGTCAGAAGATTTTCATTAATAAGGTTAGTTAAAAGCAGATTGCGAACACATTTTTCAAAGATTTTTAATAGAGGAGATAGGATGGCAATGAGTCTGTAGTTAGAGGGCTCAGTGGAGTTACCTCCTTTGTGAAGTGGAATGGTGTAGAAAGATTTCCAGATCTCTGGGACAGTAGACTCTTGGATAGATCTATTTATTATGATAGAGACAGGATAGGCTATGGAATGAGCAGAGAGTTTAAGAAAGAGGGGAGGGAGGTTATCGGTAGAGGGAGAACAAGGTTTCAGTTTTAGTAGAAGTGACTTGATGTAGGCTGTGGAGATGGGGTTGAGAGAGGAAGGGGTTGTGTTGCATGTGTAGTGAGTGGTGTGAGGGTGGTTATAGCTTTGGGAGGGGTGGATAAGTTTTTGAATAGATTCAATGCAGTGGGCATTAAGTAAGGTGGCAGTTTCTAAGGGAGAATTATTAGGGCTGGGGTTGGGGATGGTAGGTTGACCTGGATTTAAGATTTTATTGATTGTATGGCAGAATTTTTTTTTGGAGGGGTTAGACCTTTTGGAGAACTGGGGGTTATAAAAGTAAGTTTACTTGTCTTTGTTAATTGCTGTTTTTGCTAGATTTCTTAGTTCTTTATATTTTTGCAGGCATGTTGCCGATTTAGTTTTTAGACATTTTTTTCCAATTTTGTCTCTTTCTTTCATGAGAGATAGGGTGTTTTTGGTGAGCCAAGGTGAGTAGTTGGCTTTGATTATCCCATTTCTAAGAGGAGCTAACGAGTCAAGTATATCAAGAAAATGTGATTAAAGTGTTGAACGACTTCATTAAGAGAAAGGTACTTAAGGAAACCCCAGTTTATGTAAGTGAGCCTGTTACTGAAGGTTTCAGGATTGAAAGAAGAAAGCTTGTGACACTCTAAAATGGAGAAATTTAGATATATAGGAAAAGTAACAGACTTGGATAGGGAGGTGGTCACTTAGGGAGTTGAGCAGGACTCTGGGGTCATGATATAGGGTGGGGTCAGAGGTAAGAATCCAGTCTAAGGTGGTACCTTGCATATTGTTGCTGAAATGGGTAGGAGTTGTGGTAAGGTGATGGAAGCTATGTAGGTTGATTTATAGTGAAAGAGAGGTAGAGGATAGTTTTTGCCAGTCAATATTTATGTCACCTAGTAGTAAGGTCTCATAAGGGATATTAATAGAAATCCATGCTAGAATAGATTTGAGGATGGGAATGCTGTTTACAGGTGGGATATAGATAGAGGCAATGGTGAATTTCTTATGGGGTTGAGATGACAGTTTAGAAGTAATAGTTCAGCTGGTTTAAAGTTAGGCAAAGATATTGGCAGGGGGGGATAAGTTAAGGTGTTCAGAATACATAATTGCGGCACATCCACCTTTTTGGTGGTTCTATCTTGGTGATAGATGTTGTAGATTTATTTTATTTGGTATTTAAAAGCATCTAGGTTTGCATTTCAGTAATACTTCATTGTTATTTGCTGAAGATAGAATTATTTTATATATATATATATATATATATATATATATATATATATATATATATATATAAAGGTCGTAACTGCATTGTATAATACTGCAATACCCTTAAGGAGCAGAAACCTTTTTGGTACTGTAATGTCTGGTAACAGTCTTGAGAATACATGGTAAGTAAGATGTGTTCTATTGTATAGGTTGGTACAAATGTTAACGTGTCATGAGAAGATAACTAAAACAACCAACTAGAAGCTTGTAGGTATATCTGTGCTATGAACTGACAACAGACCCTGTGCCTTCAATGAAAAGTGTATTTCTATGAATGTTTATTTCTTTAATAATGGCTATAATCTTGGATTGAGCAGAAAAAGTCTTTGCTTGACTTGGTAGCTGTTAAATATGTCTTTGCACTCTTCCAGTCAGAATGTGATCTTTGCACCTGCATTGACATTTTATTCTTATATGCATGATGGGTTACCCAGACATTTAAAATCAAAAAGTTGAATGTTCAGTTTTATTACTTAAATGACAGCATGTTATAATTTTGTTTTATTCTCTTAAACCTTACAAACTTAATATTTCTTAGAGAACTGAAATTCTGAACTAAAGAATTATTTTTCATGCTGTCATTCAGCTGGCGAAAGTGTAATTTCTAAGTTCCTCTTCATCATCCCACACAATGTTCGCACTGGTTTATAATTGCAATTCAGTGTTTTTATTCCCTTTTGCCCTTCCTACAATTATGCAGCATAAGCACTGGGTATGCAATTTCAAATTATCAGTAGGTGAACATGGTGAATAAATGTCACAAAACTTAAGACAGCAGCAAGGTGGCAAAAAAAGAAATTCATTACTATGTTAAATGAGCTTTTGAATGGTCTATTAAACATTACATTTTATTAAAATACTACCACTTAATCAGTTTAATGGAAAAGCACCACAACTAAAGGGACTATCAAGCTCCTTTCCCTTTTTAATTTTATAGAGTTGACTCAGTTTGTGGAGTTTTTCTAGCTACCTTACCATGGTTTAATTAAATTATGTGACTGATTATAACAGATAAACAAGAATCATTCTTTGGGGAAATGTAATGCAAACATTTATGAAACAAGGATTATTCAGTGAGAAATGAAAAGTATAAGGTAAAATAAGTTAAAGCATTATCTTGTCTCCTTATTTGCACAACCTTTCAGTTCTTATGCTTTTAAAACCTTGCTTTCTACATGGTTTGTTCATGCACAGGAAGAGACAGTATCCGCAATATTAAATTATTTACTTTCTTCCACAACAGCTTTTTATGAATATTCTCACAAAATTAATTATTCTAAACTAAAACACTTAAAAAGTGTCTACAGACAATTTCAAATATATTTTTGCAGCTTATCTAAACAGCACAGTAACAAACACCAACTGTATTTTAATAAAGAATAAACGCAGTTTCACATTCATGATGTTTCACAAGGAAAGGTTTGCAATCAGGTACAAAATGTCAACTACTAGGCATTTTGCTTTTCTTTAGACTGTACTGAAAAACATAGATAAATAAATAAAGCATTTCTTATTAGTTGATAGAAACAGTACAGTGGTACAGTGAGAAAAACAGATTTGAAAATTAGTTTTGAAGCATGCAAAGAAGGAAGGTCCACCAACACATTCTCTGGACTTAGCTTTTTTTTAAAGAACTTGGTGTGTTCCATGCAGAAGAACCAAGACCAGATTAGTTTTTCACCTGAGCAGGCTGCTGTGGTATTGTGTGGGTTAAAAGGTATGTGAGAGGTTTGTCAAAGAATGTTGCAAAGGATGTTTCACTTTCTACATATAAAGTTCCATTTGCTGTGCTCTGGTATTGCTCAAAACTCAGCACATTCCTTCCAACATGCTTAATCATGAACTTCTCCACATAATTTTCAGATCCACAATGCTTGAATTTTCAAATCCATGATGCTTTTCTGCTGAAAATATTGTCATAGCTGCAGTGGGGGGTGAATCATCTGGTACTGCCACACTTCAGGCTGACCTGAACAGTATCCAGAAAATTGCTACAGATTAGGACATATGGAATTTCAGTAATTGTAAAGTACACTGTACTCTAATTCAAATAACCAAGATAAAACATGGTTCTAGTATGAAATACTGACCTCCCCCGTAAATTTCCTGAAATATAGAACGTGAAAAAATCATTTTTAGTTGTATTTTACAGGGTATATCTATATCGATCAAGACTGCGGTGGTGGTGATGTGGTAGCGTTGTCGCTTCACAGTTAGACGTTGCCCGTTCGATTCTCAGTTAGAGCGTCTTCTGTCTGGCGACATGCGTGAATGGGCGTCCGTTCGTTGAAGGTTGTGCATTAGGCCTGGCAAGCCAGCACATAAAAATCTACTGCCAATCATTAGCGGACCGGAGTTCCGCTGTGGCGACCCCTAATCGGGAAAAGCCGAAAGACACAATATCTGATTTCCTCTGGGGGAAACAATGCAGGACATTATGCTATTTATCTTTTTTTTAATGCACTGACACTTGGGCAATTTCACCTGAAGCAGCTGTAGGGAAGCCACAAAATGTACTTAGTGATTTCCACTTAAGGAACACACTGAAAAAATAGCAATGGGAGCGCTAACCCATAGTTAGAGAAGATTAGCAATATCAGATATTGACAAGCAAAAAGCTTACACATAATCAGATAAACATTACATACAAAGAAGGCTGCTATGGAAATTATGAATTATTTTGGAATTCACATATTTTTGTCAAATGTTGAGCCATTGCAAGTGTGCTATTTATAAGGTCCTGTTATAGTGACTTGGAGTAGTGTTACTTGAATACCTGTCCAGAGGGAACTTTACAATTACGGATGATTTCTTTTGAGAATGGTATTTCATGGAATGTTGTTTCATTGATTCCCAGTGTTTTAAAGGAAATAGTTTATCATGTGATTTTTTTTTTGGTAGGTTTTTATACTGGGTTGTTGCTCTGTATGCATGGTTTTTGCAGCACTACTGAAAAAGGAAGCGGTTATTTTGATGTGATACTGATGATTCAACTTTCTCCATGAGAATGCTGCTTTAATGTTAATATTTTATATATATATATATATATATATATATATATATATATATATATATATATTATGTATGGGGGTTTGTGGAAATGGGGTCACCTCCCAAAAAAAAGATTTCTATGATGTATTTGCTACTTCTAATGCATTTCTTTCTGCATTTTTATTTAATAGAGATTTTGGTTGCTTTGGGTCATTCATTTGGCTAAATGACAGCTGCAGATCTATAATTTGGAATGGACTCTATTCAGAATCTTGCTCTCCTAACATGAGCTGATTCATTTTTAACTATCAAATGGTGTTTGCAATTATAATGAACTGTGGGGGCGCACACCACATGACAATAATCTGCCGCTCTTCAGTGCTACAATGCCAGCAAGTTGATCTTTTTTAAGTTCCTTTGTTTTTTAGTTGAAAAACTTGTCTCTCCTTCATAGAGGCCAGGCATGATTGCTGCAGTGTCACTGTTAGTTGATGTTTACAGTATTGTTTCCATTTTGTTTTAATAATATGAATAACCAGATGTTCTATTTCTATTCTCAACTTGGAGCTAAGAAACACCCTAACATTGATGTTTTCATTTGGCAGACCTGCCACCATACTCCATCGATCCAAGGGATTAATCATTAGTTTTTTAATACTATTTCTAACTTTCAAGTATTGCAACTATCTCAGCCTTAGCCCTGGTAGGCAGCAGAGTAGATCATTTGAAGTAGCAAATTGATTTGTTCTCCAATCCCATATGTTTACTATAAAGGACATGTCTAATTCAACTAGGAAACGTGAGTAAGACTGAGGTTGTCAGCAAACACACCTGTTAGGGGACCCGGATATTGAATACCAGTACCTTTCTGGTAGGAAAAAAATGCATTTCTAACCATTTTATCACAACATAAATGACATTTTTCACTTACAAAATATTGGTGTTCATTGCACAGTTTTCTGGGCATTTGTACCACTTTTAATGCCTGCAGATTGAGAGAATGCTGACAGGCCTTGCTGGAGGGATGGGAGTAGGTCTAGATACTGTTGCATATAATTGTAAAATAACTGGAGGGGGAAACAAAATAATAAACAAATAAATACATGCAATACAAATCATGGCAAGAAAGTGGGCTGGAGAGAGAGAAGTACAGATATGAAAAAATGCAGGTCATATATTTACTTATTTATTTTATATTGACATTTGATTTCCAGCAAAATCCAACTGGGTAGGAACCCATTTTCAGCAGAAACCCAACGAGAAAAGCTTCAAAGTATTACAGAACATTTTAAGAACAATAATTGTAGAGCCTTTAAAATTAATATACAAACAATTACATTTTAATAATTATACCAAATTAGATAAAATATGAAAACATTGGTTAAGAATAGATACAAGTTATATAACACTGATTTATTATTTAGAGAAATTGTATCCAGTACATATAGAAACTAAAGGTAAGTTAGTATAATAGAAACAGGAATTGTAATGTGAAGTGACAGAAAAGCAGGCTTATTGTATATTTAAACAGAAAGCTGGGGAGAGAAACTGACAGAAGTAAAGAAGCGAGTGAAGAGGGAAGAGTAAGGAGATGTAACGTATAGATAGGTATTTGTTCACATTTAGGGATATAGTTTATCCTGACGTTGAACAAATGCATAGCCAGCTTTTGGTTAGGAAGTCTTTTGGAATGGTTTTGATGGATGGAAGGAGCGTATTGACCTGATGGATACAAGTAAGGAGTTCCAGGCCTTAGCAACATGGCACAAATACAGACAATGCATGGCAGATTTCATAGGTTTGTGGACAGACAGTTGTTTTTGGTCATTGGATCATAATGACCGACTGGGAACAGAGTTGCATAGAATGTTATTTAGTGCTGGACAAGTAGAGGGATACCAGATAATTTTATAGGTGCTAAGAAGCTGTGTATGTGTTGGAGGGGTAGTTCTAACCAGTTTTGTTTTTTTAGTGATAGTCAGTGGTGGGTTCTGAAAGGAGTATTTGCTGCGAATTTAGCAACTCTGTTATAGCATTGTTAAAGTTTGGATTTATGTGATGCCTGAAGGTCAGTAAGGATGGGAGCACTATAAGGAAGTGTGGGATACAGATATGTAGTGACAAGTGCAGTTTTAGTTGGGTCTATATCGCATTGTCGAATGCACTAAACATCGAACCCCTCTTTGTTGAACCTCATCTGTCAAATCTTCATCCGTCAATCATTTCAGCGAAACTTTTTCCCACGGTCAGTAACTTGTTGGCTAACCTGCTGACTGCAAGAAAAATAGCATTATTTAAAACCCACCCTGGTAGGGGGCTGCACCCTCCCACACCCCATAACTAAATATACCAACTGCAAGATCGCACTACAGTGGGGAAAATGGCAAATTTACAATACTGGCCTACTAGTAACTTACTGTGGGAAAATGTTTGCTGAACTGATAATTGATGGATGGAGACTTCAACAAATAGGGTTTGATGAAGAGTTTTTTGACATTTAGTGCATTTGACAATGTGATATAAACCTGTTTTTTTTTGTGTTAGTGAGAAGATTTTCAGCATTATAAGGCACCCCTAGTTTTGATCGTTTTTTCTTAGGCAATTTTGTATATGGAGGTTGAATTTAACATTACCTCCACTATCATCTCTAATAATTTGTCATGAGAAGTGACTTCAGTGGTTATATTATCAACAGAGAGCACTCTATTTTTTTTTATTAGAGAGGGATTTGGGGAAAAAAGTAATAGCCCCCCACCAAAAAAAAAAGGAAGCATGAGTTGCGAGTTACAATGCCATGTTTCAATGGCTGTTAAAGCTTCTTAATTAATTTTTCAGACGTGTACCATATTGTCAGATGTGCAAAGAAGTGTGAATTCATCTATGCCCTGTATTAGGGATACCTTGTGGTGACTGGAAGGTATGCATATCTTTATGATCAATATATTATATATGCTATATTTGAAAGAACAGCAAACACCATAACCAAAGTAACAAGAACTGTATATTAGACAACCAATGTGGGAATCAAGCCAACAGGCATTATAACATCCAGTCCCAAAGGGGAAGTTTTAATATCTTGAACTGCTCATGCAATCCAACTGAAACCTGCAGACAAACTCACAGTAATGACATGTTTGAAACAAATGTACAGCTACAAAGTATAAATGCAGCTCAAACATATATTTCCCTTACAACATTAGCTCAAAAGAGCAACACTCATTCTGAAATTGCCAATGCTGGCACGATAGGCAACCAAGGGGGGCAGCCATCATCATGCATAATCTTAAAGACAAAGCCTTAACACACTGAGCTATTTTTATAATCTGACTGTAGGCTGCAGTGAAGCACAGAGTAACGGCATGGACAAAACAAAGAAGAAAATGCAGCTCATATGGATGTTTGTGATGCAATGTTGGTGCTCTGCACAGAATTCCAAACTCCTACATAACCAAGGGGCATGGGAGATCAAACCCACAACTAGCCTTGCATACAATCTGAAAGTCAAAGTATTAAATGCTAGTTATATTCTGGTAGGATTGAGTTGCATTCACATACAGAGTAATATAATCAAACACATACTGCTACTTTTGAACTATGAAGCTTAGCACAGAAATGCCACTACTGTAGAAAACGTACACTGTGTCAGAGTACATCCATACCACCTGAATATATTTTCTAATATGCAAATCTGTAGTGTATGAAGCAGGTGTGCTCACTTTGGCACTCTTTGCATTGCACTACCTTCCTCTTGTGCACCTGTGCATCACTACAATAGCTTCAGATGCTATGGTGACAGAGTGTAAGACAAGTGAGTGGCACACATGGGCAGGTTGTAAGTGTTGGTAATACATCTCACTTACAGTGCATTACAAACAGGAGTGTATATATAGTTGGATGATACACACTGGCAGGTTGTATGTGTAAGTAAGAGAAGGGTTACTTACAATATATTGGTGGTGCTCTAGCTTCAGCCTTCTTTGACCCAGGAGGACAGATGAGTCACCTCATGCCACTGTAATTGTGGCAACACTGTTTGCCCATGGGTAGTATGCACCCAGAACATTCTCTTAGCTGTTCCAGACTATTCCAGGCTTCAGTCTTATATTTAAGACCTTCATGCCCTCAAATAACAGCCTATGGTTATATTCCTTGTGTACCAAGGGCAGAAAGATTGTATTTTCCTCCTTATCTTTCAACTGTCCAGATGTTCACAGAATGTCCAGACTTTTTGCTCATATTTGTGGTCTGTTCCTCATAAAACCTGTGGTTTTCTGGAAAATCAGTGAGGATTGAATTCACTCTGCACAGAGTTTCAGACAATATCCTTCAGAAAAATGCATGGTAGTGCAAAACATTTTATTCTAGCAACTTTCTAAGTTTATGAAAGCAATATTTAAAAATTGTCCCTATTTTTAGACCTTTGCACCCCCCCATTATTTTTGGCTTTGTCCAGATTTCTTGTCTAAGTGGTTAAGAGGCATGATTTCCTCCATGCACCACCTTTGTACTCTAAAAGAAGCCCTGCCTTCTGCCTCAGCAGATGTCAGTATAATTGACAAATCACAGAGAAAAATGGGAGCTACTTTGTGCCCACTCCCATACTCAGGTGTGCCAACTGGCATGCGATGGTGGTCAGCTCATTTGTGTGACTGCTGGTGTGACAGTCCAATATGAGTACGATATTACACTGAACAATACAATTTCAGACATGAAACATGGCAGTCCTGGATGTGCTTATTTACTGTGAGTGAACCATGCATTGCCGTGACTCCATTTCCATTATGTCTGATGGAGAATTACAGATATCTCTCAGGTGCCACTGGTGAATTGCACATGTGCAGTGCTGCCTGGAAGTACCTAGGTGGTGTGTGTACTTTCGATAACAGAACTCAGTGTGGAGTTTGGCCAGGTTTGGCCAGGTAGACCAATGCCAAAACTGAGCAATTCACAAACAGTAATGAGCAGCTCCCTCATTTACATAATCACTGCAATTCACAAACAGTAATGAGCAGCTCCCTCAGTTACATAATCACTGCAATTCACAAACAGTAATGAGCAGCTCCCTCATTTACATAATCACTGCAATTCACAAACAGTAATGAGCAGCTCCCTCATTTACATAATCACTGCAATTCACAAACAGTAATGAGCAGCTCCCTCATTTACATAATCACTGCAATTCACAAACAGTAATGAGCAGCTCCCTCTATTACATAATCACTGCATCCAGACATCTGAATTTACTCAATATAACGACAGGAGAAGAATTCCTAGAGCAGCAAATTTGAAACCTGCAATAGATAAAACTTGAACTAATTACTTCCACAACTTCTACAAGGTAAGCGCTACATTTTCACCTTCACTGTTTAAACTACGGGTAATTTTAACTGCCTTGGTACTTTTGTATATAATGAAGTAGCTTTAATGATACTTCTGTGGGTTATTGAGCAAGTGAAGTGAGAGGAGCTTCCAGAGTAAGGCAGCTGTCGTACTGAAGGAGTATTAAGCCTAATGGAAACCACACTCATCAGCAAATACTCGGTGAACACGTGAAACCATTTGTCTGTTTTATAGCATATACTACATGTACAAAAGTCTTCACAGTTTGAGTGCAGCTTTTAGTAAGACTATACAAGAAGCACTGCATCTTAATTCATCGCCTTTTAGACTGAACATGATTATTGTTGTCCACCTTTTGTTTTGTTGTGTATATGCCATCATTGGTTGAACACTGTCATGTCACCTTGGGGGGTTGGGAATATTAAGACATTTGTAGTACTGGGGATATGGGCTCAATAATGTTAACTGATATAAGTTAAACTGCCTGGGCAGATATATATGACTGTCAAGCATGCCAGCTGCATGGTATGTGAGCAAGAGCAAGACCAGTATTGTAAAGAGTTTCTTGGACCAGTCACAACCAACATGGTGATATCATATTTTCCATAGCTAAAGAGCAGTTCCTAAGAAACCTAATAAGCAGAAAGACACTGCTGACTTTATTAAGAAAATAGCCAGGAAACAGATTCCAGGTAACAGAGAATGAGGTGCTACACTATACCCTCCATCTGTATGGTCAAGATTTTTTGTATCTGACAGGGCCTACTAGTAACATGCATGGAAAGATCTCACAGTGGGTATTAATGCTGTCAGTAGCCAGGACTATGCTTATGTAATGGTCCACTGCAAAACAACAGGCATTGCTCATGCTATAGAAAAAACACAGAAACAATGGTAGAACCAGTAGGCAAAGGTTGATAGCATCCATGAAATACAAATTATACAAAAAAAAAGAAATTGACCACCATAGCTAAATAAAAACATATGGTATTTATTACAAATAAACTGGTAAGTGCTTTCATGGCAAAACTGCTTCTTCAGACCATATACACTCTGTTTAAAACACTACAAATTTAAATAACCTTCAAACCAATAGAGTCAGTGGAACAAATCATGTGACTTGACACTCTTGTCATTTAAGCCACGGCTCATATCCACTTGTAAGTACAAAATCCATCTAAGGTCATTACATTCTGTTTTATTAATTAAATCCCCTCCCCTCAGATTCACACTTAACAACTCTAATACAACAAATTTAAAACCATGTCTTTGTCCAAACTCATTCACATGTTTCGCTAATGCATCACATAGCTTCAATTTCTTGATATCATATATATATATATATATATATATATATATATATATATATATATTCAAAAATTCTCTCTTTGAGAGTGCGATTTGTCTTTCATACATAAGAATTGCTACATACAGTACACTGTGCCAAACATATCAAATTACTACTTTTACAATCAACATAAAACTCAAATTCTATATTACAGCCAGAAATTGGATGTACAATATGTGTAGTTTTCCATATAAACTTACAAGTGCTGCATGAGCGACATGGGAAGGTATCTATGTGAATAGAAATTCTGCAGTTAGTAGTCAGCTTTTGTCTGTAACATAATTGCCATTTCAAAGATTTGTTATTTTTGAATGAGAATTTTGATGCAGTGCCTAAAACCTTTTTTATTTTTTGTCTGCTATCAAGACTGGCCATTTTCTCCTAATAATCTCACATACCGTACTAATATCACTTGAATAAGTTAAAGTGATTCTGGAATCTTTACAGTCATTAACTAAAACCATATCTGTACTATTGTGCCTGTTATCAGAAAAATAAAGTCTGGCAGATGTCTTTCTTCAAGACTGTACTTCAGTAATCATGCTCTCAATCTCATTAAGTGAACAACCCCTACCTAAAAATTCATTAGACAGAATATTAAATGTTTCTTCTAACATATCACTATCATTCAGCCTCATTGCACTTAAAAATTGACCTTTTATTTATTTATTTGACATTTGTTTACTGGGGTGATCCGAATGGTTCTACAGAACCCATTTTCAGTGGAGGCTCGAGGAGAAAAGCTCCACATACAGTACAATACAGATACATTATAGTCCAAAAACAAACCGATGCAAACGACATGAGGAACACTATACAGAAATAAGCTGATAGAACGTAAGCTAGGTTACAAGACATACTACATATCTGGACAATTTTATAGAGTCATATCATTATAGACAATTGTAGTCGCTCTAACAACATATACGTAGCCTATGAGTAGATAAACTGTACACAAGTAGTATGTTGGCAGTAAAATGTGCGACATCAGTTGTACTACATGAAACATAAATTGATGGTTTCAGTTAGGAAAATAATAGCAGAAGAGTTAGTGATGTAGTAGGGAGAGAGGCATTACAGACTGAGGAGTAGCTTAAGGATATGCATGGAAAGAGAGAAGGAGTTACGAGAGACATCAGGATCTTGTAGCCTGAAGGAGTGAGATGTGACCGAAGAAGAAGAAAATGAAGCCAGCGTGGAAGAAGAGGAAGAGCTCAGCATTAGGCTGGATATATACAGGAACATGGCCATGTATTTTTGAGATGATTTTTTAAAGAGGTTGAAAGCAGGTTAGGCCAGGCATAGACCTGGTAGCTAGAGGTAGTGTATTTCATAGTTCAGAGACAGAATATTAATACAGAGAGTGACTTGTTTTTCTTTTTTCTTTTTTTCTTTTTTTTTTTTTTTTTATGGGTTTTTGAGGATCGCAGGGATCTATTTCGTCTATAAGGTGTGACTAAGTTGGCTAGTGCAGGGCAGGCAGTAAGCTTGAAAATAAGGTTGTGGAAAGTGGATAGCTCAATAATAGCAGGTTGGTTGGGAAATTCAACCAGTTTAGTTCTAGTAGTGCTTTACAATGATGTCTGCGATACTTAGAGGTTGTGGTAAACTTAGTTACTTTGTTATAGTATTGTTCCATCTTTCCTAGGGTAGACGTTTGTAAATTATTTAGGACAGGGGCACTGTGCAGAAGAGAGAAAAGTAAAAATGTTTTTGCTAGGGAAACTTTGGTTGCAGTTGATGAGAAATGTTTGTTTCTACACAAGAGTCCCAGTTTTAGATGAGTTTTCTTTATATTGTGCTCAAAAGAAAGTTTATTGTCAGTGATTACTCCTAGAAGTTTGATTTCCTGTACTATGTCTATGACAGTGTTGTCAGATACAAAGATGTTGAAATGACTGGTGACAGGGGATGTGTTTTTAGGGGGTCTATGTTAAATATTCGAACGCTTAAATGTTCGAATCACTAAAGATCGACCTTTAGTGATTGAACATTTAAATGTTCGAATATTTAAAAAAATAAAAAAAAAATAAACTAAACAAAATAATAAAAAAAAAACTAAAAGGTGTAAGCAGGGGGGCAAGCACCCCTGGACACCCTCCCCTGCTACTTAAATATACCAAATCCAAGATCACGCTACAGTGTAAGAAATGGAAAATTTTCCATTTATGCACTTTAGCACACTGAAATGTGATCTCGGAGTTGGTATATTTAAGTAGCAGGGGGTGTTACACCCTTTACATTTTCTTTTTTTTTTTTGTAAATATTAATTTTTTATATGTTCGAAGATTTAATTGTTCGATCACTAACTGTCAGTCATTAGTTGTTCGAACAATTAAGCATTCGAACATATAACATAGACCCTTTTTAGAGTGGAAGAGTACTAATTTAGTCTTCTTTGGATTAAGAAAGAGTTGTGCATTTGTTTAGCCAGGATTCGACTGCAGTAAAGGAGTGTTGAGTTTTTGAAAGCAATTATGGTAGTGATTGAGCTGTACAGATTATGGTGGAATCATCAGCATACTGAATGAGTGTTTCAGGGTGGGTAGAAGTGTAAAGGTTGTTAGTCAAAATGTTGAAGAGTAGAGGTCCGAGGATGGAGCCTTGGGAACTCCAGTAGAGTTGTGTAGAAAGGATTGGATCATTTCACTGCTTGTTTACGATCCTTGAGATAGATCTGAAACCATTTTACTGTGTTATGTGAGAAGTGTAAGTTAGACAGTGTGTTCAGTAGTAGGGGGTGAGAGACCATGTCAAAGGCCTTAGAGATGTCAAGGAATACTGAAGCTGTAAAGAATCCTGCATCTCTAGCCTTGTTCACAGTGTGTATAAAGGATAACAGGGATGTAGTTGCACTGTGGTATTTCACTATCTGTTGATGGATTCTCTTAAGAATTTTGGATATGGGTGACAAGATGGATGTAGCATGGAAATTGGTTAATTCAATATAGTTGCCTCCTTTGTGGATGGGGGTGATGTGAAATTGTTTCTATATGGTTGTTACTTCTGATTCAGATAAAGACCTATTTATAAGGATGCTGATTGGGTAGGTGATTGAGTTAGCAGCCAGTTTGAGGTAGTGTGGTGGAAGATTATCAGCCGATGTGGAACAAGGTTTTAGTTTTTGTAGCAGTTTGTTTATGCTGTGGGTACGGGGTGAAATGAGAATGGGGTTTATAACAATTTGTTGAGTAGCAGGGTTATTAATGATAGGTTTAGAGGTAGTAGATGGTATAGGGTTGGTACCTACATAGGTTGAAGGGTGGGGAGGTCCAGTGTTAGCGGTGTTAGTTAGGTCTGCTATGGATTTTATGAAGTGCTTGTTAAAGTTTTCTGTTATTCGTGATGGAGGGATATTAGGTGATAGAGTGTGAGGTCTATCTGTCCCAGGGTTAAGTAGAATAGATATGGAGCCCCAAAAGTTTGGGGGGTTGGTTTTATGCTGGAGTTGAAATTGGGAATAATATGATTTCTTATCTTTGTTGATTAATTTTGTAACTTTTTTACATAGTGTTTTGAAATTGACATGATTTTGTTTGTTTTTATTTCGTTTCCAGGTTTTCCAGGCTAGGTCACTGCTTCATCATGTGTTTACATTCCTTAGAGACTCATGGGGCTGAGTTCTTTTTGATTCTTTTCATACAAATGGAGGATAGGGTAATAAATATGTGAAGGAAGGTGCTATTAAAGTATAGTGCGGCATTATTAAGGGGTAGTAGTTCAAGGGGCATCCAGTCTATTTCATGCAGGAGATTGTTGAAGTTATGGTGACCAAAATAAGTTAAACTGATTTCACAGTGTGTACTCTTAGTTGTTGGTAGTTTGTTCTAATGGCATAAGCTGGCAGATAATAACTCAGGGAAATAGACAGTGTACCTGAAGAGGGATAATTGGTGGGGTGGGATACTAGGATCCAGTCTAGGGTGGATTGGTAGGTAAGATCTTTGCTGTATCTTGCTGGACTATTGATAAACTGTGCAAAAAAACATACAGATTGATACTATTTATGGGGGAGTTGGAAGCAATGGTCTGCCAATCGATATTAACGTCTCCCAAGATAATTGTTTTGTGATTTATTGTTTGGGATGTCCAGGATAATATATCTACCAACAGTGGTATATTGTGACCTGCTGGGATATATATTACTATTATGCAAATTCTTTTTGTTGTGTTGAGGGTCAAAAAAGAGATTAGTACCTTGGTGGGTACATTGCTGGTGTAGGGTGTGATATTGAGTGCAGAGGGGTATAGAAGGGCTATCCCTCCCCCTTTCTTTTTAGATCTCACTCTTCTCATTATTGCAAAGTTTGGAGGTATTATTTCTGAGTCTTTTACATTGGGGTGTAGCCATGTTTAGGAAAGGGCTAATATGTCAGGCTTATTGTGATCAATCCAGGCAAGCAGTGGGGATATTTTATTACATATACTTCTAAGGTTCAGTGTTAGCATGTTTAAATCTTTGAGGTTACTTCTGGGATTAGGATTAAAGGGTGGGCCTGGGTTAGGATGTGTCTCCACTTTTGAGTACATAGGTGAGGAGGAATGAGTATAGATGATGGTAATGGTGTTAAGTGTGGCTTCATAGGAGGTGGGAAGGGCAGTTTGTAGATCGAATAGTATAGGAGGGTATTGGGGAAAAGCTGGACAGAGATATGTGAGAAGCTGTGTTGTTTATCGGGGCGTTAGTTAGAGGTGGTTACTGATGTGTATCGGTGAATGGGGCATGTGATGATATAGTTGTAGCGAGGTTGAGAATTAAGAATAAAAATGTTAGGGAAGTTAAGAAGAGCATGTCTAATGTGAGGGTGGGTTTACAAATAGTAGAAGTGGTATTTATGTGTTAGAATGAAATATCAGGTGTAAGTAAGATGTATGTTATCTAGTGATATGTGAGCAGCTTAAGGTAAGGTTGGAAGTCTGTTGTCTTCAGGGCAGCTTTGCCAGTTTAGTTAGGTGTTTTATCTTGAATTTTTACTGCAATGTAGTAGTAATGAATTATTTTATTAAGGAATTTGGTTCAAGATTCACGACTTATCCACTTGCTGAAAACTTGTTCTCTAAACCTACATTACAATATTTTTCATTCATTACATGCCAAACCTATGCAGCATATGTTGTACATAATCTTTAAATATGTTTACATCTAATTACAGGAAGCAAGTGTAATACACTTCTATCTGGCATACAGTCAGAGTAAAAACAGTCCAGGAGGCTGATGACATATCTACATTACATTTATTTACAGTGCACATCCTGCGGTATCAGAAGTTAAGATATGAGATTTGCAAAAGTCAGAAATAATATTTGTCTATGTGAATTTGTGCTGACAATTTTTTTTATTTCTTTTGTGAAATGTAGGAAAATTACATCTAGATTTGCAGATGAGGGGGAGGTAGCTGTTTTCAGAAAGGGGACAGGAGGACATGCTCCAGTTACAGAGGGATTATACTAGTCTGCTTCCTATGGAAATCTTTACAAAGGTACTGGAGTCAGACATTAGAGTTCCTGAGTCAGAAGGAAAAATATGAATTACATCTTAGCCATAGAACTCTTTTCTTTTCCACAAATGTTGCAGCTGTCTTGAGGATTGTCTAATTCTGCCTACATCTGTTCTGTGACGTGGAAGAGGCATCTGAATGAAAATAATGGAATATGTTATGGGAAGTATTACATCGATGTGGAGTTCAGGGGCTCACAGCTATATGTCATTCAATGACAAGAATTGTGCCAGAATTCTCTGTGTGAGGGAGAATAATTTCAAGGTGGTTGCAGGGCTCATCCAAAGTTATATGTTATGTTGCCTTCTTATCTATGATCTTATAGGACACCATACTGAGACATATCTAAAATTTGGGGAGCATGCAGCTTGGAAAAGTAAGGGTTGCATCTGTGCTCACTGTGAATTAGGTAGCCTTCTTTTTCTGAGGAAGTAACTATGATGTTTGGCATGCAATAGAGTGGCTCACTACTGAATAGCAAGTGGCTGTGATAGAATCTGTACTTATTAATCTGAGGATATGGTTCTCTTCCCTAAAAAGACTGGATTGCTCTTGACAAGATAGGGAGCAGCCGCCATCTTAAATTTGCCAGTTTAAGAATCTCCTGACCTCATTCAAGACTGAGGGCAAAGGGAATTGGAAGATTAATCATCAGATGGGTACAAAGTGATGAACGTGTCATATGAACGTCTTACTGTGTCAGCAGGTACCTAGCATGCTACCTGTACCCCAGTATCATTTAGGTATACCCAATCCTATTTTGCTGCAACCCAAACCCATGTTTATTGTGTACTCTTCCCCATCACCATTTGTGTGCCCTCTGTTTGTTTCTGTCCTCTTTGTCACCCCTCTTAGTGTATGCACATCTAATCTGTTTCTACTGCTTTGTGTTTGCTTTTGTGCCCCCCAACAGACTACCTTTCCACACCTTTCCTTCCCTTGTTTACTTATCATCCTTCTCAACACCCCCTTTCCTTTAATAAATATATAAAAAAGGGTTACCTATGCCAAAAAATATGTGCCTTGCTTTTCTACTGCCTGTTTTTCTTTCATACCTCCCTTCTGTGTGTACCTCTTATTTCTCTATGCCTCTATTTTACTGTCCTTTACTCCTGTTGCTCTCCCTTTTCATGTAACCGGTGTATCCAGGTGACTCTGCACCTGACAGCAGATGTTTGCATTGTGCTATAGGTTATCACTATGCGGTGCTTGTTGACAGGTTGTTCTGCCATGTGCAAACATTTTCTATCATGTGCAGATGAAATTAAATATTATGAGAAATGTGCTAGTCAGCACCTAGCAACCACCTAAATCCACAACTTACTTCCTGTTCTGCTTTGGTTGGCTTTTGGCTCTTCAGTATTGTTCCAAATGTAGCCTTTGTACATAGATATCTGCCAGCCACATAGCTTTTTGCAGTTTATAAATTCATCTTAAAATAGGTCATCTGCATAAACCCACAACATTCTGAAAAACTGTAAAATCTATTAGTTCAAATTAACTCTTCCCTAAGACACAATGTAAAACCAATTTATCATCAGACAAGATAGAAGCTATTCAAGTCTGCCTCCTCTCCATGTACAACAGACCACTAAATTAATTTGACACATGATGAGGCCAGCCCTTCTACCTTTCTTCCTAATTCAGATCAACAAACCTCTAAACAGAGAAACTTCTAGAGGCAACAACAAATTCCAGCTTCAATTCCCAGATTCACTGTGTTCAACTCAAATTTATCAACAAAATGTCATCCTAGATTTCCAGATCTTTAGCACACATTAACAACTTATCACCAGTTTTAAATATACTGTCATACCTTTCTCAAATGTGCCTCACCCCAAATTTTCCACTGACTACAAACTGCAAAGCTCTGCCCTTCAGTAAAACATCCTAGAAAAACTAATCTACAAGCAAATACCTGATTACATAGAAATGCATATGCTTCTATTTAAACTTTAACCTCAAACATATGACAACATAAAAAAGGGTTTAATAACAGGGGTCTTCTTTATGCATTAAAGTGGGGCACTTATCGGTGTTCTCAAGAAGTGACAAGCAGGTTTACCCATTATTTATATGACAGATCTTTAGTACTAGCAGGACTTAAATTTCATCAAAGCTACTGAATATTTATCAGATGGTGCTATACAAGACAGAGTACTATGGCCACTTCTTCTTTCATTTCATGTAGTCTTCCATGGTACAACATGCTTAAGTATTACTACTTCTACAGATAACATAGTATGTGCTGCAGCATTTAAGTCTTTTCCACAGCTTACTTCAATACCACAAAATATTTTTTTCTTTAATTTGGACTTGGCTTGCTAAGAAAAAGCCAACAATTAACATCTGCAATTCACAACTGTTATGACATAGCAACCGTTATGATTATCAGTACTGTTAAATAAATAGCCAGCTACTGACAAAGTATTACAGCAACTAAGGTTGACCTATGGTGTCTTACATTTGCCTACATTATATTTTAGAAGAGGCATTACCATCAAGTCATTAATACCCAGAAATGAATACTCCTTGCCTATTATTTTTTTGTTTGTTCCTAATACAACAACCTTACAAACAACCAAAAATAAAATGATACGATTTATTTACCTCTCCATGCCCACAGAACATCTTTGCACTTCCAGCTGGCATATTTCCGGTAGGCCCAGCTTTCTTATGAATTAATTTTCCTTTAAGCTGATTAAAGAAGGTTATTGCCCAACTGCTGGCAAACATACTAAAATTGCTTACATCATCTTATGCCAATAGAAGTAACAATTATAATAAACTTAACAGACCCCCATCACTCCATCACCTTGTAAAAATCATTCTATCCTGTTGGATGGAATGTCTACCAAACTAAATTACCACTTCTAATAATCATCATCATTCATCATCACCCACCCCCTTTTTCCGATTTTCTACATGGTGTTGGGGTGTTGTGTTAACTGTCACCATCTCTCTCTATTCAATGCCACTCTCCTACCTTCTTCAACATTCATGCCTAGCTGCTGCAGGTCTTCTCTTACACACAGTCCATCCACCTCCTTGCTTGGTACCTTTGTTTTCTCTTGCCTTCTTCCTCTCTGTCCCAAATATTCTTCACCAGATCATCTTCTGCTTTTCTGCACATTTACCTGAACCACCATAATCTGTTTTCTTTGACAGTTTCTGGAAATGGAGCTACTTTGGCTTCTGCTCTTATGTCCTCATTTCTTCACCTCTTTCACAGTGTGCATCCTACTACCCATCTCAGGCACTTCATCTCCATCATGTCTAACTTCCTCAACTACTCTTCCTTTTCTGCCCTGGTTTCTGTACTATATAGTAGTACTGGTCACACCACTGTTATGTACACTTTATTTTTCAGCTTATTTGGCATTCTTCTGTCATACACTACCCCTGACACTCTCTGCCATTTGGCTATAACCCCTCTGGGTTTGTCCTCCTCATTCAGACTTTTCTTCTCCTCAACCACCCCTTCCACATAAAGCTGTTATCCTATTCCACTATTTTCACTTCTATCTCAAGTCTCAACTTCTTCTGATTTCCCCATTTGCTGCCCAAATAACTATCTTATCTCTACTCCATTTCATTCCAGGTGCCTTCAGTTTTGCATTCCATTTTCCTATCCTTTGATGAAGTTTTTGCTAAGAGTCTGTCTGTAATGCCACTTTGTCTACATACAGGAACTTTGTTGACCTGTTTACTCTGACATCTTTGCTAATGTAGTCCATCACCTGCATGAACAGCAGTGGGCTCAGAGCTGAACCCTAATGTACCTCCACTCCCACTGGAAAGCCCTCTGTGAGACTGAACACTGTTCATACTTGAGTCATTGGGTCCTTGTACATAGCTTGTACTAATTCTCCCAATCTTTCTGGGGCTTTGAACCACTGCAGGGCTGCCCAAATTAACTTTTTTGAAATGTTGTCATATGCTTTCTCAAAATTTAAAAATACCTAGTTAGACTATTTTCTCATTTCTAGCTTATTCTCACGTATTTGTCTCTTTGCAAACACTGGGTCAGTTGTACTGCATCCTGATCTGAATCCAAATTGCTCATCTCCCATGTTACTTTCTTCTACACTGTGTATCTGTTTATCAGTCATGTTCTCCAGAAAAGTCATGCAGAGTGGCAGGAGTTTGATACCTCTGTAGTGTCCACAGTTGTGAGTGTCCCTTGAGTCTTGAACACTGGCACAAGTATGCTTATTTTCCAGTCATCTGGAATATGCCTTTCTCTCCATACTACTATGAGTACATTCAGGAGACATTTCTCCCATATCTCACCCAACATCTTTATCATATCTGCTGTGACCTCTTCTGAGCCAGCTGCTTCCCTCATTTAATTTTCCTTAATGCTGTTTTTGGCTCCCTATTGAAATATCAGTATTTGGAATGCAGTGTTGAAAAGCTAAAAAAAAGAATGAAAAAAGGAAGAGTGAATCTCAGATATCACTCTTCTCCTTAAAACATTTTTTTTGCGGGGAGTGGGGCTCCCCTGCACCTACTGAACTTATACCAACTCCAATATTGCCATACCTCAGTCATTTATTCTCAATATTATAGGACTCGCTGCAGCAGGACTCAAGATTTCAAATGGTTAACACTGTTCTTACTTCTTCTATAATGGGCTCTTCCTGTTATCTCATTGTAGGCATGTCTTGTGCAATATAACTCCCGCGGGGGGTTTCTTTATTCAGAAGCAGCTAAAAGTACTCCTTTCATCTGCCTTGGAAGCCCAGTATACAGGTGAGCAGGTTGTTGCTGGTATCCATTATGGAGATTCCAGGGACTCTGACACTTAGACTGGATACCAGCTGAGTCTGAGGGTTCACAACGATGGTTCCAAGAACAGTGAAAATGCAGTTGAGAATGGGGTAAAATATTTTAGTTAAAAATACAATTGCTGTATCTGAGACAATTTTCCATACTCCAAAGTACAATGACCTTGGAGCTGATACACACACACACACACACACACACATACACATATATATATATATATATATATATATATATATATATATATATATTTTTTTTTTTTAATTTATTTTATATTTGTTGACAGGGATTGTCCAACTGACCTGAAGATCACTTTTCAGTGGAGACCCAGGGAGAAAAGCTCCCAACATATTATACAATTTTCATTATAAATTAGCATTAAAACAGCAATATATACATACATACATACATACATACATATATATGTTTGCTGGGTGGTGTGATGCAGGAGGATGAAGCCCCCTCTACCCTGCAAAAACACTTTACAATTGTAACAGTAAGTTTCAGAATTCACAGCACGGTTCAATAAGGCACCACAAATAACTAAATAACATCCAAAGGTACCAACAGAGGATCAAAGACCAGCTCTCAATAACATCCAAAGGTACCAACAAAGGATCGAAGACCAGCTGGTCTTCGATCCTTTGTTTGTACCTTTGGAAGTTTCAGAATTCGCTATTTTATATTAAGAATTATAGTTAAATTCTGGGACATGCAACACTGGGTGTTACACTTCTGACTGGGACCCACAAAGCCCAGCCTGAAAGAAACATATCTGGAATACAGTAGACTGGTATTTTTGACAAACAAGAAGTGGGTAAAAGCATAATCCATAGCTCCAGCTTTCAAATGAAAATGTCAAAACAGGATCAGTATTAGAAGTGTGGGACGTAAAATTACTGGGTTCAAAACTCTAAGGATAAACTGAAATTCAAACAAAAAAGGAATAAGCATTAAAATTCACAGCAATGCCATTAAAACATTTTTGTTCAGCAGTATTCCCCCCACCACAGTCTATGCTGTGGGAAGTACTTAATTTCCAACATTGCCGCAATTTGGAGTAGCGGGAATAGTTTGAGACAGCATAACCTCAGACTCAGTATATATATTCTCCTATATTCACACTTGCTGCTTCTCTGTTAGAATGATGACAATTGTGTTTTTTTATACATAAGAGGAACCTATCAGGATATGTAGACAAGGAACTGGGAGCATGTGCTTGAGAATTAAACATGTTTTGCTCTATTTTGAGCATTTATTTTCATATTCTAAAGGTTTGTCTCATTGTCAGTTATCCTTTTTGCTTAAACTTCTCAAGCAAAACTACAAAACAGGTTGTTTTTATTTAATGACACATAACTATCATTGAGAATGTATAGTGTCAGTCATGTTGCAGGAATACAGTAAACATAACTGTAGCTCATGAGAGGGAAAATAATACTAGAAGTAAAATGGTTTGTGGACAAATTTTGATCATGTTATTTGAAGGTCTGTCTGGTGTTCGGATGATTTGTGATTGGATCTTGTAGCCTCAAGCAGCTTCTTGGGGAAATCTGTGCAGATGAGGGGCATCCTGAATTGATGGTTAATAGGATATGAGATTTAATGGAGATGACCTTCTCCTCAGTGACACAAAGTTAGTATGTTTGCTCAGATTGACTGCAGTCGGTCTGCAGTCTCAGTGTGAATAGAGAAGACAGAATCAAGTGCATAGACAGGCATATGCCATGAGTGTTACGGTGTACACTTTTGGAAATAAATCTTTCTCCAGAATTAGGTATGCTAGAATTTAGATTAAAAAAGTCACGGCATATTTAATATTTTTTAATGGTATTAAGTTGCAGAGCTAACATTTGATTTTTGCTTGAGCCTACTATTTTACTATTTTTTTGTATCAGAATTAAAAATGTATACTAGATATAAACTTACACTTTCTAGAATATGTCTGTGTCTCTGTACGTGTTGGAGGGGACTGGGTGTGTGAATATTTATGGGGAAAGCTGTATTTTGAGAGTGAGCAGCATTCTGGAAGCTGGTATATAGTTGTAAAATCTGGACTATGGCCTGAGTCACTTGTTGGAGGTGTACCAACAGTCATCACCTTCTTTTGGGGTTGCTGATATAGTTAATGTTTGAGCAATGCACTAAAGAAACATTGATGAGGAGGGCTAAATACATTAAATCCTGTAATCCTGTATTGCATTAATAATACTACGGGCTGTCTTCTAAACTGTATTATTGGATAGATGATCAAGTTAATTTAGGCAAAATATGCGTATGTGTGTATCTATCTATCTATCTCTATACGGAAACACTTTATAATCTCAAAATACTGAAATGTCAAATTTCAGTATCTCAAGACTATAAAGTCGAAGTTTGAAAATACCGAAAGTGCATAATCGCAAATTTGAATATCTCGAATTTGAAGTTATGGCTTTACGCTACGTAATGTCCGGGATTGTATGTGGATGGTGTGTGGTGCCATGTGTGGATTTAGGTGTTTTGTCAGGAAAGTGAGTGTTTTGTAAGGGTTTTGGGTGGGAGGATGAGTGTATGTGAGTGTGCTGATATGTGTGATGTGTGTGTGAGGGACTGTAGAATGTGTGTGTGTGTGTTTGCTTTTGTTTACTGTTTGTGTGATCTCGCAGATAGTATATATAAATGGGGGGGGTGGCACAGCCCCCCCACATGGGGGTGGGGGGGACTTGTCCCCCTGCTTATTTGTGTTGTAGGTTTGTGGATGTGTGTTGTTTTGTTTTTTTATGTGGTGATGTGGGTGTTGTGGTGTATGTGTGGTCTGGTGTGTGCTGTGTTTTAGGTGTTTTGAATTTTGCGGTTGTGGGATTCGTGGTTTTGGTGTTTCAGTGTTGTGTGGATTCGATTTCATGGCCTCGAAAAACTGAAATTCAGTATTTTGAGAATATGAAGTGAATCCGTCTAAACACACACACACACACGCACATATATATATATATATATATGTATATATATGTATATATATATATATATATATATATATATATATATATATATATATATATATATATATATATATATGGGTCTACTTTTCTTGATCGAAATTTCAAAATGTCAAATAAGAAAAGTAGAAACCCACTTAAGTGAAAGTGCACTACATTAAAAATGCACTTTCGTAAAACCCGATTTACCGAATCAGAAAAAAAACAAAAGAAACTACACACACCCCCTACTTAACTATACTAACTTCGAGATCGCACTACAGTAGGGAAAGGGATATATTTCCTTATCCCCACTGTAATGTGATTCAGTGAATCAGGTTTTGTGAAAGTGCATGTGGTGCATTTTTGCTTAAGTGGGTTTCTACTTTTCTTGTTCGAGATTTTGAAATTTCGATCAAGAAAAGTAGAACCATATATATATATATATATATATATATATATATATATATATATATATATATGTGTGTGTGTGTGTGTGTATATATGTGTGTGTGTGTGTGTGTGTATGTATAAACACAGACACACACACACACACACACACACACACACACACACACACACACACACACACACACACACACACACAAACACACAAACACACACACGGGTATACAAATGCTTTATTACTACATAATTGCCTTAGTGGCTTGCTTGTGATTTCAACACAGTTACAATGAATGATAGAAAATGAGGTGCAATTCTAGTTTTTACATTGAATGTGCAAGTGACTTATTTCCTGCATTTACTGTTTTTTGAGTTACACTTTTTGATCTTGAAAAATTAATAAAGCATGACTCATAAATCTCAACTGAATCCAAGGCAACACACACGGATATATCTATATCTATATCTACACCTATATCTATATCTATCTGTATCTATATATATCATATATATCTATATCTAGCTATTTACCTATATCTATCTATATATCTATATCTATATAATATATATATATATATATATATATATATATATATATATATGTGTGTGTGTGTGTGTGTCTGTGTATCTACTTCTAAATTTTGAAGTTTCAAAACATCATCTTTCTTATGGTGTAGAGCATGAGATTGAAGTTTTGAAACTTCGAAGCATGCAACTGGAGATCACCATATGAAGTGGAATGGCATAGTTACCAATTTCCTCACTGTAGTGCGATCTCGGAGTTAGCATATTTAATTAACAGGGGGTGTGCCAGGTGCAGGTGGATTGCCTTCCTGCAAAAACTTTGAAAAAAAGATTTTTTTTGTTTTTATTTTTTTTATTAAAATTTTGAAGTTTCAAAACTTCAGTCTTATGTTCTTGACTAAAAGAAAGTCGACGTTTTGAAATTTTGAAATTTAGAAGGATACCTCTGTGTGAGTGTGTGTGTATGTATATATATATATATATATATATATATATATATATATATATATATATATATATACATATATATATAAATCTGTGTATGTATGTGTGTGTGTGTGTGTTTGTGTGTGTGTGTGTGTGTGTGTGTGTGTGTGTGTGTGTGTGTGTGTGCATACATATATATATATATATATATATATATATATATATATATACATATATACACATCTAAATATATATATATATATATATATATATATATATATATATATATATAGAGAGAGAGAGAGAGAGACAGATATAGATAGATAGATATCTTTCACAGGATAATTTCTGACAGTTTCCACGAAAACACTGACTTGAACATTTTGGGGCAATTAGTGAATACTTTTCTTGGAGAGTCTACTGAAATGGCCTCTGTACTCCTTCAGTTCTTTTGTATCATTTTTAATTTCTTCCACAGTCTTTACATTGTTGATAGTTTGAGAATAAGTATATTTCAAAATATGCTAACATGCCATCAATATAAACAGACTGACTAATATAGCATCTGTATATTATAAATTAGATAACTCTCATAAAAAGGATGGCACTTAATTGACCTCAGGAGTGAGGCCTTCATCTTAACTGAATCAGAGAAAGTGTTTGATTTCTTGGGAATGGTGCAAATATCTCTAACCAAGTCCTAGAAACAATTAGCAGCCCTCATCAAGTGGAAGGAGTATAGGACAACAAGAGTTCTTGTAGACAGGCTAGACCCAGACCATATAAGACACAGGAGGTTAAGACTAAGATATTTAGCTGGCTAGTTTTTCAAGAAAAGTAGGAGTTAAGTGTGCATTTAAGAACAATGATGTTCTTTCCTCATCTTCCAGTATGACCTTTAATATCGCTCACTTCTATTTTCTATGTTCACTGACTCTGACTCATTAGTTATTTTGCTTTAGGGGTTTAATTTTAAATGGTAAGTATTAAATGTGATGAATAGATAATGATGGAAACAATAACAGAAGTGTTTGCCAGCACTCAGCATTTATAAGTAGTGAAGTCACAGGCATTTAGTGATCATGATCTGTTGTCTGCTCCAGAGAACATTATGGTAAATCTCAGAAAAGTGATTGACCATATTACACTGAGCTGCTATCTGGTCAATATGGAAGTCCACCATGACTAATCTTGCACAGAAATGTCTTAAACAAGTCTTTTTGGCAGGATTTCAATAAATCTGTGCTTGCAAAGTACGGTCTTGAGTTGTTTGAAATGTAAGCACAGTATTCACTTCTCTATCTTTTCCCAGCCACTACAACAATAATTACCTTTGCGGAAACCTGCTATTTAAATCAGTGTTCACTTTGAATATGTCTGTATATGACTTATAAACTGATTTAATTAACTAAAAGCACAAACTTGTCTGCAAGCATCCACACACAAACACATACAGACATACACACACACACACACACACACACACACACACACACACACACACACACACACACACACACACACACACACACACACACACACACACACACACACACACACACACAGTCTTGCTAAGTCACCCATTCAGTCTCAGTCAGTCAATCAGTCACTCATTCACTTACGCACTCCCATACTGCACACTTACTTACAAGAAAGTCAGAGGAGATTTGTAGTCACCTGATGGCATGTCTTGTGGATAAGGGAGAAATGAGGTTTGGTAACAAACCAATTTGTCCAGGGACATCCACAGAAGGTGGTTAGATAAATATATTAGTGTACTGTTTGGTGGCTGGTGTAGGAGGTGGGGGTTTGTATTTGTAAAAGTACAATATATATATATATATTTTTTTTTTATTCTCTTCCCCGGGCTTTTGGGTGTTTGGAGAATTGGGGATGGGGGTTTAATGTTGACTGGGTTACAGTTCAGTTGGGTAGGGTTTCTGCTGTTTAAGTGCAGTATTAGGTGGTGGACGTTTGTGCTTTCCCCTTGTTTCTTGAGGCAGAGTATATATTGCGATAGTGGGAGGAGAAGTCTTGGTTTCTTCAAGATTCTTTTGTGGTTTAGGAATTGCAATCCATCAGGATCTGTATGTCAGCATTGACTTCAGTCTCACTTATAGAGGACTGACTGGCATGTTATGGCACTCAAGCTTCTTTATGAAACGCCTTGCCCATTTACGGTGCCAGTTGGGTTTAAAGCTGCAACTTGCTGTTTGCTGTTTTAACTCTTATGCATCATTCGCACTTTAGGTTGCAGTCAGCCTGGTCGATTGTTGTTGTCAGTGAAGGATTACAATGTTACTTGCCTGACAAGTGATTATGCTCATGTGTGCTGGGCAAAGGTTAATTCTGCACAGTTAAAGAGAACACAATTCACTCACAACTTGCGCATGCCAGCAAGACACTGACCATTATGGGGGGAAGGGAGGTTGGTGCACTTTCTGCTTCTGTTCATATGAATGGTTCTTTCACCTCATAGCTGTAAGGTATTAAAAAAAATAAATAAAGAAAGAAAACCCTAGATATTTATGTTAATGGCAGCCATTAATCAGTGGGGAAAACACAAGTTTAAGAGATTTATGCTGTTATCTTTTTTTACGGTTTGTGATTCTTAGGAGTATAATCAAGGTGGTACTGCTCCTTGTGGACTGCATAGTTTTAGTGTTTTCAGAGTAGAGCCAGTCTGTGGAGCAGCAATTTCACGGTTTTAAGAGCAGTCATGGGTGTTATTTGCTGCACATGGGCGGCTGCAGGTGGAGCTGCTGTTGAATTGAGGATGATGTGTGTGGGTTATGGGCATTTCCCTCATCCATACTTCCTGCATAAGTGTTCCAGTGCCTGCCTAGTAACTGTCCAGATATTCTTGGACAGCTTAAGCTTTGACTTGGGATGTGGGTCCATTCTGCAGAGGTTTGTAATTTGGATTTTGGGTGAAGGGACCTTTACCGTGTAGTATGGAAAATAGTCGCTCTGAGAGTTGTTAATAGACATTAGCTGCTGGTTTGTGCTGCGATAATTTCTAACAAGTTATTGTTTTCAGAACATTGCTATTGACAGTAATTATGATCACAATCAATAATTAATTTGCTTTGGAGACTTTTCAGGATCCGATGGCTTAGGGGATAATGCATGGTAGCTCCCAACTGTTAGCGTCCAGTTTGGGGAGTTTAGTAGGCATGCCCTCCTGTTTCAGGACTTAGCTCATAGCTGTTCAGAATTTCATAGAAGGTCCAGATTTTGCTGCATGTTCTGGCTCTGTTTCTCATTAGAATTGGTGGTTTTACAGTAAATTGCAGGTAGGCCTGGAGGTTTGAAGTCAATATATGACAGACATTTGGATGAAGGATTGAGCTGATGTCACACTTTTCTTTGTCATGATTCCTTGGTATAACAGGTTGAGAGTTGTGTTTTGAGTTGGGGGTAGTGGGGTACCAGGAAGCAGCATTTCTATATCATTGGTGGCGGCTGTGTTTTTTGCCTTGTCCAGATTTCTTTTCGCTTTGACAGGATAAGTACTATGCTCAGACACCTTAGACATGTCTGTTTTCATAAGTATGTTTCTGTTTTCATAACTATGGTTTTCTGGCAAATTATTTGGCAATCAGTAAGATTGAGGTTAGTAGCTAATGACAGACTTTTGAGTTGCAAACTTCATACTCTTCGAAAATGCATGTTACTTAAGTTTATGATGGGGATAGGCATTTTTGCACACTAAGATAGTAGCGATGGTGGTACCTCGGTGTTGAACTAGCTTCTTAAAATGAAGTGACTGAGGGTTCCCCCCGCATGGGCTGGTGTGTAAGCCAAGTAACGAGCAGATAATACGCATAAGTGGGAAGTCATACAAGCCTTTACACGTTGCCTCATATTTAGATTCAGTCATATAAAATTGTGATTTTCTGGCAACTACTGGCACTTCCTCAAGGATGGCAGGTGGACAATGACAGACATTTAAATGACTGACTTAATACCCTTTAGCCAATCCATATTAAGGCAGAGCTTTCAATTCAGTAGCAGTTGAGATGAGGAAGGGGTGTTGTGGTGGTGTGGACATTCGGTCTGTGCCATGCCTTCCAACTGTACCGACCTTCACAGAATGTCCAGATTTCTGGGGCATAAGTTGGGACCATTTACTAGTTTGTCTGCAAGTTGGTGACATATTAAGGACTAATGTTAGAACTGGGACAGCAGGGTGTGAGGATGACATAGTTACCTTATTGGCACAAGGTGCAGCGACTGGTTTTCCTATGGGATAATTGGCTACGCTTGGACTGGTCGAAGCATCAATTTGCCAGTACTAATTTATGGAGGCTCAAGTAGTCTTTTATATGCCTTGTCTGAAGGAGTTGGTGGTTATGGTAGCTCATTATTTTTATATATTCCAGAATAAACCAGTCTGATAGACAGGTTAAATGTTGTGGCTTTATATAACATAAGAGAGGAATCTCTAACACTGTATATATGTGTGTGTATGTGTGTTTGTTGTGGGTTTTTTTTTTTTGTGTACATTGTCTCAGTAGCTGTATTCTCTATGGATGTAAGGTTCTGAGTTTTCATTCGCTGTAAATTTGAGAACAACTTAGGATAATGTCTGCTGCGCCTGTGCTGTTTCTCTTAGGAGGGGGACAGGAGAGAAGCCTTGAGATGAGTGGTCTCCAGGAGAGGGAAGATATTGAAGGTGATGAAGATATAGAGGAAAAGAGTGGTTTATCACTCACTGATTAAATATGGGAGTTATGTGTCAACGTACTGTCTAGTCAATTAGAAATGAGGACAGACCTTTGAGTTAGAACTCGTACCCTTCAGAAATTAAAACAATGGTTAGATTGCCTATAAGTTTGGATAGCACTAGTTTAAATGGGTGGCAAAAGAAAGGGAAGAAGAAATGGGGAGAGTGAATGGAAAAGGGAAGTAAATTAAAAAAAAAAAAAAAAAAAAACAGTTTTGTTTTGGGCCTTTGTCCCATTTTATTTATGGCTTTGTCCACATGTTTTGCTCGAAGAGAAGAGAGGTTCTGCTTACATGCAGGACTTTTCTACGGAGTTTCCAGACTGGGCAGCTAGTTTAAAGATGGAGGTAAGGGATGTGGTTTAGTGAGATTACATTTGCCGTATAGACAAAAGGTGAGACTCCCATATTTAATTAGAGATGGAGAGCTTCTTTTTTCCTCACCACTTTCTAAGCACAACAATTTTCCAAATTATCCTTGCAAGGGTAATGTCATGGGGGTAATGTTGGTAAAGAAGATGATGAACAGGGAGGCAGATTTAAGCTCATTAATTCACCCCTTCTTTAAACATTGGGGTTTTCCATTTGGGGTTCTCATACCTGACAGATAACATAATGTAGATGGTAAAGGGGGGGGTGTCATAGTAAGAAGGTTTTGCTGCATAGACACAATGGGTAGGGTTTGAGGTTCATTGTTGTTTCACGTCTGCTAAGGAAAGGTGATTAATCTATTTTTTTTTTTTTGCAGATTGCAGAGGTGCAGAATTGAGTGGGCTGCGATTGGTGACCTGAAGGAAGAGGATTCAAAAGTGATGGAGCCTGTTTTAGTGGAAGTCCCAGTCAATTGGGTGGTGCACAATGATGTCAGAGATGGAGTGCACTGAGTGAGCAGCGGTCAGTGTCCTGATGAAATGACCTTGAAAGGTAATGGATTCTTCTTGTGTGGATTTTGATTGTTGGAGTCATGCACAATGGGGTTACAGAGGGAGGTATGTTTGGGTCAAGGTAATGCAGGGTTGGCGGTTGTGTATAGGGAGTTTGGGGGTTTACAGGTGGGGAGAATCACAACAATCATAGGATCATAGGAAGCTATGAGGTTAATGGTTTTAGGGCCCTTGTAGGCTAGCCAAGTTCAATTTCTTATTTCCACATATGGCTCCTTTTGTCCTTCAAAGGATACGGGTGGAACTCTGGTTTGAATTTATAGTCATCCATCCAGTTGTTTGGTAGAGGGATATATATATGCGCTGGGCTTGTTGTTTTAAATGTGGCTTTTTTCGCGGAGTTATAGGTTACTGAAGTTGCATGTCTGTTAGTTTAAGTGGGTTACTTGGGTAGGGGTTAATAAGTTGATGTTGTTTACCTTTGTGTTGAATTTGGGGTAATTTACTGGGATAGCACTTGAGGCAGAGAGATAGGGTTGATCATGGGGATATGCATTGTGTTTACACATTTTATTGGAGGTGTTGGGTTTGGGAAGCATAATTTGGGGGTTTGTGGTTGGTAGATGATAGGACAGAGGGACAATTGGGGATGCTGAGTATTTGGAGTTTCAGTTTATCATCAGGAAGGTTTAGCAGGTGATGGAGATTAAGGTTCACTTCAATTGTGTACGATGGCACTGGGATGAGTTGTTTGTCTGTTTGCAGAAATGTATCACATTTCATTAAAGTTAAAGGCTTGCTGTAGTAGTTTGGGGCACTTCTTTATAAGTAAAACATACAGTAGGGCAAGGCTAGCTTACTTACATGTGGGTTACAGTGGTTGACGAGAAGAATTTTGATGGAGATATTTAGTTCTTTGACAGGCTTGGAAGCAAGGTAAGACAGTTCATTTGGTAGGGGCATGTAGCTGTGACTACTTCAGTTGCATGAGTGACAAGGCTGAGAGAATTAATTTGGTTAGTGGCCATTGGTTTCAAGACTCGGGGTACGTTGAGAGGAAAGGTGTACTGAATTTGACAATTGTTAGGATGGGGTTTGTTGTAGGGATTGGTGTGGGATATAGAGTTCAAAGGGTTACAGTTTCTATGGCATTTATGTTATGCTGTATTTAGTCAATCTGAAAGTATTTGATGGTTAACAAAGGCAAGGATGGTCATTCTGTGCTATGCTTGGACTGGAAAGTTGGAGGGATGGCAGGATTGCTTTTGGACTTTATGATATAGAGCTGCTGTTAGGATATGGTAGGCAATTTCTCTTGTGTGGTTTCATGTGGCATGGGTTTAATGTTTTTCGTGTTTCCTAAGGCAGGTAATATCACAGGACACAATATGAGATTAATATTGGTAGTTAGAATGAGTAAGAAGTTAGTTACTATACAGAAGTTATACAAAAGATATGGTTATTAATTCAGTATAAGGAAAAGGATCATTGGTTTAACTGTTAGTCAAGTGGCAGCTTTCGGTGCTCATATTACAGGGCTTTTGGGTTGTTAATAGGAATCAGGTTGAGTTTAGAGAAGATGGGGACACTGAATGATGTTTGGCTGAATCATCTCTCTCTTTTGATATGGGTGGCTATGTTGTTGAAATTTTGGTAGGTGATAGAGGGAACAGCCAGGTCAGGCTGGTGGGTGGAGAAGAGGGACAGCCTTGCCCTCTTCTGTTCCTCCTCTGGTGTTGTATGCTTAAGTGGTAAAAATAAGCAAGTGGAGGTAAGGACGCTGCTTCATAAGTGCAATAGGTGAGCGGAGGTAAGGACGCTGCTTCATAAGTACAATAGGTGAGCGGAGGTAAGGACGCTGCTTCATAAGTACAATAGGTGAGTAGAGGTAAGGACGCTGCTTCATAAGAACAATAGGTGAGCAGAGGTAAGGATGCTTCTTCATAAGTGCAATAGGTGAGTGGAGGTAAGGGCGCTGCTTCATAAGTACAATAGGTGAGTGGAGGTAAGGACGCTGCTTCATAAGTACAATAGGTGAGCGGAGGTAAGGATGCTGCATCATAAGTACAATAGGTGAGCAGAGGTAAAGATGCTGCTTCATAAGTACAATACATCAGCAGAGGTAAGGACGCTGCTTCATAAGTACAATAGGTAAGTGGAGGTAAGGACGCTGCTTCATAAGTACAATAGGTGAGCAGAGGTAAGGATGCTGCTTCATAAATACAATAGGTGAGTGGAGGTAAGGACACTGCTTCATAAGTACAATAGGTGAGTGAGGTAAGGACGCTGCTTCAAAAGTACAATAGGTGAGCGGAGGTAAGGACGCTGCTTCATAAGTACAA